>NC_090658.1:95136637-95439667 GCF_013368605.1 Nyctibius grandis | reverse complement strand
CTCCCTGGGCTTTGGTGGCTGCACTGAAGTTTCACTGTACAGACTGTAGCATACATTAGCCTGAACACAGGGTCTTCTAGGACTGTTTTGGATGGTTTGTGTAACCCGTCTTCAGTGTGTCAACTTGTTCAAGTAAGTTTAACACATGTAAGCAAGGTACACACTGCTTAAAAGTGTAAAGCATTTTTTTATTATCAAATGTGTGCAATAGATAGTTGGGGCTAATGAGTTCCTGGGGTAAGCATTACTATGCTCTCCATCTCCACTAAGCCAGGAATGAGTCTTTGCTGATCAACAATCATAAGTCAGGAAGGGAAGAATGGGCCTCTGCTGTTTCCCGAATGGGCTGATCCTTGTTGTTGCTGAGTTGCCATCTTCTGACTCCCAGCTGTTTCACTAAAGCTTCTATATGTTTTCCTGGTCACATTTTTTTCTCGAGTTGTGATCTATGCACTTTCTCACAGTTCTTCCTTATGACTTAGCAATATCCTCAGAAGTCTGAGCTGATCTTATGCAGTGGGGCTGTGCCAAAACCAGACCTGAGGAGCAGGTAGAGAGACAGCTGAGAAGATAGGTAGAAGGAAGGAAATATCTAGCTGACCCAGGATATCCACAAAAGGCAGACAGACTTGGCACTGGTCCTATGGGGAATTGCACCCTCTGGAGTAGAAGCTGAAGGCCAGGCAGGACATTGGCCGTGGCTTTAGATGTCAGATTGGAGGCAGCTGAATCAAGTCCTACACAAGGTAGATGTAAATGCCTAGTGCAACTGCAGAGACCTACATGTGGATGCTTAAATGTAGAGATCTGAATCTTGAACTGAAACTTGCCCTAGATGTTTAGTTTAGAGCAGCCACCCAGATGCTCAACAGCATAAATTGTGTGAGATGTATTCAGCCCACAGAGACTAAGAGTATGATTTTGATGTGAAGAGCCTGTACTCCCAAACCATTAACTCAATCCAAATCTGCCACTTCTTGTCTGTCACATTAGACACTGCTTCACTTAATGTATGTCAGACTCTGCCTATTTAATTTCTTCTGGACTTGCTGGCTATTCATACACCAAACTAGCGTTTATATAGACTTTCTAGGGTGATGTGGAGCCATTCCAATTTAGGTACTGTAGGATGATTTGCCTTCTCTTTCTGACTCTAGCACCTGTTGTCTTCCATAGCTCTGGCTTTGCAGCTGTTACTAGTCAAACCATACTTTCTTTTTTTTTATTTAAAGGGTGTCACCTTACTATAAGACTACCATTTATGATACTTGCAGCTGGCAGTAGGTTCTCCAGGCACTAAAAATCCATACCCAGTAAGATGCTGGGTGCAATGGATATAGACAAAGCATGTAAGATGGACAAGGTAGATGTGGTAATCGTGGTTTTGTCCCAAATGTAAAAAGTGGTTTTTCAGCAGAAAGCTAGATGAGTACTATAGGTCCTTATGACTGTGAATAGAAGAATATTCACAGGGAACATGTTGCGCTTATGCATTAGGGCTCAATTCATCTTTGTATTGAGTTGGGAGGAGACTGCTAACCAGTACATATTGAGTTGACTAATTTTACGGACTGCATTGCATAAGGGCTGATTTCTTTGCTAAATAAAACATAAATGTAAATGTAGCTGTCTGTGTTTGCTATCTCAAGGACCTGAGGTGAGCCTTTTAATTGTTTTGTATAGATTGCTTGGATACTTAATAAAACACTCTGGCATAGTTACAGCTTCCCATTTCTTGCAATTAAATTGACAACAGCGTGTACTTAAACAAAACTGTGGGGCTTCTTATGCTTACAAATATGTAAAAAACAATTCCAAACACTGGCATTAGTTCTGCTGACTGCTAACAAGAAGCAAACAGAATTTTACACTGTCAGATAAAGTACAATATGAAAAAATTACAATATTAACTAAAACTGAAGTATTTACAAAATGCTCTGGAAAATTAAGTGGTGCAGGCATCAGCTGCCTGAAAAGCTCTTCTTGCTTTTGTTCCTCTCCAGTCTTTACTCTCATCTGCACACGGAACAACAGTGCAGGGGCTGTTTGTCTGTAAACCTTGCTTTGTTAGCATCATGTGTGTTCATGCTTATACTGAGTCCAGGACAGAAATGTGCCCAGAGTGTAGAGTCCATCTGGGAATTTTGGGGGTTCGGTATCAGTCTGAGCAGGTGCTTCATTAGATTTCAGTAGCACTTGCTTGGTATTGTCTGTTGTATTATACTGGCAATGATATTGTCTGTGACTTGTTTTCTTTCTCCTCACTGCAGCACTGTCTGTGTACTCAGGTTCCAGGACATGGAGACTGTCCTTCAAGATCTTATTTGTTTTTACAGTGTGTTTCCTCCCACATTTATCATACATGACAGAACACTGTCTATAGTATTTCACCCTTTCTTATTTGCAAACCTGGTTATATATTAGCGATGTAATGAACAATTAGCAAGGAAATAATCTATCAAACAAAGGAAGTGTTTGGGGTTTTTCTTTTCTAATTTTCAGGAAATAAAGGATTGAAGGTACAATGTGAGGCAGCATAATTCTAATAAAATCCCTTTAGCTTGTTGGAGGTTTTTTTTTTTGCCTTTTTTCTTTGTGTTGGCCCACCAGAAACACTGATATTTCAGAGGCACCTGAAAAGAAATCATGATGTTCCAAGCCAATGTGCAGAATTTTCTAGATCCATGCAGAGATTTTTAAAGAAGCTAACACAGAAAGTCAGAATAAAAAAGGATTTGTCTTATCATAAAGGTGGCTCAGAAGTTTGCTATCCCAGCCTACCTTTGGAGAAAAACTCTTCCATATGACCAATTTGCAATCTCCACTTTGCAGGAAAGTACCTAGAATCTGGAAAGATGTTGGTAAGTCATGGTAAAAGTGCAGTTTAACAGCTTAGCTGTAGACCTGCAATCTTATTCTCCCCTGCCCACCTGCCCTGAAGCTCGAGACCCACTGAAAAGGAAGACAAAAACATTGTCACCTTTTCCCCATTGCTGGAATAGACAATTGTCTGACACAGGAACCATGAAAGAGGAGCTGAAGTCCACTCTTTAAAAAATGAAAGAAAGCCTATGAAACTCCCTGTCATGCACACCCACACCCTGTCCCATCTTCTCCCTCTCACACACATTTCCCCCTGTACTCGGCACTGGTGAGGCCATGTCTCGAATGCTGTGTTCAGTTTTGGGCCCCTCGCTACATGAAATACATAGAGGTGCTGGAGTGAGTCCAAAGAAGGGCAACGAAGCTGGTGAAGGGTCTGGAGAACAAGTCTTATGAGGAGCGGCTGAGGGATCTGCGGTTGTTAAATTTGGAGAAAAGGAGGCTCAAGGGAGACCTTATCGCTGTCTACAACTACCTGAAAGGAGGCTGTAGCAAGGTGGGTGTCGGTCTCTTCTCTCAAGTAACAAGTGATAGGACAAGGAGAAATGGTCTCAGGTTGTGCCAGGGGAGGCTTAGATTGGATGTTAGGAAAAATTTCTTCACTGAAAGGGTTATCAAGCATTGGAACAGGCTGCTCAGGGAAGTGGTTAAGTCACCATCCCTGGAGGTATTTAAAACACTTGTAGATGTGGTGCTTAGGGACATGGTTTAGCGGTGGACTTGGCAGTGCTAGGTTAATGGTTGGACTTGATGATCTTAAAGGTCTTTTCCAACCAAAACAATTCTATGATTCTATGATTCTGTGATCCCTGTAACATTCTCCCAGAGAAAAGATGTTTACAAAAACAGAGCTCATTTCTGGTGACTTACAATACTTATAAGTGTTGCTGTTTAGAGAAGAAGGTTTTTTGATTGTAACAGGGACACAATTCTAGTTTGACACTGAAGTATAAAACACAAAGAGAGCTTTAAGAACTGCAGCGATTTTTTATGAAAAAAAAAAGCTTTATTCTTCGTTTGTATGAAGTCCTATAGGCTGTGGTTTCCTGGCTTGTATATTTAGACATATTTTTCCTTTATATACCTTATGCTGTGTTCTAGCAGTGAAACTAATACAGCGAATTTCATGAAGAGATTGAGTAATGGGTCAGGGCAATCCTAAGCACAAATAGAGGCTGGATGGAGAATGGATTGAGAGAAGCCCCACAGAGAAGGACTTCGGGATGATGGTTGATGAGAAGCTCAACATGAGCTGGCAATGTGCGCTTGCAGCCCAGAAAGCCAACTGTATCCTGGGCTGCATCAAAAGAAGCGTTGCCAGCAGGTTGAAGGAGGTGATTCTGCCCCTTTACTTCGCTCTCATGAGACCCCACCTGGAGTGCTGTGTCCAGCTCTGGGGCCCCCAACAGAAGAAGGACATGGAGCTGTTGGAACGAGTCCAGAGGAGGACCATGAAGATGATAAGAGGGCTGGAGCACCTCTCCCATGAAGAGAGGCTGAGAGAGTTGGGGTTGTTACAGCCTGGAGAAAAGAAGGCTCTGGAGAGACCTTCTAGCAGCCTTCCAGTACCTGAAGGGGGCCTACAGGATAGCTGGAGAGGGACTTTTTACAAGGGCATGTAGTGATAGGACTAGGGGTAACGGTTTTAAACTGAAAGATGGTAGATTTAGATTAGATATTAGGCAGAAATTCTTTACTGTGAGGGTGGTGAGACACTGGAACAGGTTGCCCAGAGAAGCTGTGGATGCCCCCTGCCTGAAAGTGTTCAAGGCCAGACTGGATGAGGCTTTGAGCAACCTGGTCTAGTGGAAAGGTGTCCCTGCCTGTGGCAGGGGGGTTGGAACTAGATGATCTTTAAGGTCTCTTCCAACCCAAACCATTCTATGATTCTATGATTCTATGAATTGAGAACGCAGCAATGTAAAATACACTTCCACTATAATATAACTGATTTTAGATCTTGGCTGTTATCCAGAAAATCACCACAGCTTGGCAACAGAGTGGAAAATTTGCATTCTCTGTGACTGAAAGTGAGAAAAATTATTAAGGTTAATTCAAGATCATTTTGGTAACTCAGGAAACAAAATTGTACTTGTGCCTAAAAACTAATTTTTTTTCATGGAAACCAATAATACTAGGTTTTGTCAATATTTTTTAGTGTAAAAAATCAGTTAACAATCTGTGAATATAGTAGAATTTGTTGTTAATATTTATAAAAAGGTGATCCCCATGTACTGTATGGAGCACTGCCTTAAATACTGCTAGTACAGATTCTATACAGGGAAATTCATGTTTCATTATGCAAGTCAATAACTCATAAACCTCCCTGAATTTAAAACCTAGGTCTTCAGAAGGAAGGATATTGTTTTAAAATAACTTTCAGAAAATGCCGCATGATTAGTAACATCCAAATGAATATTTATGAGCTATGGTCTCAAAAGAGATCACTGTAACATGATACCTCTAATAAATATGCAATCAAAATAGAGTAAATTAAGCACTGGCCATTAGGTCTGAATCTATATAAAAGGAATCAGTTTCTCTCTTACAATAGAATAATCTATGAATTTGTTCATTTGAATGAATGAAGTTATATTTATGTGTAAGTAAAGTAAGTGAGAGGAAAATTAGCACTTGGCATTAAAAAGGATCCTTGATGTTACAAATGCTTTGAATATATGGCAGAAAATTCACAGTGATAGCTGAAAATAAGATGAGGTAGCAATGAGAAGTTGGTTATCAGCACAGAAAATGATGAAAATACTAAGCAAGTGGCGTCTCTTCTAGCATTCACACATCAGAGAGTGACAGTCATAGATGCATAGCTTTTAACAAAATGCTTTCCACCAGCCAAAACCCCTTTCTAGTTCAATACTCACTTAAATGACAGCATAAAGCTATGAGTTTTTGTTTCCTTGAAAAAAATTTATATTTAACTTGCTAATGTTAAAGAAATTTATGTGGACAAGACACTATTATAATGCAGAGGAAAAGTTCTCAGTAACTGTAGCCAGGTAAGTGAAATAACGAATTGAAGGGTTTGTAGTAAGCACTGTTAGAGAATCCAGCTAATGTGGGAAGCAAAAGTGTTCAGGTGGGACATCCAGAGAGCTGTGTCCAGTTCTGGGCTCCCCAGTACAAAGAGGACATGCTCACATGAAATATGGGTAAGATACATAGACTGAAAGGTGGACTGGAATTTGGCTGACCTGATGGACTCAGAGGTTTGTGATCAGCAGCATGAAGTCCAGATGGCAGCCAGTCACCAGTGGTGTACCACAGAGTTTGAAACTTGCACCAATATTGTATAACATCTTCATTAATTATCTGGATGATGGGACCCTCAGCAAGTTTGTAGATGTTACAAAACTGTGAGGAGTAACAGAGTTCAGAGAGACCTCAACAGGCTGGAGAAATTGGCCAGAAGGAGCCTCATGAAGTTCAACAAAGGGAAATGCAAAGTCCTGCACCTGGGGAAGAACACCACATGCTGGGGCCCACCCAGCTGGAAAGCAGCTTGATAGAAAAGGACCTGGGGGTCCTGGTGGACAAGAAGTTGACCATGAGCCAGTAATGTGCTGCAAAGAAGGCTTGGTGGGGTTCTTATCATTGTGAATATATATACCTGTTGGGAGCCAGCAAAGAAGATAGAGCCAGACTCTTCTCTGTGGGACCCAGCGACAGGACAAGAGGCAATGGGCTGACTTACCAGATCACTTGTGTGTGGGATGTGTTTGTTGTGGTGTTGTGCAGGCTGGCAGCCCTGATGCTGTTTGTGACCGAGTCAGTGCAAACTGAGTTATTTCTGTGGGAGAAAGAATAGCATAAAAAGAATGCCACAGGTGGATGTCAGAAGGTGGTATTTCTTGTAGGAAAACCTGTTAAAAACATCACAGCCTGATACTGCAGTGATTTCTGCATATTATGGAATGCAAAGTAATATTGTTTATATTAGGAAAATTGAGAACGTTAGATATATTATGTGTGAACTTCATTTATTGCTGTGTGATTTTCATAGGAATCAGTTATATCTTTGTGTTTTCTTTTTCTTTTCAAGAAGCTTAATTGGAAAATGTTAAATAACATAGAATGAGTGGCAAAGTAGCTGAACATCCCTCAACCATGGTTGAAATTCTTGTTGAATTTTAACAACAATTTTAGATTTACTACCGTTATTGTTCACTCATATGCTTCTGAAAAATTCCTTTAGGGAACAGCCAAGTGGAAAGTAAGGAACAGAATCAATATAATTTTAATAATAGTCATTTCCTAGAACTGACATACTTAGGTTAATATAGTAGTTTTTATTGTTATTTTTTGGTGTATTTTAAGCTGTGTTCTCTCTTTCTAGACATGCAGTAACTGGTAAAGCAAATAGGTTTTATGAAAAAAATCAGCATGATTTAATCTAATTTAACTAAAAATATATTGTTATCAATGTGTAAAGGTCAATGTAGAAAAGTACCTACGTTTTAGACACTGACTTGTTCAAACTCTGGGAAAATGGCAATGTTTTTGTTTCCTTTGATAGCACCAATCATCCATTACATATTCAAATCTGATATGAATCCATCAGGATTTAATGCATATGGCAAACTAAACAATCCAGATATAAAACTTAATGTAGGAATTTGCTAAACTTTGTTTTTAAACCAATTTGAATTCTGCCATCTATATGCATTTGAAATTCTATTGACCTTATGAAAAGTCACAAATAAAATGCAAAATACAGATCTGTGATATATGGTAAAGTTCAGCCCGTCAAGTGAAGATGACCAGTTTAGTATCAAACAACGCCCAATATATTTGTTTCTAAAAGTATATTTAGGAATTAATATGTTTAGAAAAAGTAATTCTAGGAGAGTATTCAGAACGAAATTATTAAAAATAGTCCATGTATTCATACAGTAGAGGTAAGTTATTTTCATCTGTATAACACTTCTAAGCAAACATATCTTCGTATTGGAAATTATTCCTTTCTCTAAGAATTGTCTTAAGGCACTTAATAGTCACAATGAATTAAATTTAACTGTTCTGCAGTTTTCAGTCTGTGCTGCAGTGGCCAGTGATCCGCATTGATCATGTGGAGCTGGATCCTTGAAAACTGCTTATGTTTTCATAATTCTTATGTAAAGTAAACACTATTTCTTTGTTTCTGCCAGCTAAATTACATCTAAAAATGCTATAAAATGCTACCCTAATTGTGTAAGTAACTAACATGGCAGAGAGAGTATGTGATGTAAGGCCAGGCCAGGAAGTCATCGAGGAGTAGGAAGGGATATATCTGCAACATACACGTATAATGCACTATGGAAAAAAAATGAGAAATTGTGCATGTTTGGACCGTATTTTGAATGTAATTTAATTTTAATAAATTGCTCCATTATTGGTTTCTTTTCCTTCTTATTTGAAGTAGCACAATATGACAATTAATGAGGATAGCTGTTAGTCCTTGTCTTTCTTTTACTGGTGAGCTTGATGGAGTTTTTTGATCAAAAGGGATATAATGCCTATTCAGAAAATCAGAGTATAACATAAGCCTGCTGATGAATTATTCTTCAGAAATCTTTAACATTCTTGAGTTTATCTGATGCGTAGGCAAGGCAAACAATGATACAGATAAGCTGAAATTCTTGCTGCCTGCCTAGGTTGTTTGCAAATACAAAACTTGTTTTTCCTTAGGAGGTTTCATGCTTATGTTATTTCACTGGCAAAGGAACTTGTGTTACTGTAAATGTGAAGGATTTAAACATTTTGCTCCCACAAATAAGGTCTCTTACAGTCGTGCTCAATTTTATCTGTATGATTGCACTCATTATTGTTCAAAACATAAACTTCTCTCTAACTTGATCAGCTTGAGAGATTAGTTTTTAATCTGTTTATGGAATTCAGTTCACCCAGATGAGTTGCTTGCAAACTTCTAAGTTTAAATAAAAACTTAATAGGTTTATAAGTAGCTGTGCTTTTTAACTGCCTTGCAGAGTCGACTGGAAATTGCTCTTTTGACTAAGCACTATCAGTGTTACCTTGGAAATCAGCTGCCTTGTTGATGCTGAGGGTGTCCATGGTTTATGTGCTGCTGTCGGATGCAGCTGGGTGTGCTGCGCTGACTGCTGCAGGGAACAGAGGAGCAGGGAGCTTGTATCCTCAGGACAACAGATGGCATTTCTTGCTGTGGTACCATTCCTTGAAATAACCTGTTCATTCCTGCAAGCTCTCATTTTGCTTTTAATTTTTATAGTCTAGCCATGGAGATTTGAAGGCTAAGTCTGCACACCTTAGGTATAGTCCAAGGTTTTGGAATACATTAGAGAGAAAGCCAAGGGACAGCTGCAATCCAGGTTTCTTTGCCCTCTGAGAGTAGGAGTAATAGAGTTACTACCTTTTTGTTCTATTACATTTATGGAAAAATAAGTCTATTTTGTCCTTCTGAACTACGTACTTGTCCTTTGAAGGTAAGGACTGCAGACTTTTTCAAAGTGTATCCCCTTTGAGCACAGAAAAACCATGTAACTGGTTAAAAAAAAGGCAAATTACCTATTACCTTTAAAGACTTTTTTTAAACAACAATAGTACATTTGAGGAGTATGTTTGTTTATGTACCTTTTGACTTAGTCTTTCAGCTTTTCACCACAGCCAAAAGAGTGAGAAAGGTACTTAAAACATCTAGTAAAAGTGAAAGCTGAGTTTCTCTTGAAATTGCTTATTTAATCAGCTGAGTACAAAGTCAGTAAATACTACAGAACTAAAACCACTTTCTTTTTACTCTTGTTTGGTTTTCTGGATTAGTTCTTCTGTAGCACCTTGGATGTTTCCTAATATCTGATTGGATATTAGGAAAATTTCTTCACTGAAAGGGTTGTCAAATATTGGAACAGGCTGCCCAGGGAAGTGGTTGAGTCACCATCCCTGGAGGTACTCAAAAGACGTGTAGATGTGATGCTTAGGGACATGGTTTATTGGTGGACTTGGCAGTATTTGGTTAATGGTTGGACTTGATGATCTTAAAGGTCCTTTCTAACCAAAATGATTATATGATTCTATGATTCTGTGATCTTATTTTCTGAGGAATGCAATCGCAATAGGAATTCATGTTTCACTTTTTTCCTCATGAAGCCAGCACGGAATGGCAAACTGATAGTGGAGATTATTTCTTTTCTAGATATATGAATCCTATATGACAAGTAACAAGAAGATGGCCTACTACTCTAGAGTTGCAACTTTGGCCTGTGTATTATCTACAATGGAACAAGAACAAAATTTGCAGCTTTAGATGGAGAAAAGAAACAATTCATGGTAGTAGCAAAAGTATGGGATGTCAAGGCTATTTATTGAGTAAGAGTGGATATAAACACACGTATGCAAATATAAAATAGATCAGAGAAAATTAATTTTATCAGATTTTTTTAAAAGAATTACATTGTGTCTTACAGTGTAAATAATACACATGCACACAGATGCACACTGCTTAGAAATAATGTATGCTTAGGAACTGAAATTATTTATTTTCTGACTCTATTTGGTCAACAGTTGAGCTTTCCCCTTATTAGAAATATTAATTCTGGCAGAATAACACTTTTTGTAATGCCTTTAAAACTCAAAAGCTACAATATTGACTTGCACGCACACCTAGTTGTAGCTCTACATTTTAGCTTCACTCAACTCTTCTCTGAGGGAGTGCTTCTTCTGCCTGAAAATGCAGATGAGGGAATATGTCTGCTCTGGTGGCAGTCAGCAGAAACAGGTGGGTTGCTAAGCAGACCTGATGACCACACCAGTGTCTTTTCATCTACTTTATCCCACCTCTAGGACAGCCCAGGAGACCTGGATTCTCAAAACTCAGCAATTCACTATGAGTTACGCTTACTCAGTATGTAAAATATAAAATAAAATTGCCCAGGAGGCCAGCTGGCCAACGTTATTTTTAGTTGTTCTTTCACTTGCTATGCTAGTGGAAGTCACAAAATGAGTTTTCAGGAGAACCATGCTTATTCTGATGCCAATGGCCTTTCTTTTTTTTCCAAGAGGTACAGTATGTATAGTCATAGAGGACTATGAATAGAAGTGACTGGGATTATGCATTTGTATCATGGAACAATAGGATGACACAAGATAACAGCAGGCAAGAGAAGAAAGTGCAAGGGCTAGTACCCCTACTTTAACAGGCACAAGGTCCTGGATTTCAATGTTATTTGCATGGATCTGTTCCCTCAAGAACACTAAGTAGATCGTTGACCCCTTGTAGAAGAAGTAGTAGGGGCAACTGTTGGTTGTCTTTTCATCCTTGTTCTGCTAGTGAGCAGCACAGGTCCCTCAAATGCACATTTACTGCCATTGCAGGAAAATAGCCTAACTCATTGTACAGGCTATGCTTGCCGTTTCAAGTCTACCAGAAGAAAACTCTTGCAAGGGCTAACTGAGATAAAATTTACTTTATAGAGGTTTCAAGGTTTTGTTTTCCAGGTTTTGTTTTGGGCCCTGATGGGATGCACCCACGGGTGCTGAGGGAGCTGGCGGAAGTCATTGCTAGGCCACTCTCCATCATCTTTGCTAAGTCGTGGGCAACGGGAGAGGTGCCTGAGGACTGGAGGAAAGTGAATGTCACTCCAGTCTTCAAAAAGGGCAAGAAGGAGGACGCGGGTAACTATAGACCGGTCAGCCTCACCTCCATCCCCGGAAAGGTGATGGAACAACTTGTCCTTGGTGCTGTCTGTAGGCACATCAAGGATAGGGGGATCATTAGGGGCACTCAGCATGGCTTCACCAAGGGGAAGTCATGCTTAACCAACTTGATAGCCTTTTATGAGGACGTAACCCGGTGGATAGATGATGGTAAAGCTGTGGATGTGGTCTATCTCGATTTCAGTAAAGCGTTTGACACGGTCTCCCACAGCACGGTCTCCTCGCAGCTAAACTGAGGAAGTGTGGTCTGGATGATCGGGTAGTGAGGTGGATTGTGAAGCGGCTGAAGGAAAGAAGCCAGAGAGTGGTGGTCAATGGGACAGAGTCCAGTTGGAGGCCTGTGTCTAGTGGAGTCCCGCAAGGGTCGGTACTGGGACCAGTACTATTCAATATATTCATTAATGACTTGGATGAGGGAATAGAGTGCACTGTCAGCAAGTTCGCTGATGACACAAAACTGGGAGGAGTGGCTGATGTGCCGGAAGGCTGCGCAGCCATTCAGAGAGACCTGGACAGGCTGGAGAGTTGGGCGGGGAGAAATTTAATGAAATATAACAAGGGCAAGTGTAGAGTCCTGCATCTGGGCAAGAACAACCCCATGTACCAGTACAAGTTGGGGACAGACATGTTGGAGAGCAGCGTAGGGGAAAGGGACCTGGGGGTCCTAGTGGACAACAGGATGACCATGAGCCAGCAGTGTGCCCTTGTGGCCAAGAAGGCCAATGGCATCGTGGGGTGTATTAGAAGGGGTGTGGTTAGCAGGTCAAGAGAGGTTCTCCTCCCCCTCTACTCTGCCCTGGTGAGGCCGCATCTGGAATATTGTGTCCAGTTCTGGGCCCCTCAGTTCAAGAAGGACAGGGAACTGCTAGAGAGAGTCCAGCGCAGAGCCACGAAGATGATTAAGGGAGTGGAACATCTCCCTTATGAGGAGAGGCTGAGGGAGCTGCGTCTCTTTAGCTTAGAGAAGAGGAGACTGAGGGTGACCTCATTAATGTTTATAAATATGTAAAGGGCAAGTGTCATGAGGATGGAGCCAGGCTCTTCTCAGTGACATCCCTTGACAGGACAAGGGGCAATGGGTGCAAGCTGGAGCACAGGAGGTTCCACATAAATATGAGGAAAAACTTCTTTACGGTGAGGGTGACCGAACACTGGAACAGGCTGCCCAGAGAGGTTGTGGAGTCTCCTTCTCTGGAGATGTTCAAGGCCCGCCTGGACGCGTTCCTGTGTGATATGGTCTAGGTAATCCTGCTCCGGCGGGCGGATTGGACTAGATGATCTTTCGAGGTCCCTTCCAATCCCTAACGTTCTGTGATTCTGTGAAAAGTAACGAATAAAATGATACGACCCTAAATGAGCAGCTGGCTTCTGGAGTGCCTAAGAAGTACTCTGAGAATCAACCTGCCCCAAGGTATAACATTTCAAATCACCTATCAGTGATTTGATTCAGATATATGATTCAAATCATATATCAGAGAGGTGGTGTTTCCTTTGAAATCCTTGATTTTGTATGACACAGACACATTTGTTATTTAATAATTACATCATAGCAGCATCCAGAGGCCTTACCTGTAGTACTAAGTGTGATGTCAGCTTACAAATTACTTAAAGTAGCGGTCTTCTAGCCCAGTGTCTTACTTTCAAGAGCTGTTTCAAGAGAAAAAAGGATTCTGCAAGAATACAGCATCAGTTAACATTTCTTATTAAGTACTAGTAGGAAACAATCTGTATGCCTTAGATCATGGAGGTATAGAGTCTATGCTTCCTCTAAAACACTTCTTTTAAAGATTGATTTACTGCTACACCTCTGATATTGGTTACACATATGACTTTCCAATACTTTTTTAGCCTTCCTAAATGTATGTTTTCAGTAATATCAACTGACAATGAATTTCACGATGTGATTGTACATTGGGTAGAAAATTATTTTTGTATTGATTTTGTATTTCCTAGCCACCTTTTTATTTCTACGACTAGTTGTTTTTCTTGCACTCTAAACAGGAAAAATAGACGTTTCTGATAGATTTTCTATGTAGAAATTATACTTTTACATATTTTATCATGCTCGCTTCTGCTCTCATTAGTGAAAAGAGTTAAAATTCTCATTTAGATATTCATTTATGTGGCTCTTTTAGTTTACATTGTGTGTCCCTGGAAAACTCGTTTCTGCTCCATTAACTTTGAGATTGGGTGATGGCAATCCAACTGAGGGTGAGCCACTGCTTGCTATTATTGTATTATAAAAATTTTGGTATTATTTTTTATCCCATTCTTCAGTAATCTTGTTAAATATTTCCTTTGTTTCTGATTACTGCTGCACACTGGGTGGAAATCTTAATTAACTAACGTGCAATGACATTCATGTCTACTTTCTAACCTGCAATCATTACTTTAAAATCCTAAATGGGGTTAAACTATTTCATTGTTTCACCTCTAACAGTTGCTTTCATTAGTATGGACATTCATTTGTCATTATGATTCACTTCACTTGTTCAGGTCTTTTGAAGGTTTTTCATGTTGCTTTCTGATTCTAACTGAACTATTCTATCTCATTATAAACTCATCTGCCTTGATATTCCCCCTTGCCACACTTCTAAATCGCTTACACGTATATTAAAGAATACCAAACCTGGTACAGAAGGTAAAGATACATCATCATATGTTTTAATGATGGAGTGAATGTAATTCTGTTGAATCCTCTGCTTTCAGTAGCAATTCCTACCTAGTCATTGACTGATGTATTTTTTGTCTTTTACTTCAAGATTACTTAACCTTTCTAGTAGCCTTCTGTAGATCACCTGTCAAGGTCTTCCAGAACAGAAAACACTTGCAAGAACTTAATGTTGCTAGGGAGCTGGCAACACATTGGTGATTCCTTTTTGGGTCTCCCTCTCCATTTTTGCTAATACTCCAAAGCTATTAGTCAGTATAATCACTATGTCATGAAAGGAAAGGAAAAAACCTATCTATCTGATGAAGATCTTTATATGCCAATAAAACATGATGTAGGTAAGTAGGTACCGTGACAAATGAGTTTCAATGGGTTTATTAATGCACATTTAAAAAATAAATGTGTGCATAGACCTTGCATATCACTGCATATCTAAATCTTCTTACAAGTATAATTTTGGACCTGAAAATATATCTATACTGGAAGTATCTTAATCAAATACATGTATAAGAATTGTGCCTATGTTTATACTATATAAGAAAAAAACCCAGGTTAGTCAAATTTGTTTAGTCTGATTTCCAATGCTTCTGGCACTGTTTTAAGAGTATTCCCTTTTGAAATTGCAGTTGACATCCTGGTACTGATGAAGCCAACAAAAGCCAAGTTCTGTTGATTTCATTTGGGCCAGTGTTTCACTCTCTAAGCTGAAAACCAGTAGGAGTTTTATATTATCAGTAAATTTGTCTTTTGTTTTGAAGGAAAGAACATCAGTAGAGTAGATAAAGGGAGTATTATCCAACGCTGAAGAAGAGTTAATAAAAAAAAAAGAAGTACAGAAGTTAATAAAATAGTTAATTAAAAAAACGGAAGAGTTAATAAAAAAAGAAGTACAGAAGATACTCAGCAAGAAAAGAAAAAGATTGGCTGAATAAATACATTGCTGTGTACACATACGTGGTTAGAAATGTTATCTGTATCTGAAATATAACAAACACAATGTACAGAGAAAGCTAAGAAGACATGAACAAAAGAGATTCAAGGTACAAACACTTACAAAATGTTTGTTTTGGAGAAGCCTCTGAGTAATAGAGACAGAAAAAGTTAACTCTTGTTCTTTTCCTCATTAGGAACTGCAGACTGAGTAAGACTGCCAGAACAGGAAAAGACCGAACGTGCGGTCCTTAGCAGCACTGTTTTTTCCTCAATGTGGGGAATATCCTTATATGACACATTCTGCCTCTCTCATGTTCTCTGAAAGGACTGTACCCATGGAGTACATGTACTTATAAAACCCTAACAAATATCTTCTATTGCTCAGAAACCTGAGAAGTTCGTAAGTAAATTGTTGCTTTTCTTCAGGGGGGCAGATTGCAATTTCTGTTAATCTTGCCTTGATATTCATTTTGCACTGAATGATGTAAAAATTATTGAAGGCAGTGAGAGGAAGTTCATAATTTCATATGCTGGCATGAGTCTTAAGAGACTAATATAAATAATATTTTTTTTTTCAGGTATTTTAAAAAGTAGATTAGATCTAGTAAAACAACAGGAAAAAGACGGAAAGAAATGGGGAAATGTAAGAGTAACATTGCAAACTAAAATAGACATGTATGATGAATACACTTTGACACTGAGCAACTGCAAAGTTTTCTACACTGATAAATAAGATTTCTTTCTAGCACAATCTCAATGTCTGTTTCACTGTAAAGGGATCTAGATGAATTGCCTAAAACACTGCGCTAATACCACTTTTCCCTTATGCCTTCACAAGATCCTTGTTATGAACATTGTGGAGATTTTATTTTTCTTCTTCATTGGTGTCCATTTTGATTGAATTCACTTAAAAGTGAGTGCCCTTTTTGCTCTTCTGGCTTTTTTGATGAATACAGTTCCCAGTCTCCATCCTTATCCTATGTGTAAGTTTCTTAGAATGTGTTTTAGAAGAATTTTCTAATTAGTTCTCATAACCTTTTTAAATGCGACTAATTGATCTTGTCTGCATATTTGCCGCTTAAGTGCAATTGTGAAATGATTCAGCTGAAGCCTAGCAGACTCTTTTTGATTTTTTTTTTTTAATATGACACTCTGTTGTGTTGCAGGTTTGACAATAATGGAATTTGAAATAAAACTGCTAAGCAATTGCCTGGCCTTGAGGCTTTTCTCTTGCTACACCTCCTCCAGGTCATGTATTCTTTAAAACTAAAGGGTGTCTTTTGTGAATTGTTCCTATAGCTCATAAACTCCCTAAAAATGCAATAACACTATGATTCAGGGAGGTGAAAGCAAGAGACTCAATTGCATGGGATTGTACTGACCTATGTAAATAGTAGTGTCTGGAGAAACCCCTTTGAATTCCCTATGAAAATGCATATCTTAGAAAGACAGAAAACCTAGTTAAGATTCATGCAGTCCAACATATGGAAATCATACCAGATCTTCAAGAGAAGAGGGAATCCAGCTTTGCTGGTGATTGACTGAAAAGGCAGCAGCTCTTTCTCTAGAAAATGAGGCTGCTTAAAGAAGACACTCAAGTGAACCTGCTTGCCAGAGTCTCAGATACTCTGAGAAAGCTGGATCATATTAGAAAGGACCTGGATTCTGTTACCAACTGGTATGGTAAAACTTCTTCAGGAGTGATGCAAAGATGTTGCAGGAGTCAAATGTAAAAAATTCAACATTTACCGCAAGGAAAAACTCTGAGGTGGTCATATTAAAACACATTCTGCTATGAAGAGTACCCTTGAACTAGAGAGAGAGGGGACGCAGGCTTTAACACTTCTGCAGCACTGCAGCAGAATGGTGGAAAGGCAGTCAGGGGCTTGCGCTAAAGGGAACGCCACAGCAAGCTGCATATTTCCACCCCACCAGAGAGCTGCCAGAAATTCCTCTGTGTGAAACATCTATGGGTGGAAGTCATCAGCTAAGGATGGTGGAACCAGGGTAAAAAAGCAGCAAATCTTAAAGTAAAATATATTATTTGACCTCATCTCATGACACTGGTTCTGGAATGAAGAACAATCTAGGATGTAGGAACCCTCTAAAGCCAAAATTGGTTTATTTCTAGTTTAATGTTGCTGAAACCAGAATGCGTTTCATCAAGGAAAGAGGACTGACAGAAGCTAAGAGAGGTTTTTACCATTTGAAGGTTTTCAGGGACAAAACTGATATGGTCCATAGAGAACAATATGATAACAAATGATTTGAAACATAAAGCATGCTTGACTTCCTCCCCGGCAGCAGAAGATGTGACAGAAGGTAGGCAAAAAAATAGATTGTTATATTTATCCCCTTTTGCTATTTTCTTTTCTGTAACTGCGTCAGCTACAGCTTTGAAGGGCTTGTATCTTGTAGTTTCTAAGACCAAAATGATTGCCTAATAAACATATAACCAAAGATAACATGATTTCATTAAGTGTTGAGTGGCTGCTTCTTGGGGTGGTAAGCATTTGTCATTGTATTCTGATGGACTGTCATTTGATGTATGGCAATAGAGGTAAAAGAAGTTCACCTTTATTTCATACGGAAGAGTAGAGGGGTGGGTGATTACTGGATTTATGCAGGTGATTAAGAGAGTATTAAAATGACTTGTCAATGTCGCTTCAATGACACCATTTTCTGACTGTAGAAATGAGGGGACTTCGCTAAGTCTTGGCACAGTGACAAAGAAGTGATGACAATCAGCACTAAAAACAATAGGTAGGAACAAAATGCCATAGTGTGGATGCTGTGAGCATCAGTTTCTAGCCATGTTGAGATGGTGTTACTTGTCTGATGCCCAGACTGGTTTTCCTGACTATGCAATGTGTTGTGCCACCATGAGCCGAAATCACTTCAGGTTGCTATTTTTGCCCTTTTCTTACTACTGTGAAGAAACCCAGTACTGTCACTAATGAAATTTGTGCTTTCTAATATTTTTTCAAAGGAAGCCACAACCTGGGTGCAATTAAATAGACACTGCCAATGTATCTTGAAGTGAAAACTGGTTGACAACCTGCTCAGTCTCCAGTTTTGATGAGCTATCCATTTTGCTCACACCCACCTGCTACCTATTTTCTTTCCTTTAGCAAGGCCTGCTGAATCACATAAAAGATCCAGGCTAAAAACATTTCAGGACACTGTTCAGTCATCATTTTGTGACTCTTACACATAAGGTTTATGCCAATTTTTATCTATATTCAAAGTCTTAAGTAATTACACATATTACAATTGCTCAGCATGACACCAGTTGATGCTGGCAAGGACTGTGGGCATGTTACAGTTCTATGTGAGGTTTTCTAATATCTGAGCTTTTATAGTTTGTTCCTGTAGAAGCTTACATTCCTTTAGAACTAAAACTGATGTTTAAAATAAGAAAAATATTTAAAGACAAGTACCAAACTTCTCACTTTGCAGCATGTAAGACTCTAAATGAAAAATTCGCTGCTTCATTTAGGAAACTGCTGGTGCATGAAGCTGACACTCTAAACAGTAGATGCCGTATTAAGAAAAGAAACATACTTTTCTTCATACAAGAGGATCCAACAGCGCTCTGGCCAGCCTAGGAAAATAATTAGACTAATAAATTAGAAGTGCTCGCATCTGAATAGTGCTTCTTTTTTTGCATATGGCCTGTCCTACCAAGCAGCAAAATTAATGCCTTTATAAAAACACTAGGTCTTTCCTCCACCTATCTCATCCGAAGGCACCAACTAATAGTCAGGCTTAGAGAACAGCTGTCCTATGTAGCTGGCCCGTATGAACACCATGCCAGGGGTTCAGGCATGGAAGGGAAGACAGGGAATACAAGAGTGGGTCTAAAAGATATAGAAGTGAATAACAGCTTACATGCACAAGGAAACAAGGAAGATTACTAGCAATTCAGCCTTTATTTCTTCCCCTTGTGGTCAAATCCTTGCCTGGTTAAGTGAACACAAATCCATGATATTCTGTAACTGACTTTAAGTCCCAGATCCAGAGGATTGAGGCTACCATGGCACACTGAATGTTCCTCATGTGTTGCAGGCCAAGCAGGTTTTCATCTCCTGGCTACTGGAGTTGGCTTCCTGCTCTGCCCAATGGACAGTTCAGGTTCACTTCCAACATGCTTGCCATACCCCACACAAAACAGCTGTCTCACAGTATCACATGAATCGCAAGTTATGTGAGTGTCATGGTACATGAATTTGTTTCTAGATCTAGAGATCTAGCATACAAGAAGCACTGAAGTGCCACTACATGCAAGGAAAACCAAGGAAGCAGTATACCTTAGTAAACATACTGAGTAAAAGAGGACTGGTTTTGTATTTGTGGGATAGAAGTGTACCTCAATTCAATTATCAAAAGCATAGCTGAAGCAAACTAAAATTAAGTACATTTGAAGTGTGTAAATCTCATCCCATCTTTAGCACAAGTGCAGTGACATCTATTCAAGTCAGTTTCAATATTATTTTTTGTGAGAAAATGGCATCTCCAGCACTCTTGAAGCATGCTCTAGCATTATTCAATGCCTTTGAAATAAAAGACAGATAATTTTCAAAAACCTTTCCATCAGATCTTGGAGTTTTATTGCTGTTTGCCAGTGATCATTTTCCACAACAGATCTAATACTTGCAGTGTTGAACTGTCACATTCAAAAGCAGTCTCTTGCAATGGTGATTCTTGTGGGCATCATGTGTTACGAATGTTCTCTTCAGACCAGTCTAGGACAGAGGACCAAGTCTTCACTTCTGGGAAGTTTAATTCTTTTCCCCCTAAATGTGAATATATACACCCCAGGAAATCTGGTTTTTCCTACTTAGAAGAGGAGTGACCCAGTGAGAAGTTACCTGAATGACCACATATGACTTGAAGAGTGTTGATACATTCTCTTACCTTGTTATTTGAAAGCAACACTATAAATAAACATCTGAGAGATTTTGATTCACAGAGAATACTGCTGAATCCTATGGCTACTACAATCTTGAACCCTGTGATTCAGCTTATCAAATGTAGTCAGATATACAATCTGGTACCTTAACTGTCTGCATGTTGGGAAATGTTTGTACGGGCATGCTTCTATGTTAATGTTGATGTTGGTTACTGTTTCAGCCTTTGTTGAAGAACAATCTTGTAGGTAGATTCAGCTGAATTTGTGTACTCTTTGATGTACTTTCAAAATCCATCAATCAAATTTCCTCAGGTCTACTGGCTCATTCCAACCACTTGTCTCACATCTAACAGACAGTGACTGAGGTAGACATCTATCACTTGGGCACTTTGATTTCATCTGATGTTTAAAGAGTTGCTAGAAATAATGAGTGCTAGTCTGATTAAAATGAGTGCTGGTCAAGTATGACATTTTTTATTGCCTATTTAGTGTGACATTCTTCTGGTTAGTTCCATTGATGCATTTAGTGTACAATCAAAGAAAAGTATTATTGTGCATCAATATAAAAAAGATCATATCAAAGGAGGACTAAAATGCAAAAAGAGGACATAAAAAGAGCAAACAAGGATAGACAACAAAGGAAGTGTCTAAAAGCATTGTTCAAACATTATGGGACAAAGGAGAAAGGACAAAGCCCATCTGGAGGTAAAACTACTTATAGTTAGATAAGGGGTAACAAGAAGCGATTTTATAAGTTTCCTAATGAAAAAGGAGTTTTAGAGAACATGTGAGTCTTTTTAACGGGGAGACAATATAATAATGGACGATATGGAAAAGGTCAAAGTATTCAAAGCTTCTTCTGCCTTGCTCTTCACAGCCACAGTCCTGCCTTCTGTGCCTATGATTTGGGAAGCTGAAGAGCAGCCAAACATGGAGGAAGCCAAGCTACACCTACCTCAGTGAGTTTGTGCCAGAGATCATTCTAACAGTGTCACTTTACAAGTGAGATCAGTGCTGGGGAGTGCTGTTTGGCACATAGGCTTGATGTAGACCTCTGAACTCAAAACTGCTGGAAGTCAGTGTTTCATGGATGGGTATTTACTTCTCTCCAAACTGAGCTTTGTGGTGACAGCAATGAAAGCGCTGCCTTGCAGAACTCATTCAATAATAAGTTATGTAGTATATCCAAGAAAATTAAATTCCTCATCTCCTTACTGAGACCTGTAACCAGGTGAGGTTATGATACTAAAGAAAATAAATTGCTGTAACCGAGACGTGTGATCAAGTTTCTGTTCTAGAAACTGTCAATTTTAACAGTTTCCATTACTAAAGAGGGAGAAGCCTGTTACTCTCTTTCTGAGAGTTTTCCAAACAGACTATCTGTGGCTTTCAACTGAAGATGGATTTCTAATTCCTAGTGAATTACATGATTCAGGTTAGTAGGCTTATAAATGCAGCAAATGAATGTCTACAGTGGTTAACTGAAAGTAAAATATGAGGACTTATGTGTGTGGAGGTCTGAAGAACACTGGTTGGAAGGAAGACTTGCAGCCTTGTCTTTCAGTCTGTGCTCTAGAAATGTGACTGCCACTGACATATGCTTAGCTACTTCCACTCCCTACTCGCATTTCCCAAATGATATAAAGGCAATGACCTCATGATCTGCTTTGCAAAGTACTTTGAGATATACTGATGAAAAGCGCTAGCATGCAATGTGTTATTCTTTCTCGATGACCAGAAAAGCTGGTGAGATCAACCTGGATAGCTTTCAAACAAGTCTTTTTATGATATAAAATGATTGTAGTGAAGTTGATAATGAAGTTGATAATGATTATTAAGAAGTTAGACTTCCCTTCTCAAGCCCAGATCACCAGGAAGTATTATCACAATTTGCACAGAAACTGAAATGATCCATTTGAATAAAAGACTATGGCTTGCCAAGATATGTATTTTATCCTTTCCTTCCTTCCCCTCTTTTTATTTAAAATTACTTCATTTAAAAGATAAATTCTGGTTTGTGTGGTATAATTGTGGTGTTGGCAAGGAGAGTTCTCTTTCCAGCTTGATTCTACTAGACCCAGGCAGCAAGGCATCATACATTTTCATGCTAAATAGAGGTAATTTTTGGTGCTGCAGGGCCATATGAAACCATGCTAGCCTCTATGTCCACGTGGTGCTGCTGTCGCAGTTGGAAACAGCTGCTATAGAAATTTTGTGTTGGAAGTTGTTTCTCTTGTCTTCTGGCTTATTTACCTGCCAATAAAACTCTGTCCTCACTATGCATTTTTTAAAAATTCCTTTGAAAAACCTATTTCTAGGCAAAGAAAATGTAATAGGTCTAATTTCTTGATACTTCAGTGACAAAATTTATACAGTCCTACACAGAAAATTTTTACCTCAACTTGGTAAAGAACTCTAAGGCATTGAGGAATTTTTCTGTACTGGAAATGGCAATGGCACCAGTAGGTCTTACTGAATAAATAAATTAGTGAATAAGGCAGAGCTTAGTGCTTGGCATTCTTCAAGGACTCATTTTGCTACAGATCTTATCAAAAGTTTTCCTTAACATCCCAGTGCAAAAATTAGAATATACTGATGACTGATAATGACACAAACTCAGAACACTGTTTATATAGTGGGGAACTGAATCATCATAGGTGTAATAGTTGTAGGAATGGAAGGAAAAATAGTTGTATGGTGATCATGATAGGGCTTAATAAGAATTTGCATTAAATTAGGGACTTCATCAGTTTGAACTGATGAAAAGTCCGGTAATGTTATTCGATCCAGGTTGCCTATGAGTGGCTAAGATGACAAAATTATAGAAAAGCCAAAGTGTTTCTAAGACAGATAATTTCTGGGCAAAAATAGTATCACTTTACTCAGCTTTGTAAGATCTCATGTAGAATGCTACATACAAGATAAATTCTGGAAAAAGAAAACGGCTAAGACAGCAAGGAACAAAGATCCTATCTAGTACGAGGAGATTAAAAGACCTGCTCTTGTTTCACTTCTCAAAAGCTGTTCAAAAGTAGGTATGATTGCTCTTTGTGAATAGAGTGTAGCATACACACCAAGAAAATGAAAGAATTCTTTAAACTGAAAGGCATTACTACCACCAAAATACCAGATATAGGCTAACTATTCATAATTTTACACTAAAGTTTATATCAATATTTCAAATTATGTGAACAATGTGGCCTGAGAACCTCTTTCCAAAATTTAAAAAGGTAGATGCAAATTAATCAGTTTCACAATAGTGCTGGATGAAATTCTGGAAATTTTTATAGGATATATACTATATATATATATGACTATACAATATATACTGTATATATGATGCATGCTATAATAAGGGATGAGAATTAAAGTGTCTACCATATATATATATGCTTAACCGTTAATATTCTAGTTAGTGCAATTTAAGCACATGGTAAAATCTTATAGTGTCTTTAATACTTGAACTTGCTTAATGGTGTTGCAGTAAGCAAATGTCAGAAACTGGTGTAATATTTTATTTGTATACTTGACACACGCTCATTTTGAATGTAAGATTTGATTGTGTTCTCACATACGTGAAAGGAAAATAAAGCCACAATGTATTGAAAGAAAAACAGCAAGGAATTTTTGACTGTGGAACAGAATTGGAAAATTGACTATACTTTAAATGTTATGGTTACTCTCTGTTGAAATTCTTTTTTAACAGTGCTCCCTGTAGCTTCTAGGGTGTATTGAAAGATCTGCAAGATCATTGAAAGGAGTAATTTTATGTGTCAAGGCAGGTGAAACCTGAAGAATGCCACTGATACAGCGATTCCTACAGCACTCTGTGTGGCTTTTTAGTTTTTCAAGAATAATATTTTTTTCTGAGTAGGTTTCTGTTTGTTCGTTTGATTGTTTTGAAACCTTATAGCCAGTGAACTATGCAGCTTCTAAAAATCAACTTAAAGACTGCTGAACCAGTGGATTGTTATAACTATTTTCATGTGAGGCACTGAAATATGTGTTTGTTAGTGCATAATGGTTGTGTCTGTATTCACAAACAGAGCTGTGACAAGTCCTTTCCTCCAACAATGAGTCCAGCTGCTACAGAATAGCTGTTTTTTAAGTTAGGACCATTAGTAGCCTCTCAGAAAGGACAGACATACCCAATCTGCATATTAAGAGTGGACCCCAGCCTGTGCTAACCTTTCAACTATGCATAGGAATTGTTTGCGATAGAAAATAATATCGTTTAACCCCAAAATGGCCAGGGACTGTTATATCAATTTGAATGGTGGAAGGGATCACAGCAGTGCCCAGAACTCGGTCTCAGCGTGGTTAAAGTGTTGGTACAGCCAGAGCCTCATAGTCCTGTTTGAATCAGACCTACACAAGTTATCAAGTGGTGGATGATTTATGTGATTCTTATGCTCCTGATTGCACTACTGCTAAATGTAAACCATCACCTTAAGAACTGCTTACCTTAGCCTTAATGCAGCCTCAAGGCTCTTTCTCAACTAAGACCATTCTACTTCATATTAATGACTTTAAATTTTTTATAGTAACTGGTTCATTGAAGCCTCACATCTTCAGTCGCTAATTGTTACATTGAGTAATTGATTGGAAAATATGACATGATTGGTGCTGCTGACTTACTGTGTTCTGCAATGCTTCAGTGCTTGAAACATAGCTGATGACTTTGTCTTCTGATTTGGACAGTGGTACATTTTTCTTAGGCTGAATTTAACTCTCATATATACCAGTGTATGTAAGCATCTGCACTTATTTTACTCGGTATTTCCTACACCAGTAACACTGAAACAAAGAATGCTACAGCATATGTACTGCATGAGATTGCACTACTACTAACAAAACATAGCATTCAGTTATATAAATTAACCAAGTTGTAAATACTGTAAAGCGACACCATCAACACGATTCCTCTCTTGGTTTGTGTCAGAAATCCCCTACAGGGCTGAACTTGAGTTGCACTCCTGTCACTTAATTTTTTGTGCATACAACTTAAATCTTTTCCCCTTCACCCTCTATCCTTCACTTTTAACCTACAAATGGATTACTTCCCCTTCCTCCCCACAGATATGTAATCCTGACCATCTGCTTCCACCCTGTGATGTGATCTTCCTTCCTGACTGTGATCTCTTCTTTGACAGAATAAGCTCTAGCAAGGGATTGTTAAGAACCTTAGTTTCTAAGCAACTAACCAACGGCAACATTTTTTACTGTCAGCAGCCATTACTGTAATTACGTGTTTGTGCTCATACTCTGTTGTTGTCATTCTAGGAAGAAGGGTGCTTTTAAGGCAAAAGAAAAAGAAACCTTATAAAAGTTTAATTATAAATACTTTTATCCTGTGTAGCTTCTCTATTACTGAGAATATGAACAGTGCTGAATGTAATTCAGCCAACATATGACTGCATGCAGCTGAGTACGGGGCAGCATCAGCGCAGTGCTTCCAGGAGTACAATTTTGCTGCAGCGAAGAACTCCTCTGCCTTGATCTTCTTTCTTCAAGATAGGGGTTACACTGTCACAGCTGGCTGTGTTCTCACCCCTGAGGATGCAGAGGGGAAAAGGAGGGGACTAAACACAAGAAAGGGCTTATGTGCTTGAATTCAAGCCTGAAGTTGTGATACAAAATGCAGGTTACTGCCTAACCCGAAAGTCAGCTTGGCGTCCTTAATATTTATATTTTAATTACCAAGTTTCCCAAGTACTTAGAGCTTGTATACGATACCAAGTGGCTGCCTTTTCTGGGCTGAGCATTTTCACACATACTTCAGACCAAAATCCAGACAGCACTTCCACATCCAGTCACTCCTTTACTAAATCCCTCACAATAATTTAAGAATATAGTCCCAGAGTATCTGAAATTCCTGCAACACGCTTTTAAAAAGTAGGAGGGGTAGGGTTGGTGTTGACCTTTGCTTATCTAATAGTAAGTACTTATTTCTGGGAAGTGAGAAATCCTGATTCAGTTCCCTCTTCAGCTTGAGGGGGTACAAAATTACCTCCTTGGAAAAATGTCTGTTTCTTATAGGCAGCTCTACTGAGTGAGTCAGTTAAGAATAATCATCACTGTATGACTTATTATGGATGTAGGGAGGAAATGATTGGGTTACCCCCACCTCCCTCTTATAAATAGTTCTGTGGTGTCAACACTTGCCTAGTTTTGAACCTTCATTTCTACTTCCACTGTATTTTATCCCCTCATTGTTGAATGTAAAATGGATCTGAATAAAACCATGAAGTTAAGACTCCCTTGTGCTCCAGAGTGCCCTGCTTGCTTGGTGGGAGATGTCTACACCTGTCTTGCTGTCCTACACTGGCCCTCTGCACCCAGAACTCCTTTTGGCACAGTGGCACGGCTTCATTAGGAAGAGATGGGTCAAAATCCCAGTAAAAACAGTGCAAACATAGAAAATTTAACTTGAATTAATATATATATGTAGTAAGAAATAAATATTAAAAGGAGTGAAAAACTTATATCTTGAATGTTTTTATAAAGAGATATTTAAACTTAATATTGTAAGTCTAATTGCTTCTACTTCATGCAGAATTTATTTGAGTTAGTATTTTGCCTAACATTTAGGCTCCTTAGGTTAATTAAAGACCAATATAATTTTGTTTTCTTTGACTTCTTATGGTGTTCAAATGAAAAGTAGGGAAAGTTAAATATTCTCAACCTAGATAATGATTTTGATATTGATGCAATGTACTTTTATCAGCCTTCTGAGGTAGATGACTATAATTCAATATCTATTTAATCATTATTCTACAGCAATAGGAGAATAGTAATTATTATTTCACTTAAATACAATCAGATTTGTGTAATCCTCTTTGATATTCTGGGTGTTATACAGATTTTATCTCACTAAATAAACCATCCTGAATTACTGGTACTTCTTTATTTTTTAGAGAGTATCTCCTATAGTTAAATCATATTTTTACTACAAAATGATAAAATAAATGGGACAAGAATAGACCTGAAAATAGTTTGAAAACCTTCTGCTTATAATTTGAGATTTTTTGCAAGAAATGGAAACATTCACCTCATGAAATCTCCAGTTCTTGAGTATTTATAGCAACCTTCACCTTCTGAAAATCACATGCCGGATAGGCCTTTGATTAATGACATAATAATACAAATCACAATGCAAATTAAATTCAGGAAATAAGATATCAGATGGTAAATGATTTCTTTCCTTGGCAGACTGGCATTCTGTAGTTGCAGGACATAATATTTCAGATCTCTAAAACTGATATATTTAACTACGTTTGCAATGACTTTTGATATTGTAAATATAGCTGCCCACTTTTAACAAAAACCAGATGCATTAATTGTTTATGATTGTATTGGCATACTTATATATGAAGTATATATGAATACTCAGAGAATTAAAAATAATTTTTCTTAGGAGTTGCTCATGCAGCACGAGCAGCATTTGTTGGAGTGATTAGAAATATTATGTACATCATTGTGAACTGACTCAGAATGTATCTAGAACTGTAAACCCCCCACTTTTACGTAATTCACCAATTACATAACATAAAAATGACTTTAATTCTTTCCACCTCTTCTCAACCCTATAAACTCCTGTTGTGATCCCGTTCTGTGAACATGCATAGAGATGGAATGAATCTTATCCAGAAATTTCAAATACAGTAATTACCAAGAGTGTACAGTGACCACACTTCAAGGCTTAATAGGTCTTCAGAATATTGCCTATAATAGGGATTTGCAATATTTTGTTCAAATAGATTACTGCAATCACTGTGTGTAGATAGTTGTTGCCAGAAATGGCAGCAAAATTAGTAGCTTTAATTTAGGGTGCAGAGGAAAGCACGGTTTTCTTTGCTTTAAATTGCTTTAAGCATTATCTGTGGGATGGACATTTTTCTCAATGATAAATGTAGCACTGATAATGGATTTAGAGAAGTATGTCACTTCACCTACATATTGCAGATACCCTTGGATAATCTAAGAGAGTCTTTTTGCATTAGACAATACTCATGTCTTCAAAAGAGAGATATGTTTACAACAGGCTGTTCTTTCACGTGTCAGCATTTTTAATGGGCTCCTGTTGTAAACAATAAGAGGTACTTTATTGTATTGCATGCTGATTATTAAGAATTTGACCTGATCTGCAGAGGGTCCAGGTGACCAGTGACCAGGTAACTGAAGACTCCAGATGACAGTATGAAAGCTACACTGATTATTAGAAATTTTGTTTAGGTGAAAGCTATAATTGCTAAAAACTCTGTGTAACAGTAAACTATGCTAACTGCTAGAAATCATACATAACAATAAGCTATGTTGATAATTAAAAATTTTATGTAATAATAAAGCTTTAATTATAACTACAACCCTGTGGCCAATCCTCATTCTGCCAAGGATGGCTAAAAGAATCTGCCTGTCCCTGTAGCATTGTGTGACAGTGCTCACAGACTAGAGGAAGATCTACTACGGCTATACATTTCCATTGGTTTAGGGCAATCACTATTGCTATGTTTTTCCTTCACCATCAATGTCCAAAGCTTCAGCTTCTCCTGTGTGCCTGTGAGCTTTCTAATTCCATCCTAAAATCTCTCCCACAGTTACCTTACTGCACAGTCTTTTTTTTCTTCCCAATAATTACTTGATCTATTTTGAAAGTAGATATGCATCCAAGTGATGGGAATCATCTACTTCCCAGTGTGCTCTGCTCTCAGTTCTGTCTCCTTTAGTACATGGGAACTGCCACAGAGGATCAGGGTATAGCTAAACATCAGCTGCATCTGAAAGAGAAAGAAACTTTTCAGTAGATGTTGAATTTCACATATTGCAAGAGAATTAGCTGGAAATCTCACTGAGAGGATTCATACACTGTACAAAATTTGTTGTATATGTACCGAAACTCTGGATATTGTTATCCAGTCTTTTTTTAAGACTTGATCTTGTTAAGTTTTTGACCTCAAATTTATACATGGTAATGAATTCCACAGGTTAGCATTGCATTACAGGACATTTTCAGTAGTTATTGTTTGCCACCACAGGCTTTGTATTGCTTTGTGCTACCATGTGGTGAGATTTCTCCTATTCCTCACATATTTCCTCTCTTGATTTATCTGCTTCCATTTCAGCCTTGTTCCTTTTCAGTCTTTCAAGCTTTACCAGAAGCTTTGGGCTGGTTCCCTCCTTTCACTAAGTCTGCCCACACATGTGAGATGATATAGATAGGATGTAAACCTTATGCTCTTGCACAGTGAATTTTCTGACATGGATCTAGACTTATTTCTCAGGTTGTAATTTCTGCATCAAAACCAATGTCAGTGCTGTGTAAAACATCTCTTCCTCTTTGTTCCAGAAAAAAAACCCCAAAGGTACAAATCTTTTAAATTAACTGATTGATTTTGAGCTGGAATAGAAGAAGAGAGAAAGGTCCTGGTCTCTCTAGGGAGGAGACAGACACTATCTTTTGTTGTGACTAACCTCATTTCGCCTCCATCTTGATCTCCCACACTAGCCTTACCCGAAGGATGACAGGGATTTGGAGACACCAGTAAGAGTTTCTGTAACCAGACTTGAGGGGTTTAGAATCCTTTAGGTTGGAAGGGACCTCCAGAGGTCTTCTGATCCAACCCCTTGTCCAAAGCAGGTTCAATTAGAGCAGGTGCTCAGGGCTGGTCCAGTCAAGCTCTGAGCACCTCCACAGCCTTTCTCTGTGGTCTGTACCAGGATTTGGCCACCCTCACAGTGATTTTTTTCCCTCTGCATATTGAGTTGGAATTTCCTGTGTTCCTGCTTGTATCTGTTGCCTCTTGTACTTCCACTGTGCACCTCTGAGAAGAGTCTCTCTTTGGCCAATCTGCACCCTCCTTTTAGATACTTGCAGACAGCAGTAAGATCTTTCTGAGCCTTGTCTTCTCCCAGCTGAAGAAACCCAGCTCTCAGCCTCCTCATACATCCCATGCTACAGTCTCCTCTCCTCAGGCACTTTCATAGGTCTGGTGTTTCAGTTTCTCTCTTGTACTGGGGAGTCCAGAGCTGGATCCAGCATCCTATGTATGTCTCACTAGAGCAGAGGGAAGAATCGCCTCCCTCAGTCTGCTGGCTGCGCTCTTGTTAATGCAACCCAGGAGGCTGTTGACCTTTGCTGCAAGGGCATATTTCTGGCTCATGTTGAGCTTGTCCACCACAACACCAGGGTCTTTTTCTGCCCAGCTGCTTTTTAGTCAGTTGGCCTCCAGCCTGTACTGCTGCGTGGAGTTATGACATCTTAGGCACAGGACTTTGCGTTTGCCTTTGCTGAGCTTCATGAAGTTCCCATTAGCCCACAGCTCACTAAGTTCCCCCTGAACAGCAGCCCTGGCCTCCAGTTTATTGACAGCTCCACCAAACTTGGTATTGACTGCAAACTTGCTGCAAGTACAGATATGTTAACTACAGTTGTGTTAACAGGGATGAGATAAGGACAGACTCAGGATCAGGCCTAGGCTAAGCTTACAATGTAGACATAATCTCTTCCAAATGTATCTTTTTCATGCCACTGTGGAAAATTTCCTCAGCCCTCATCTATACCCTTCTCTTGCTTACTTAACTGAAGGCTAAAGTTTACTTTCCTCTTTCAAATTAGTTTCCACCATCTCTTTCTGTTCTGCTTGGCTTTCACACAACTCATTTAATTGAAATGGCCTTTTTCTAAATTTTACACTGACATAGCTAAGCTTGCTCTTTCTTCTTTGTTGTAATTGTCCTCAGTCTTTCAGCCACCTTTGATACAACAGTCTCTGAGTTTAGGACTCAATACTCTTTCCAGTGGTTTCTTTGGAATGGTGGCTATGGAAAGAGAGAAGAGATGTTACCAGTAGTTTTAAAGGAGGAAAAAAGAGCAGAAGTGCCCAAAACATCCAGCACTTTGGGGTGTCCCTGTTCATGCCAGAACAGGTAGCTTGTGCTAACATTTGTAGGATGCAAGCTAACTAACTCTGGAAACTCAAGCCATTCAGAAATCTGGTGGATATTTTGCCTTGTGTCATAGTATGGTAGGCAACAAATTTTATCCAACCTAGAGATTCAGTAAGTTTTTCTCAGCTCTTCTGAACCCTCAGAATGAAGGTCTCATGAATGAAAATCACATGTGGTTTTTAATGCTGTTATAGGCTTCCTTTTAAATTCCTTATGAAGCATATTCATTGCTATTGAATCATTAAAATGGACTTTTAATAAAAATTGTGTCACGTCACAGGTTTTGCATCAGAAACTCTTCTACTGCAACATCAATGCTACATCTTTCACAACAATAAAGTATTCAGAACAGAGTGAGTTTTTGTATCCAGGATGAAGGGTAGGCCCATGCAGAGATGGATGACAGCTTCCTATTTTTCTTCATTGTACTACCAAAAAAACTGTAGCATCCTTTGTATATCCAGAATTATCAAAGTATTTCTATGTAGCTTTACATATCTACACTGTGCAGTTCAGCTGAAAAAGAAAAAAAAAAGCTTTATTAATACTTTATTATCCGTCCTCAGTAGAAAATTGAGGCAAAACCCTCTGATTCCCGAGACTTAAGATAATGTGTGTCAGAAGCATACAAAAAAACCCCTTTAACCTGTAGTGCAAGATCTCTTCTCTGAGCCTGGTAAGGCAAAAAAGATCCTGTGCCATATAAGAGAAATTCAACAAAGCAGTCAACTACTCCTTTGTTCATATAATCCCCAAATGCTTCTAGGTGGATAATCTGTCATTATTCCCTGCTGCCAGTAGAGAATTCTTTGCCATAGTAGCCTATGATGGTATTCGTCTCACCCACTACTGTAGACACGTTCATCTGAGCTAGTTGCTATAAGGTCTGTTTATAGTCAGCAGAGAGAAAAATATTTTATAACCCATTTCATCTGATGTGTTTTAGGTGAGATAAAATCAATCAGTCTTTGGAAGAACTTGTTTAGAAAAGGAGCATCAGGCAACTAGTGCAGATGTAGCTATGGTAAATATTTCATCAGAGTCCCATCTCTAACTACTAATATGCAATACTTGATTGTTTTTTCATATGTGTAGAACTCAAAGGAGACCTGTGTGAAGTGGATTTTGGATGTAAAAACCTCAATTTCATGGAATTTCATCTGTCTTTACATGTGAAAGCTGTCTTTATATTTAAATGTGAAGTGTCTTACACAACCGGTATGTGAAAATTTCCTTCCTTGCAATAATTAAGTGCATAGATCCAAACCACACAGAACATGATGTTACTTAAATCTATATGAGTAATTGACACTCAGTTTGCTACTTCTCATTCATCAAACTTCTAATTTTGAGGGATGTCTCTCTTATTTTGTCTTTCAGCTTTTTTTTTTTTAATATAGAGTTGTTAGAATTCCCCAAATCTACATGTTTGTCATAAATGGCATCATCTCAGAAGTGAGGCTGCCCATATTTTGCCATTAATGGGGTTTTTTTTGCTGCCTTGAGGCTGTGCAGAAGAGACATTTATTGCCATGGATCTGAGAACCCTGTTGTGGCAATAAGGAAAACTTTCAGGCATGGCGCAGAGAGAAATTTTCCATCTTGCTGAAATTCTAAACAAATATAAGCAGCAATACTGTGGTGGGTATCTACTCAATCTGGTGAAAATCCACTAATAAATGCAGCAGGATGTGTGTATATCTTGTTTTAAAGATCCACACAAGAACAGAAAAGGTTTTTTTTTTTAACATAACAGATTTTGGTGAACAATCAAAATATTGATTCCACTCTAGGATATTTGCAAGGTGATCTCTACTGTGGATCACTGAATCAGTGGCCAGGGTTTCAGTTCAACAGGTACAATATATTGCTGTGTTCTTGACAAGCTTTTCTGCATTTCTCTTTCTTTACAAAACAATTATGGGCATTTTGGACTTGTTTTTACAATAATTTTCTGCTTTAAAAAATCCACATAGCTATGGTAATTAAGAAAATGCATGCCTTTGATTAAATAATATTAAATATATTATCTGTTGAAAGTCCTTTTTATTTACTATTCACTAATGAAAACACATAGAAAATTTATATGTTGTACTCTGAATCTTTTGAAATTATTTGTCTCTGTTTTTGTTACTGAAGAAGAGAGAAATTTAGAACAATTTGTGCCTGAGGGAGTAGAAGTGAAAGAAGCCAGATACTAATGAGTCTCCTTTTCAGACTCTGAGGCTATCTGGGAAGCAGATCAAGCTAAGAGGAAACCTGAAAAGCAGCAGAAGAGGTGGAGTGGAAGAGTCCATGGGTCAGGGAGCTACCTGCCCTGTGCATCCTTGCTTTTACACTGGTTAAGAATGCTGTTTCTGTTACTCAACTTGCTTGGAAGTGTTCTAGAAGGAAAACAAAAGCAAAATGTTTTCACCATCATTAGCAGTTAGGGTTATCCAATTCTGCATCCATGAATAATTAAACTGAGGCCCTAGCATGACGATTTGGGGCAGGCAACAATGGATTGAACCAAGAAATCAGGCTTTGTGAAGCCAAATAGCTCAGTTTGGCCATTTCCAGAGGAACCTGCTCCTTAACCAAACCAGTTAAAAATGTGTTTAACTTTCAGGATTCAATGACTGTTTCTGGAATTTATGACTGGTGGTAAGTCAGATAAGGCACCTAAAGATTTCAGAGAAATTGTGCTTCCAAACAGACTGCAGAATTGCCACTGAGGACTGGAGTCTTAGGCCCATCACTCTAGGTTTGTAATGCAGCCAGTGGAGAGAGGTGCACCTGCAGGTCCTGACTTACATCTTTGTTGGACCCTCCTGAGTCCCAGCTATTTTCCTTTCCAGTGCTTTCTATTCTTTTAGTGTAAAGGGAGACCAGAGTGACTTGGCTTCTAGTTGAAGTTGGTTGGGATGAATCCTGGCCCAAATAATTTATTTGGCTTACTATATAAATATGTATTTTAAGTTTCATTGAATTTTGAGGGAAAGTGCTATAAAAGGAATTTTTCTTAATAATATGAGGTGTAGTATAATGAATGAAGCATAATCCTGAAGAATTGCTTAGAATACGGCCATTTGTCTTCTGGCAGCACCCTGTAAGCCTTGGTAATGGCTGCAGGATGTCCTTATTACTGTTCAGTGGGAAAATGCTGTCAGGCAAGACTGCTCATGCCAGTAAGACAGACAGACATAATTTTAAAAAGCCTTTAGAAACATCTGACACATATGTATGTATTTGTGTCCTTAAGTCTATAAATAATCATGACACCAGTAGTATTTCTGCATTTATTCTTTAAGGATTGTAGCTGCTGACAGCAGATGCAGAACTCTTGTCTCTAATCTGTATAAAATTAATGAGCATTTTTATATATCTATTTTATCTTATCAGGGTAATTATCATGTCATGATGCTGTATATAGCTTAGCACAGCATGCTTCAGATAGAGACATATGGAAAAAAAGAGTATGGATAAATACAAAGATAGCTGTTTCTTTATCATTAGCTTCCAAACTGATACAAGCAGGTTTTTTTTTTGGCCTAATCTCCCCTGTATCACTATACAGTTTTTTGTTTTGTTTTGATTTTTCTGGAGTCCTGTCTTGCTTTAGTTATTGTGTTCTGGAAGCTCCATAACTCTTCTGGCATGAGTTACAATGGCATAAGGTTTTCACAGATGTATCACAATGTCAGAATAAATCTCTCTATAAGAATAATTCACCTGCATCAGCTTCTCTGTTAATGCTTGCACCCTTTGCTGCTCTGGCATCATTTTGACAGATTGTTCTCTCTCTGTTAAAATGCTTATATGCAGTCAGGTGCAACCCCTCCTAACTGACAGAGGTTTCAAATACTAGGAGTCACATGCATCTTACAGCTCTCTTTGCTTTCTGCTTCCTTGACCCTCTAGTCCTGTGAGGAGAGGGACAGGTTTGGCACCGCTGAACAGAAGGCGACTGTTCTATTTGACATATTTCAGCTTGAAAAGAGAGCGTGAAACAGATTTCTAAATTTCATAATGTCCAAAAAAATTCATTTAGAGTTGATCAAAATATTTTATTTTGACAATAATACTCTGATTTTTGACAATTTAAAATGTTATGTTACAGTATTCTATAAAAAATAAAACAAATTTTAAAAATAATTTCATAAAGTAAATGACGAAATATTTTGACAGTGACTAAACATTTCCCCCTTTTCTCTCCAGAACGAAATTTCAGCAGAATCTACAGTATTTCATTATTTGATAAAATTACATTTCTCAGTGGAAAAATATTCCAACTAATATTTTTTTCCAGCTATCTCTAGCTCAAAGTGAGGAGAAATCTGTGAAAATCCAAGTTCTATCAGTAAAAGACATGAAAAATTAACTCATTATACCACTTGCAAATAATGAGGAGGAGCTGCCAAATATTACCTCATGCTCAGGGCTGTGTCAGAAGTCCAGGAAAAAAAAGTTGCCTTGCTACTCAGGCAGAAATCCAACCTGAAATGCTACAGAAGACATCTCTTCATGTCCCTATTAAACACTTTGGTGCTTAAATGCTAATGTATTGACGAAGCGTGATCATGATGAAAACGATAGTCTGAGTAGACTTTCATGTCTGATGTTTTTCACAGGTAACCAGTCTGATTTCCTCACAATAGAATGCCTCCCTAGAAAATGGAGCCTACAGCCATGGTCAAGGAGAGGAGACAGCCTGTCTGCTCTCTACCAAATGATGCCCCCCTCCTGTGTTATTTTCTAGCCTGCACTGTCAGCCAGGTCGGTTGTGCCTCTGAAAACTAAACAGACATGTGAAACCACTTGTGTCACATGTCTGTAAATGTACTTTATGGAGTATTATTCCCTGGACATATCTAAGCAGGTATTGGCATAGTGCAGGTCTTGGGACACTTTAAACTTTATAGAACAGTCTTGGACCAGATGTGGTGGAAATAGCATGAGAAGTTTGCCTGCATGCCCTGCACTGAATGGTTTCTGGTCAGCAGGGAGTGAATTGGCCCAGCAGGTGCCAATAGACTCAGATATGACAGTAGAAGGATCAGTCCAGTGAATTCTTGGCATACTGTATGGCAGCTGTCCTAGTATCTGGCATCCATGCTGTCATGTGAAGCTTTCAGCTCCAGGTTTCTTGTCTCACCTAGCTGTGCTGGAGAACAGGCAGAGACTATGCAGAGCTGGGAGGTCAGGTAGTCATGAATGAGGTCAAATTCCTTTGCAAAGGTGTTACAGTGGAAAGGCTCTGTACAAACACAGGGAGGTCTTCTGGGAGTGCAGTTGCAGCTATGGTTTGCCTGTTTCCAGAGCAAAGTGTGTAGGATCTCAAGCTGTGCCTCTCATAAATTCATCGCTGTTGAGTCAGGCAGGGAAGATTGAGGGGCACAATGTCTCAGACAGGAGATTTGCAATCACATTGTCCGGTGTTGCACCATGAATAACAGTCACATCAGTGCTGCCTTTAGTGAAATCCCGCTTTCGGTTTGCGGTTGCTTTGAAATGGCCGTGCAGCTGTTCATTTGTTCATGTCTCCTGTGAGTTTTTAACCTCCCAGAAGGGGAGGTGCTGTCCCAGGGCACAGGATCTAGAAAACTATGCCTAAGTGTGTCCTTTTTCATTGCCAGGAAGGGTATAACTTCCCTTGGGGTTCTTTAATGTGGTGGTGAGGTGTACTCTCAAGGGCTAGGAGTGTCCCAGGTCATTGCTCCTTTCCTTATGAGGCTGTACTTTCAGCTCATCTGTGGTGGGTTGTACCTGCTGCCTAACAGGAATTAACTGAATTCACAGGTTTCTCACTTTGAGACTGTAGAAGACCATGGAAAAATAATTATTCTTTTACACAAAGTCCTATTTTCAGCTGCTCTCACCTGAGGGACTTTTGGGAGCTAGTCGCCTTCATGCAGTCTAGAGTTCTCTGTGCTCAATGTACACCCATACCAGCTTGTCATTTGGTCCTAGTCTGCCCTTATTTTCAAGAGGGTGAGATTCAAATGGCCATCCAACAAACATCTGCTTTAGTGTGTGCTGAGTACTTTCCAGGTTCCATTGACTGCACTGAGTGCTTAGACAGCTAGTGCACATACAGAAAACTAATTTCATATGCCCTAATTCCAAACTGGATCACACCCAGTTTTTCAATAGCACATCTTCACATCTTTCAGCTTCTTGCCTTGCCCTGTTATCTCTCTGGTTCTTCATGTTTGTTACAACAGATCAGACATTACCAGATTGATGGCCTGTGGTCCAAACAGGGACAAAATGGCAACAGTTCTTGACACTTTTTGGTTTTCATCTACCTGTAATTCTTGTGAGCCTTGTTACTGTTATAAACTTACTCATCTAACTGAAAAAAAGTTTTTGCACTAGCAGACAGATGGTATTGATCAGATGGACAGAGTAGCAGCTGATAATCACACTAAATGGAATTTTTTCCATATGCTTTACTTTTGTATAATAATTCTAGATCTCCTTGGGTCTCAAAGGAGATAATGGATAGAACCAATATCCTTCACAGGAATTTGAATTAATTTGAGACGAGTAAAAGGGAGAGATGAAGACTGAATTAAATTGTCTGTTGACTTCTCCATTAAACTAATGGGTGTGAGAAATATATCTATGTTTACATATGCATCTTATATTTTGAAGAATTAGATTTGGAAAGAAGATAAGGGACAGAAGTTGGTAACTTGAGGGACCCTTCTTTGGAAGCAATTAACATGGCAACAAATTGTCTCATCTCTTAAAATAAATTTATGAATAATTTAATGACATCTCATAATGAAAGCACTTCAGAAACTAAGGAAATGAAGATACATCTCACTAAGTGTTCACTTATGATCATATTACATCTGTGCCTATGCTCCTACTCATTCTAATAACCCAAGGAGTTTCTTACATTAAGAATTTCCTATGAAGTAGTTATCTGGGTGTCCTGGTTTGGCCTAAACCAGGCCAATTTTCCTTTCAGTGATTTTTACTTTCAGCTAAGTCTTCTCTAAGTAACTGCACTTTCTTTTCTGTCTGCATGTTTTGCAGACAGTGTCTGCTTCCAGGACTGATAACGCTCGAAGTTTGTAGTTATCACTGAGGCACCGGTAGGGATGTTGTGCAGAAAGGCTCTTGTTGTACTTGTTCTTAGAGAAACCAAGGTCACTGCTGAATTCCTCACTGCTTATGAGTGAAGAGTCGAAGGGGGGTCGCAGCTGCAGGGGGGATCGGACAGGGCAGCTGACCCAAAATTGACCAACGAAGGTATTCCATCCCATACACGTCATTCTCAGTATAAAACGGGGGGATCACGAGGGTCTCGCTCTCTTTCTGCTATGGCCGGTGTCCAAAGAGGACTCCGTCTGTTTTCCTGCTGCCCCCGATCCCAATCCGTGCATTCCTGAATCCAGCTCTTGACCGTCGCTGGGCCCAGCCTGGGCCTTCCCGGAGCCTGCGCGGCAGTGCCAGTGGTGACGTGGCTGACTTCAGGGGAGCTCAATCTTGGTTTTGTATATATATTTTTATATATTTGATGATTTCTATTATTATTATTATACTCTTTTTCATTATTATAGTTTATTAAAACTGTTTTAACTTTCCAACCCATAAGTCTCTCTCCCTTTTCCCTTTCCCTCTGGGGGGAGCGGGGGGGGATAAAAGAGAGCATCTGCCACAGGTTTAATAGCCGGGCCAGCTTTAAACCGTGACACTGGGCAAAATTATATGATATAAGGATGAAGTGACACAGAAGACACTTCTAGGTGACAAAGTAATGTGCCCTTAATATATTTATTTGGAGAAAATAGCAATTGTTATGTGGAAGAACCCTGTGGAAAGAATTACAGTTCAAACTTGACAGAACTGTGATCATAGTATGGAAGTTACAGGTAACTCAAAGATATAGATATCTATGGAGATATTATATATACAAATATTTGAACTTATTAAATAGGATATAACTGGAAGATCTTGACATCAACAGAATCACAGAATGGATGAGGTAGGAAGGCATCTGTGAAGATCATCTAGTACAGCCCTCCTCTTCAAAGCATAGTGAGCTAGAGCAGGTAATGGAAGGCCATGTTCAGCTAAGGTTTCAATATCTCCATGGAGGCTCCACAGCCTCTCCAGGCAATCTGTTCCAGTGTTTGACCACCTGCACAGTAAAAAAAGCAACCAATCAACCAAAACCACCAGTTGTTTTTTCTTACATTTAAATGGAATTTCCTGCAATTCAGACTCCGGCCATTGTCTCTTGTTCTTCCCCCAGGCACCACTGAGAAATGTCTGTCTCCATCTTCTTTACTGCTTCCCGTCAGGTATTTATATGCATTGATAAGATCCTCCTGAGCCTTCTCTTCTTCAAGCTGAACAGTCCCAGCTCTCTCAGCCTCTCTGTCAGTTCTGACAGGAGCCTGTCACATGCTCCTGTACCTTCATCATCCCCATGGCCTCTGATGGACTCAGTCCAGTATGTCCATGTCTCTCTGGGCTCTCTGGAGAGCCCAGAACTGGGCCCAGCACTCCAGATATGTCTCACAAGTGATGGATAGAGGGAAGGGATCATTTCCTTCACCTGCTGGCAATGCTTTCCGTCATACAGCCCAGGATGCTGTTAGGCCTTCTTTGCTAAAAAAGCATGTTGCTTGCTCGTGGTCAACTTCTTGTCCACCAGGACTCTTAGGATCTTTTATGTCAATCTGCTTTCCAGCCAGTTGGCTCCAGTGTGTCCTGCTGCATGGGTTTATTCCTCCCTAGGTGCAGGATTTTGCACTTCACTTGTTGAACTTCATTAGGATTTTGTCAACTCACTTCTCCAGACCCTTGAGGTCTCTCTGAATGTCAGCACAACTCTCTGATGTATCAGCCACTTCTCCCAGTTTTGTGTCATCTGCATATTTGTTGGGGTATGCAAGTATGCAGTGCACTCCTGTGCACTCTGTCTCATCATCCAGGTCATTCACGAAGCTGTTGAACAGTATTGGCTCCAGTATGGACCCCTGGGGTACCACTAGTGACTGGCTTTCAGCTGGGCTTTGTCCTGCTGATCACAGCTCTTTAATAAACCCTGCAATTCAGATCAATTTCAATTCGTCTTACTGTCCATGTATCTAGTCCACATTTCAAAATTTTGTCGGTGGAGATGTTATGGGGACTGTATCAAAAGCCTCCCTAAAATCAAGGTAAACAACATCCATTGCTCTCACCTCATCCATTGAGCTCATCACCTCATTGTACAAGATTATCAGGTTGGTCAGACATGATTTGCCCTTCATAAATCCATGTTGATTACTCCCAATTACCTTTTTGTCCTTCAAATATTTGGAAATATTTGCAGTATTATTTGGTTCATCACCTTTCCAGTGATTAAGGTGAGGTTTACTAGCCTCTAGTTCCCCAGATTCTTGTTCCTGCCCTTCTTGAAGGTTGGAGTGTTTGTTTTCTTGTAGTCCTTAAGAACCTCTCCAAATTGCTATGACCTTTTGAGGATAATTGAGAGTGGCATTGCAACCAGGCAGTTTCCTCAGCATTTGCGGGTCTATCTCATCAGGTCCCGTGGACTTGTGTGCAGTTTGTTTAAATGTTCACTAACCTGATTCTCCACCTTCCTTGTTGCGAACTTTCCCACTGTTCTCAAGGACCTGGGATCCCTGAAGGCTGGTATTACCTTCTAATATGTCTGTAAAGACTGCGGCAAGGAAGCCATTGAGTACCTCAGCCTTGCCCATGTCATGTGCCACCAGTTCCTCTGCCCCATTCAGTATCAGGTCCACATTTCCCCTAGTTTTCCCTTTGCTGTTATTGTACCTGCAGAAGCCCCTCTCTCCAGATTTTACTCTAGATGGGCTTTAGCTTTCCTACTTGCACACACAGAGACTGTCTCCATACTCCCTCAGAGTCACCTCTCCCTGCTTCTGCCTCTACTGTTAGGAGCTCCTTGTTCAGCCCTGTAGGCCTCCTGCCACCTTTGCTTGATTTCCTGCACATCAGGATGGGCCACTCTTGAACTCAGAGGAGGTGATCTTTGAAAATCAACCAGTTCTCCCGGACCTCTCTTGTCTCTGGGATCATAACCCATGGGATTCTTCCAAGAATGTCCCTAAAGAGGCCAGAAGCATTGCCATAAATACAAGGTATGAGTCTGAGTCACACACAAAATGCCTGTGGCAGTATTCAGAAATTAGTATACTATATAGGATTCCTTTAAAAGCTAATAACTTGAAAAGGATGTTATGAATACAAAATTAAACACTCAAGAGACAATAAGATAGTTAAGATTGTCAGAAGAATCTTAATGCTGCCTCTTACAAACATATTTTCTGATAAATATTTACACAGTAAATACAACACCTCAAATTAGGCAGTTCCATGTCTTAAGTATCCTAAAATTATGCAGCTTGGTATGGCACTTTAATCTGTGTAAACTGTGTGGAAGTCACCAGTGTGAAATGTAGAGTAAGTTTCCTATGAACTATCCCAAAGATACTTTAAGAGGTTATGGAAGAAAATTAGTCAAATTATACTGGAGACTGTTAAAATGATGCAAACAGACTAAGAAGGACACAGAGAAGGCAACAAAGCTGATCTGTGGGCTTGGAACCACTTCCACAGAGGAAAAGACTCAGCACAGTTGGAGTCCTTGGCTTGGAAGAGTATGAAAATATGACAGCAACACATAAAATCATAAAACATATGGAGATACTGCATCTGGAATGGTGATTTCTGATTTTTGTAATCCAAGAGTTAGGAAGCACCCACTGAGATTGCTAAGGAAAAGGAAGCAGTTTGCAAGCAATGCATAATTACATTATGAAAATGGTTGTTAAGTTTTTAGGCCACTGGATACTAAGGACCCTAAAAGTAAGAAGCAGGCAGACTGAGAGAGGATAGGTCTGATGATTCGTCTCCAGGCATACTGGTTTGCTCCAGTCACCCATGGATTTCCTCATACCGGGGAAAAGATCACATCATATTTCTCCCAATTCTTCCACTCCTCCCACAAACCTCTGCTCTTGGCCACAGTAGAAGGTAGAAAACCAGGCCACTATGGCCTTTGTCTGACCTATTATTGCACATCTTAGTTTCTTATAACTCTTTCCCAGCTATGTATACTTTAAATTCAGTCTAAGCCAAAACCTGCTGTTTAGGTTGTGTGAGAACAAGATTTCCTGTTATATTGTATTGGGTCTGTCTGAGATGGAATTAACTTTCCCCATAGCAGCCCTCATAGTGCTGTGCTTTGTATTTGTAGCTAGAAGGGTGTTGAGAAAACACCAATGTTTTGGCAAAACACCAATGTTTTGGCTACTGCTGAGCTGTGCTTGGCATGGCCTTCTGTGCATGGCCTTTGCTTTCCCCAAGTTGAGTATTTTGCCCATGACATGATCTCCCTGTCCTTATCTCAACCCACAAGGTTTTGGTCATTGCTTCTCCCACTGTCCCTCTCAGAAGAGAGAGTGATAGAACAGCTTGGTGGGCACCTGGTTGCCAGCTATGGTCAACCCACCACATACATACAGGTGACAGAAACATCAGTCCTTTTTTTATGTTCAAAGAGAGTAAGAGCCAGGAAAATACCGTTAGAAAGACATTCAAACTAAAGTTTTTCATGTAAAAATTCAAAGGCCATGAAATCTCAAAACTAAATGTGAACACTTTAATCTTGTTCTCTGCCTGCCTTCTAAAGTTAGGTTGATAAAACTCTTTGGTCATTTAAGATAACTGAAATAAAGAGGTATATCCAGGGGTGGGGTGAAGCTTTGGAGCCCTAACTTTTAAATTAGTTTTCCCCTAGCAGGCCGAATGTATTCCTCTTAAAGTCATATTTTACTGTTTTGTGTCACTTTGAAGTGAAGATGGTTCTTGCTTAGAGATATAAGTGGTGAATAATTGAGGATTTGTATAAAACATTGATTTTGAATAATTTTAATTCTACTGTCGAATCACTGAATTTTGTGGTAGTAAGGAGAATTATTTGTGTGTGTTTGTGTGTGTGTGGATAAGTACATATATACACGCACATTTTGGGGGCAAAGAACACAAAATGAACATTCTTATCATAACTTTACAAAATCCAGGTAAACTATCAAAGAGCTGTTATTCTGGAATGAGAGTGCTGGAATATTATTAGAAGGAGAGAAATACTGTTGGTAATTGTGTGTTTACAAAAGACTTTAACCTTCAAGATACACACTGGAGAACAGATGCCTGAATGAAGATAGGGCCTGCTTTTGCCTTGATGTGACAGGTGACAGATCTATTGAAAAAAAAAGAGACCCTGATCCAAGGAATTGATGCTCCTTTAGACTTGTTTTTGGTCAGTAGTTAAGACATTAGTGAAAATTTAATTTTCTAGGAAAAGAAAATGAGTTAAATCTAATTTGTTTCAGCCTCAGTAAAATGCTTGATCCGATCGTTGTAAGATTTTCTTAAGAAAGAGAAGCTGGAGGTTAGCAGAATAATTGCAGACTCCAGTTTTCACACGGAAAACCAGGTGAGCTCATACCAGTTACTGATGCCACAAACTTAAGAAGCATTGTAGAAAAAGATGATTTAGTGTTGACTGTAACAGTACCCTTTTCTACTGGGTATCTCTGCTGGGTAGAGTTCTTGGTTTTTTCAGTTCCAGAACTGGACACAGCACAAGGGTTTCTGGGCTTGCAGTTGTTTCTTCATGCCTGCTCTTTCCCCTGGTAGAAGGAAGAAAACCAACTGTGAGAGCAGCAGGAGACATGCTGGTTCCAGTCTGAGATGCCTCACTGGCGTTTCTGCGGGAGAATGCAGCGATGGCCTCCCAGTGCATGGAAGTCGCACAGGTGGCACCTGGTAAAGCTCAGAGGCTTTTGTGGCTTTCCAGATCTTGGCTTTGGTAGTGTATCACTTGATTTGAAGAAGCATTTCTGAGCAATAAACATATGAGGTTTGGGGTCCAGCTGGCAGGTTTCTGTAGCACAAACACAGTCAGCGCTGCTTGCAGTCCTAACACTACAATTCTTCATTTCGGTTTTGCACTCATTGGGCTTCTGTGGACCCAGTCAGACAATGCATCTTACTCTATCCTGACATGCCTTCATCACTGCATTTCACATAGGGCTGCTTCTGCTCTCAGTTCTACTGCTTCAAACATCTGGACTCATAATGAATACCTTTTTCTCCTCGAAGCTGTCTTCATTAGACCAAGTATCAATCAACATTTTGGCCTGCCATAGAGGATTGCAAGTTTCTTTTAATGTTCAGTTCTCAGACCAAAGATGAAACTCACTCTTTTTTTCCTATAACGCAGACATTTTTTGCATAAGACAGTGGCAAGGAACACTTGTTCATAGATAGCCTAATTTCCTTTCTCCTTGAGAAATACTTGGGCATGAACAGAAAAGTGTTATTAGTTTCTATTTTGCTATCCATTTCTTTTATCTTCTTTCTGCTTAAGGTTGCAAAAACCAAATGAAAACATTGATGAATTAATATGCTCTTCACTGCTATTTTTTTCTACATTTAATTTCTCACATGGCATAGAAAAGAGGGTGAATATTTAGGTTTGGCTGAACAAAAGTATGTATGCAAAGATGGTAAATAACTTCATACATATGCCTGTATACTTTTCCATGTAATTTTAAAAGCGGAAAGGTACTCACTTTTAGCCCTAAAAACTGCATGTTGAAGATGCTCTCCTGCTCCTGGTCCTTCTGGAGCATGGTTCCTGTGTGCTCACTTGAGCTGCCTGCAGGACAGACCCCTTGGTAGCACCCCTACATAATCCCTCGTTTCTCTGGCCAGAACATCACTTTGTCTGTTGCACAGTGTTTGCATCTTTGAATATGAGTCCAGTTCCTTCAGTTTCTTCTGCTGGCTTCTTTCTGCACATGGGTAAGGATCATCCCTGCTCTTTTTCTGACCGGGAAGGGATTTATTCCTTTACATGCATTGCTCTATGGAAACAGGTATTTGTTTATTCCACTGTAAAAGTCATTCATGAACAGGGATGAAATATGATCTTAATCTTTATTCAGGTAGAGCTCAAAATCACAGCAATAGATTTCTTATTATCCCTTTCAGAAAGCAAGGGCTGAGGAGAAGCAGCAGGACTGAGTTATGGATCATGTTTCCTAGACTGAAATGGTGTTCCCGAGAGTGAGGTGCTGTGGGTTAGTATGATTTTGACGATGCTACAGTCACATGTTCTCTATCTATATTGGAGTTTTTGATCTTCATGCTTTTCTCAGTCATATTTCACAATGTAGCAGAGTGATCAGGTCCTAGGAATGATGTAACACATTGGAGCAACGGAAAGAAATGAGAGCTCTGTCTTTTAAAGTAGTATCAGCCAGCAGAATAAGTCTTAAGTAAGTAGACTATGGTGCTGACACACTTTTATTTTGACCTCTTTGTGTAATTTAATTCTGTGGAAAGAGGCATCAGGCTCTATGAAGCTATTAACCCTACCCAGGACAGACTGGAGTCTGAGAACAAATTACTATGGTTGTAAACAAGGAAATCCTTTGCCTCCCTCCCCTCATTCTGGGAATCTAAAACTGGGCATAAAGAAAAAGACATAAAGGATCAGGGGACACATGCTGTTATGAGAGAGGAAGAATGTCTCTAACATGCTTCAGGAGCCAACTGAATTTGGATCATAAACTTCTGAAATGAATCAGATTTTCTGAACTGGTACCCTGCATTCTGCCAACCACAGAGCCTTCTGTTAAGTTTGTTACTTTAATGTGATATTATTAATGAGAAAATATTTATTTTAGTGTTTTCTCTCTGGATTTCTTCATATGCTGCTCTTGGTGCAGCATCTTTGTCTCCCACTTGCCTACTGTGCTCAGATAAATGTCATATTAGCCTTCAGAAGTGTACCTGCAGACTGTGGCGCCTGTGCAGTAAGAACAGTTCTGATGCCACTGCATGCTCCGGCTTGTTTATCAAGCCCTTAACTTACAGAAGCTGATATTGTTTTAGATCATCTGCAGCCAATTGAAAAGACTACCTGACAAGAAAATAAGAAGAACACACACCATTCTTTTCCTGCTGATGTCTGCTGGATGTTTTGTATCTTTGCAGTACTTTACAGGGTAGTTCACAGGATAGTTTCTTATGTGTATAATGTTGATGAAAAGGTATCTTGTTCCTTTCTTTGCTTCTTCTTAAAATTGAATGTTTCCCTCCCTTTCTTTTTGTAGTGTCAAAAATCACCCAGACCTTTTCAATTCTTTCTGCCCTGAACTAAAATCACAAAGATCCAACTGATGAGGAAATCTTCAATAGCAGAGTATTTTTTGGTATAAACATTGTTCATTGGTTTAGGAGCTCCTGGGATAGCAATTAATGCTTTAGATTCACTTGACAAAAGCTCCCTTAATTTATAGAGAAAAGTCGTTCTGCAGGGAACTGGAGAAGGAATTCCTCCTTCACTGAGGGTGATAGAGAAGTAAGATCTCATATATGTTTAAAAAAAAAATCAGTATGAAAAGCAGACACAGCCCTGGCTATTGTTGGGTGGATAAGGGAAGAGGAACTGATGTCGTTTATCTGGACTTGTGCAAAGCATTTGACACTGTCCTGCACGACATCCTTGTCTCTAAATTGGAGAGACATGGACTTGATGGATGGACCACTCAGTGGATAAGGAATTGGCTGGGTGGTCGCATTCAAAGAGTTGTGGTCAATGGCTCAATGTCCAAGTGGAGACCAGTGACGAGTGGCGTTCCTCAGGGGTCTGTATAGGGACTGGCATTGTTTAACATCTTTGTTGGCAACATGGACAGTGGGATTGAGTGTGCCCTTAGCAAGTTTGCCAAAGGCACCAAGCTGTGTGGTGCAGTCGACACGCTGGAGGGAAGGGATGCCATCCAGAGGGACCTTGACAGGCTTGAGAGCTGGGCCTGTGCAAACCGCATGAAGTTCAACAAGGCCAAGTGCAAGGTCCTGCATGTGGTCAGGGCAATCCAAGCACAAATACAGGCTGGGTGGAGAATGGATTGAGAGCAGCCCTGAGGAGAAGGACTTGAGGGTGATGGTGGATGAAGAGCCGGACATGAGCTGGCATTGTGCGTGCTTGCAGGCCAGAAAGCCAACTGTGTCCTGGGCTGCATCAAAAGCAGCTTGGCCAGCAGGTTGAGGGAGGTGATTCTGCCCCTCTATTCCACTCGTGTGAGACCCCACCTGGAGTACTGTGTCCAGCTCTGGGGCGCCCAACAGAAGAAGGACATGGAGCTGATGGAGTGAGTCCAGAGGAGGGCCAGAAAGATGACCAGAGGGCTGGAGCACCTCTCCCATGAAGAGAGGCTGAGAGAGTTGGGGTTGTTCAGCCTGGAGAAGAGAAGGCTCCAGGGAGACTTTATAGCAGCCCTCCAGTACCTGAAAAGGGCCTACAGGAAAGCTGGAGAGGGACTTTTTACAAGGGCAAGTAGCGATAGGACGAGGGGGAACAGTTTTAAACTGAAAGAGGGTAGATTTAGACCAGATCTTAGGAAGAAATTCTTTACTGTGAGGGTGGTGAGACACTGGCACAGGTTTCCGAGAGAAGTTGTGTCTGCCCCCTTCCTGGCTGTGTTCAAGGACAGGCTAGATGGGGCTTTGAGCAGCCTGGTCTAGTGGAAGGTGTCCCTGCCCATGGTAGGGGAGTTGGAACTAGATGATCTTTAAGGTCCCTTCAAACCCAAACCATTCCATGATTCTATGGTTAATGCATTTTCAGGCTGATGAGCATCACGTACCTACCTATCCCATCCCTCCAACCCTTGAAACAAGGGAAACTAGATTTAAAATAGCCTAGTAAACAGTGGTATACCTCATTTGTACTTTTCAGATCTTCAAACAGCTTTCTTCATGTATACAGACTCTAGGATGGACAGTCCCATGGGTGACCACCAAAGTAAAATCTAGTACACAGCTTCCTCCTGCTGTACATATTGAAAGGGCTGCTATATGTTAGCCTCTGAAATGGACTTCATAAAGCAAGTTCACAATGCCAGCTGGAAGCATGAATGCTCTTAAATCAGAGTTTCCTGAACTCATACTTTCTGAAGCATCAAATGATGATAAAATTACAGCAGAGAAGGACAGGTAATAAAATAACTGCTTCCCCAAAATCCACATCGGGGCCTTATGTTAATTCTGTACTCACCAACTTATTTTTGTAACAACCTGCACAAAACTGAATGGAGAGGAGTGATTAAATAGCACGTCTGACCCTGAAATATTATTTCTGGATGTTACAACTTGAAAAAAGACAACTACAAATGACAATTGTGGTGTAGTTACTGTGAGATAAATTCTGCTCTGGTGTCAGCACCCGCTGGGCAGGGAGAGGGGAGGATACTGAACTGAGCCTTCATGTCATTCATACAGCCTGGTTATACATGAGCTTTAAATACAGCTCTCATTCCACTTTATATTTTTGTCTCCATTCAGTTTCCAGTGAAGTGTTCCTGTGTTCTTGAGAGAAAAGGAGGGCATGATTAGGTAGGAGAGTGAAACTTGTTCGGTTACAGAAAGCAATATCATCTCTCCCCCAAATCTGATTAGTTATTGTCCCCTTAAGTAGCACTAACTATGTTCACATGCTTTGCAATCCAACCCGTAAGGCATAGACACTGGCCAAACACGGGTGCAGCAGCCCATTGATGCCATGTGTAGAAGACAGAGCCTGAAAAGGCTCCAGGGGAGATCCTCTGGGGAGGCTGAAGCTATGTCCCACATTTTCCAGGAATCCTCTTTCTGAGCTTTCTTAATGACCCTGCTCCCTACCAGCTCATGCTCATCCTGTTGGCCATTGGTGCAATGTAGGAAAGGAGCCTAAATGCTTGCATCTTAAAATCTGTGGTGTCCTGATTAATTCATTTGATAATCAAGGTTTTATACAGTAGAGGAAGGTAAGCATAACTATGATTATGCTTATCTTGTGGTGATTTTACACAAGTTTCTATATGCTTAGTTCATTTTTTCTGAACAGGCTGTGTATGCCACAGCAGACATGTTTGGGATTTTGATTTAACACTGCTCTATGGGAGTGTTTCACATTTCGCATGTTTCACTATGTTAATCATCACCAGTAACATAGAACTGAGAGGACAAGGATAGAAAGGACAAAGGACACTCTCCTCCTGTGTGTCAGTTTGGAGAAAGCCTTTAAAGGCAGTCACCTCTACAGGAAGCTCTTCCCCTGCCAAGATGAAAACAGGGGTCTGAAGCTTTGGTGCTCCTCAATCAGTTGCCTTATGAGAGCTTCATTGGGCTAAGAGGTGAAATGTAGAGCAGCAACAATTGCAGGAGAGAGCAAGTACACCAGACTGCAGGAGTTATGGGCCAGCTGGAACCATCTTAGGTTTCCCTCACTCCTCAGGGAGCCACCGGGAGTCCTATCAAATAGCGTTCTCCCTCCCCAGGGAGACCTGAGAGCAGCATTGAACATGGCAGGGGCATATATTTACTGCTTTTTGCGTCTCACCATACATTTTGGCCTCAGCAGTTGAGGAGGGAGCTATGAACAGACAGACCAGGGATTCTTCTAGTGGATACTAGCATATAAAAAGAAAAAAAGACTCATGGGATCATAAAGGATATTGCAGAGCTGTCAAATACTAGGTATTAACATAGCTTTGAGGGATATTATCTAAAACGTCAGAGATTTTCTTGACATCATTGTTTCTTTTTAAATTTTAATGTCTTCCTTTGTCTCCTGCTGCGTTGCTGTCTGCTTACATCATTAAATCACTGGAGTGGTGTCCAGTCTCGCAGTCTTCTATCAGATATCTGATGCAAAGTGGAGGCTGCCTAATATTCGTTATTAGTAACTGCCCAAAGCAAATGGTGGCACATGTAAGCTACTTTGGTAGAACTTATTTAAAATACTCAAACACACAAATGCAATTATGTGTGGTTATTTTTTTGTGTAAATATTTGTAGTGCTCAGAAAAGTTCTTTGTGGACAATTCCTGAGCATGAGATTGCCAGACAAAGCTAATCTATACCCAGAAGTGGTTTTGCTATGCAGCAATTCCTACAGAAAGTTAATCATGAACAGATAGACCATATTTTGAAATTTTGGTCCAGGGCCTTTAAAAATGAATGTGTATGTCACAAACATAAATAGTTTGTATTTGTATAACCTTCAAAACGAATATTTTGTGTTATGTGCACAAACATGAGGATCAGGTATGCAAACTAAACTCCAGTATGAACATCTCTAAAAATGAACTTAAGCAATATAGTGATAAGGGCAGTTAGATACAGTCATCAAATCAGTTAATAATCTAAAAAAATGTGCTGTGAGCATCACTGAGGTGAAAGAAGAAATCATTCTGCCCCAAACGGGCGTATATGCTGTATGAGAAAGTTCATAAAAATCAAGCCTTCACTTGTCCTAATTTAGTCATTACTTATTTAGTAATGTAATGTTACCAGTAGAGAATGAGCAAAACTAAGAAAAGTTAGGATTACATAGATAGGACTATCTGGTTATTTAATTGAGACAGAAGCATGTCGTGATAGTTCTCTTCTGAAATAAGGTGACAGTGAACACTAACATGTCACAACATACCACAGATTGATTTCAGTTCAGACAGCCTCAGACATAATGACTAGTACAGATGATAGTTAATACTGCAATTTGCATACCATAGATTAATGCTTAACCTGGGTGATTACCATAAGTAAGCCATGCCTCTCTCTCCTACATCCCTTCATCTGCAGATATTCAGGCACGACTTTAAACTGGTCCCCAGTGTGCAATACTCACCACCACGATCAGTAGTATGAAATGAGAAGTTAAATCCAAAAGCGAAGAATCAGCACTAGCTTTGTGAATTTAGCATTCAAATCAAGCAATTTACGTTATCAAAGTCTGAATCAAAAACACTCTCTAATTATTTATATATCCATGTTAAACTTGCTGCTCCTGTAAAACAGCTAGATATATTGACAATCAGTGAATATTAGTCATTTGAAAACTACTACCGAACCTCAGGCTTTACAGTAATTCATTTTAATTCTGACAGGGAGAGAGGCAATGTTCTTGAGTTTCTTTAAGATTCAAAGAAGTTCAGGTTTGATTCTTATCTTTTTCTTGTGAGAGAGCTGTGGAAATATAGATTCTAAGAAAACCAAAACAAATTTGTAGGTAGCATCAGTAGTACAAGAAATGTAATGATGGTACACCATCCACTTATTTGATGGAAAAATGTATTTTGAAGCTTTTTACTTCCAAGTTCCAGTGGTAGGTGATAACTGGTATGTGTGAAAAACCTAACAGATTCTTGAACTTTGAAGAAATCAGTCTGAAGATATTTAGTATTTTAAATAGTTGTCTTAATAATTTTTGTGAAGTTTGGAGAGTTCCTTTTAAGGGTTTACTGGTAACATGTGGAGTTCTGTAACTGTGATTTTGGGATGCATACACATTTTGTAGTTACAATCAGTCACCAGGGTCTATAACGCCTATCATCCTAAAATTTCTATCTTTATTCCAAAGAACCTGTAGTAATTTATATACCAGGAAAATCATGGGTCCAGGTACATAGCTATCAATATTCAAAGATCCTAAAGCCCTTTCTGTGTTATTTACATGTTAAAAGCCCCTGAACCTTTTAGGTGTGACTGTCCTCTTGTTGAAACTAAATACTTATACTTTAAATGTTACCTCCAATATGCACCAAGTACCATACTTTCAGAGACATCCAGAAAGGTATTATTCAGATAACACCATTTCTTTCTGCAACATTTTACTCTGGGGCAGGGAGTCTCACAAGGATAAGCAAGCCACAAAGTGTTGATCTTTTGCATTCAACTAACCTTGGACCACTATATATAATTTATTTCAAGGATTACAGCCCACACTTGAGTTCTTCTTTTAGAATTCAGAGGAAACATGTCTTCTTGTGACTTTTATTGTCATGAGAGCAGTGTTTAAAATGACCTTCTGTATGTATGTGGAAGAAATTTTGATGCAGACCTGTCACAGCATTGTTCGTTTTATCTGATAAACTATGGACCAGTCTTGCTCAGTGATACCGCTGCCAGAGGAGGTCCTTGAAACTCCTGTATCTTTTTACTTGAGAAAGACTATGATCAATACATCTATCACACATCTCTCTTCTCACTGCCAATTTACAGCATGCAACTTCGTGTTTCAACCTTCTCACTCATTGTATCTGTGAAAGTTCAGTGAGCTCTAGTGAAACCAGCAGACAGGAAAAAAAAGAGCTTGCTCTCTCTATCCAGTACAATACTATGAATCAGCAAAGAAGCAATAAAATAGCCCTTTTTATATACTCCGTGCTTGCAGAGAACCTTGCACATTCTTTTGCATCCACTCTAAGGAAGATCTGCATACCTAGAGACAGGCAATGTAAAATAAAAAACACTCAGGCTCTCTGTTGTCTGAAACAGTTTTCCTTATGAAGCATTTCTGGTGTTTTCTTTCAAAACCATAGCTCCTAAACTATAGTTAAAGTGAAAGAAAATGAAGTTTAATTTAAAATATATCATTTTTTCCATCTGATGTGGGTGTTGGAATAGTTGTCTTTTTGCAACAACAAAAAAGTTCAAGTTGTGAGCCTGTGTTTTCACTTCGAAGGTATTGTTTCCTTTCCTCTGAAAGAAAACAAACTTTCCTCAGAGCAGCTGCTGTTTCAGGTCCTCCAGTGATTATATGAAGATATGCTGTTTAATTTTGCACTCAGTGTAAACACAGCAAGTCAGGCAGGACTAAATGACTCTGATGACTGGAGCGTTGGGATGGAAAGATACAGGCTTTTTAGGAAGGACAGTCAGGGGAGACGAGGAGGGGCTGTTGCGCTCTATGTCAATGATCAGTTTGAGTGCATGGAGCTCTGTCTGGGGATGGAGGAGGAGCTGACGGAAAGCTTATGGGTCAGGATTAAAGGGCGGGCAGGGACGGGAGACATTATAGCGGGCATCTGCTACAGGCCACCTGACCAGGAAGACCAAGCAGATGAGGCCCTTCACAGACAGATAGATGTAGCCTCACATTCACAGGCCCTGGTCCTCATGGGGGATTTCAGCCACCCTGACATCTGTTGGAGGGACAACACAGCTGGGCACAAGCAATCCAGGAGGTTCCTGGAATGTGTGGATGACAACTTCCTTCTCCAAGTGATAGAGGAGCCGACGAGGAGAAGTGCCATGCTGGACCTTGTTCTCACCAACAAGGAGGGGCTGGTGGGGGACGTGATGCTCAAGGGTAGCCTTGGCTGCAGTGACCATGAAGTGGTGGAGTTCAAGATCCACAGGGGAGCAAGGAGGGCGCGCAGCCAGCTCACCACCCTGGACTTCAGGAGAGCAGACTTTGACCTCTTCAGGGACCTGCTTGGGAAAGTCCCTTGGGATAAAGCCCTGGAGGGAAGAGGGGCCCAAGAAAGCTGGTTAGTATTCAAGGACCACCTCCTCCAGGCTCAGGAGCGATGCATCCTGAAAAAGAGGAAGGCAGGCAAAAACGCCAGGAGGCCTGCATGGATGAACAAGGAGCTTCTGTATAAACTCAGGCACAGGAAGGAAGCCTACAGAGGGTGGAAGTAAGGGCAGGTAGCCTGGGAGGAATACAGGGAAATTGTGCAAGAAGCCAGGGACCAGGTTAGGAAAGCTAAAGCCCTGGTAGAATTAAATCTGGCCAGGGATGTCAAGGACAACAAGAAATGCTTCTATAGGTATGTCAGTGATAAAAGGAAGACTAGGGAAAATGTGGGCCCTCTCTGGAAGGAAACGGGAGACCTGGTTACTGTCTACCATCTTGTTACCGTCTGGTTACAAGATATGGAGAAAGCTGAGGTACTCAACGACTTTTTTGTCTCAGTCTTCACCAGCAAGAGCTCTAGCCTCAACACCCAAGTCGCAGAAGGCAGAGGTAGGGACCGGAAGGATGAAGAACCACCCACTGTAGGAGAAGATCAGGTTCAAGACCATCTAAGGAAGAAGGTGCACAAGTCCATGGGACCTGATGAGGTGCATCCACGGGTCCTGAGGGAACTGGCGGATTAAGTTGCTAAGCCGCTATCCATCATTTTTGAGAAGTCGTAGCAGTCTGGTGAAGTTCCCGCTGATTAGAAAAGGGGAAACATAACCCCCATCTTCAAGAAGGGGAAAAAGGAAGACCTGCGGAACTACAGGCCAGTCAGTCTCACCTCTGTGCCTGGCAAGATCATGTAGCAGATCCTCTTGGAAACTATACTGAGGCACACGGAAATCAAGGAGGTGATTGGTGACAGCCAGCATGGGTTCACTAAGGGCAAATCATGCCTGACAAATCTGGTGGCCTTCTATGACAGGGTTACAGCACTGGTGGATAGGGGAAGAGCAACTGATGTCATCTACCTGGACTTGTGCAAAGCACTTGACACTGTCCCGCACAACATCCTTGTCTCTAAATTGGAGAGACGTGGACTTGATGGATGGACCACTAGGTGGATAAAGAATTGGCTGGATGGTCACACTCAAAGAGTTACGGTCAACGGCTCAATGTCCAAGTGCACACCAGTGACGAGTGGCGTTCCTCAGGGGTCAGTATTGGGACCAGTCCTGTTTAACATCTTTGTTGGTGACATGGACAGTGGGATTGAGTGCGCCCTCAGCAAGTTTGCTGATGACACCAAGCTGTTCAGTCTGGTCGACATGCTGGAGGAAAGGGATGCCATCCAGAGGGACCTTGACAGGCTTGAGAGCTGGGCCTGTGCAAACCGCAAGAAGTTCAACAAGACCAAGTGCAAGGTCCTGCATGTGGGTCAGGGCAATCCAAGCACAAAAACAGGTTGAGTGGAGAAAGGATTGAGAGCAGCCCTGAGGAGAAGGACTTGGGGGTAATGGTTGATGAGAAGCTCAACATGAGCCAGCAGTGCATGCTTGCAGGCCAGAAGGCCAATTGCATCCTGGGCTGCATCAAAAGCAGCGTGGCCAGCAGGTCAAGGGAGGTGATTCTGCCCCTTTACTTCGCTCTCGTGAGACGCCACCTGAGTACTGCGTTCAGCTCTGGGGCCCCCAACAGAAGAAAGACATGGAGCTGTTGGACCGAGTCCAGAGGAGGGCCACGAAGGTGATCAGAGGGCTGGAGCACCTCTCCCATGATGAGAGGCTGAGAGAGTTGGGGTTGTTCAGCCTGGAGAAGAAAAGGCTCTGAGGAGACCTCATAGCAACCCTCCAGTATCTGAAGGGGGCCTACAGGAAAGCGGGAGAGGGGCTTTTTACAAGGGCATGTAGTGATAGGGCGATGGGTAACGGTTTTAAACTGAAAGAAGGTAGATTTAGATTAGATATTAGAAAGAAATTCTTTACTGTGAGGGTGGTGAGACACTGGCACAGGTTTCCGAGAGAAGTTGTGTCTGCCCCCTTCCTGGCTGTGTTCAAGGTCAGGTTGGATGAGGATTTGAGCAACCTGGTCTAGAGGAAAGGTGTCCCTGCCTGTGGCAGGGGGCTTGGAACTAGATGATCTTTAAGGTCCCTTCCAACCCAAACCATTCTATGATTCTATTCTATGAAATAGACATGGATTTAAATGAGGTATTTGGAAGACTTTGCTCAATGCATTACTGTAGCATGGAATAGTCAGCCTCAGTTTGGAAAATAACTTGCTATTGTCACAATGTTTACAGCTGGAATAGAGTTGACTCAAATTGCCAAGAACAAAATTGATTTTGGAATATACTACAAAGGTATGGCTTATTCTATCAAAAATGATTACACACTGAGAAACTACTGACTCTGTAATGTCATATATGTTCCTCTCTTTCTTTCTTTCTTTGATAACAGTCTTAGCAGTTTTCCTAACTATCATTTTCTTCTCAAAATGTCTTCTACTATAAGGAAGGTTGTATCCTGCACTCCAACTAACAGATTATGACGCTTAGAAAAAGCAGAATGCTCAGAAAAGTTTGAGAGCTATTTATTTATTTGTTTACTTATTTATTTTTGGTGCTCACATAATTAAGCCTGCCATGATTAGCTTTAATATGATGAATTACAAAGATAAAACTATAGCGTGTTTTGTGTCCATTCATTTCACTTGCAAATGCAGTGCAGATTTTCCTTATTGTCTGTGGTGCACTTTCACTAATATATAACAGTATGTTTAGAGAATGTAGAAATCAGTCATCTGAAGCCTGTAGAAATGTCATTAAGTCTGGTGTGAACTATGAATGCTTTTCTTTCCTGGTTTACTTTGTTTTTGAAAACAGAGTTGTAACTATGACTGAAACTCGTTCTTTTGCCCTAGTGTGTCCATGGTTCAACTCTCAACAGTAAGATCAGGAAATAAAATAGGCTGACTCTTCTACCCCAAAAGGTCTTCTGATATCCTTTTCTTTTTTAATATCAATCCATGCACGTTTTCTTCTGTAGAACACTGTCTTCATTGCATCTAAACAAGTTGTGTCCTGTCTTCTAGTGACTCACATATTCTTGGTTAAAAAAACCCAGACAAAATATACATGATCTTTTCAAGTCATCAGTTAAAAAAGGTTGCTTGGAACTGAACTTCTCAGAACAACTTGAACATCAGTTCCTAAACTGTTATCTTCAGTGATGATCACTCAGGGGTTTGGACATCAGCCTCTGTATCCAGTTGATTAAACACTGCACAGTCAGGTTGAATTAAGTAACCTAAATATGACTGATTTCATTTTTTACTCTACTCACATGCATTCACCTAGGCAGAGTTCTTAGTTCACCTAGGAAGTTCACCTAGAAAGAGTTCTTTCTTCTGTAGAGTGAAACATAAGTCATTTAGGATCATTTTAAGGACACTCTTTCACTTTGTAAGACTACATGGACTATTTTTACATCCTGATCATCATCACAGTATATCCTTGGGGCAATTAGTTTACTTATATAAAATAAATGTGATTTAACATTAGGAAAGGAGAAGGCATACAAGTAACTTGATAATTTTTATATTGACTTCATAGAGGTCAGTTTGAAACTCATATTCAAGCTCCTATTCAGAGAGACAGTTCATACTCAAGCTCCTTTTCAACGAAATATTACTGAATTACTAAGTACCGGAGTTACCATTCACAAACCAATGTGACTAGTTATTAATCACTGATCTTCTGGATGGCTTTGGATGAGTCCCTTCACATCTCCCTCTCTCTTTCTATCCATTGTCTTGGGTAAGGACTGTAGTATACAACAGGGCCCTGAAATCAGTACGGGTTTCTTGGCAGTACCGTAAAATAAAGTTTTAAATGGTTTGGATTTCCAAACCACTATTCTTTTGTAAGGAAGGTAATGGTAATTTTGTTTAAATAGTGTAGTATATTGCTTGGCTGTAAGGTGTGAAGTTCAAGTTAATATTAAATTTGTCTCCTATCCTATACAAAGTGGCTATTTTTTTCTACATGAATTCAGTAATGTTTGCCATTATGCATTTATTAAAAAAAAAAAAAATCACCCATATTAAGGGCACCAGAAGTAGACAATAGGATTATATGATGCAAGAGTACATTTCTGTAATGTTTGAATTTGGTTAGAGACAAAGATATAGTCCTCTTAGTCCTAAAGAAATAGAAGAATACTAAAGAAAAAATAATGGAGGAGGTCAGGTGAAAGTCAGGTGAAAGTCAGTTAAAAACTGTGAAGAAAGTTAAATGCAAAAGTTTACTTATCTTTTGGAGAGAAGCTGGATGTGTATCTCACTAACAACAAAAGGGAGAGACAGTGTCTCTGTGACATCATCACTATATATGACATCAACACTTCATTTTTCTGTTGTAAAAATACATGTTATCGATAGCTTATAAATTCAGATAAACTCTAACTGGGACAATGTTTCTTCTATAAGTGGAAGGTAGATGACAAAGCCATTTGTTTTGGTGCGGTAGATGGACCAGAGCAATAGTTTATAAAAGCGCTTGCTAGGTAATGGTAATTGTTTTTTACGCTCCAGTCCAAAAAATTATGCAAGCAGTTAAAGAATGTTTCTCTTTTTTTTCTCCTTTTTTTCTCCTTTATTCTGTGAATTGTTTGGTGTGCTCTAGGCTGAAAGATGGTGAAGAAGGCATAGACAGGATTAGCAGCTTTTGAAACCATTTGGTTATTCCTTCATGAGTATCTTAAATTCCAGCTAATCTCAAGTCAAATATGGTTAATGCTTAATTCTAAAAAGATCATTTTCTCATTCTCATAGCAGAAATGTGTATTTGAATATGATTTTAAAAATCTGTGTCTATAAAAACCTAATTTCTTGTTAATGTATTTTCATGTGTTGTATAAGGTAACCAAATACACATGGGAATGTTATCAGTCTGAAGTCAAAGCTATTACAAATTACAACACAATAAACTAAAGTGCATTCCTTTAGACCTGTAACCTGTAGCATACTCTTAGCCTTTGAGAATGGCTCATTCTGGGTCCTTAATATTGAGCAGAGGCTGAAACCTGGTACAAACACTGAACCTATCATTTTCTGTTTTCTCTGAAATCAAAATCTAAAATAAAGACTAGATGTATACTTAGCTAAGAAGCCCCTACAAGAAACAAGACCTAAATACTTGCAAGGAACCCAAGGGATCAGCAGTAGTCAACAGTGTCCAGTGGTATGTTGAGAATATTTTTTTCCAAACATTTGTCCTTGCTCAGAGGTATCCCAAAGCCAGAAAGAAGCCTGATGACTTCCATTGCTTATCTTGAGGGTAATTTCTGACCTCTGCCTTGTTATCTAAACTCTGAAATAATTCTAGAATTATATCCAAGTGTCCAGTCTTAAGTACGAGATTTAATACACCAGAATTAATTTGGTTTGATGACTCTTGCTGAAACAAGATCTCAGTTTAGTATAGCAGTTTTGTAGAATACATAACAAAACCTCTGTAACACACAGAACTCAAGGAGATTAAGTTCTTCAGTCTGTGGTTTTTGAATATTTAACTAGCTCTTGCTTTCATTATAGCTAGCATGACTACCTGAGCAGGGAAAGAAAGCATAAAGAATCAGCTGCAAATGACATCAGCAGCACAGTGCTTTACTCCATGGAGTACTTAGCGTTAAGCTGGGACCTCTGCTCTTGACATACAACCAGTAGCCCTAACTCTAACCTTAATTATAGCCCAGGGTTCCATCTCTTCAGAAAATATGTATATAAGACATGGGACTTAAAAAGATACCTCTTCCTACTCTCAGGCCCATTAGCACACAACAAAGAGAGTACTTTATATTTTATATTACCCTGTCCTAATTCTCAGTGTCATTAAATGCAGGGGAGCTATCCCAGCAATGAAAGAGCTCATCACATACTGGCCACAGTTGGCACTAAAACTTGTCCTAACTCTGAGCATTTACACTTCTCTGTCTCTGGATTAGCAAATCCTGACACCATTCCTAGCTTTAACCTTTCCATTCTAGCCAAGGGAATCCATCTCTTCTGGAAAAGTGAATACTGAAAGTGGCACCTGTCTTCTTGCTGTCACTTAGAGCCATTTAGCCTCCAGCAAGGAAAGGAACTCTTCAGTATTTAGATTTAAAAATCCAAACCCTAACTCCGACTTTCAACTTCATTGTACCTCAGGGATTCATTGTGAGTAGTAGAAACAACAAAATACTGGTCATGAGAGACATCTACTTTCCTTTGAACTCTGAAAGACCATTCAGCCAAAGCCTTCAATTACTGGTTCTCAAATGCTACCTTCAGCTGTCAGCTTGATTATAGCTAGAGGATCCAGTTCTTCTGGAAAAGTGGATATGAAGTACTGGACAAAAGGGTATTTGTATTCTTCAAAAACCGTTAGAGTAATTCAACACATAAGAAGAAAAATGCCTCTTCAGTCTTTAGACTCCCTTACCCTAATCCTAACCTTCACCTTCCCTATAGCTGAGAAACCTATCCAGACAGTGAAAGGGAGGTAATTTATTGGCCATGATCAACCCTAACCTTGTCCTCAGTAGTGGAGATTGTGCAACATCCAGCCTTACAATGAGATCTCTCTCTAGAGGCCAAAATCCTGTCTGTCACGTTCATTTTCATTCCAGCTAGCAGAGCCATCTCTACAATAAAACATAAAGAGTTAGCACAACTCTTTGTCAAGAGATGACCATTTCAATTTCTGTCTGTGTGGGCTACAGAGCATAAAACTGACTCTTTCAGGCTTTAGATCCCCAACTCCTAAAATTCAAGAGCAGGAGGAACCAGATTGACTCTGTTTTTTCTTGTTGGGGACAGGCGTGTCACACATACTAATTTAAGATCCGCTTGGTTTGTCTTTTATTTTCAGACATACTGACTCCATAAAGTTATTTTTAAAATATTTTAAAGCCACCCATAATTTGCAGGCACAAAGTACCTTATACTGGGTCATGGTGCCTACCTCCTGGGCATTGTGGCATGCATGTTGCACCTGCCAAATACAGATAGCCAAAATATGTCTTTTGCACATGCACACTGGCAAAATGCTTAATGAAAGGAGCCACCGTTGAAAGCCACTGATGTTCTGACATCTGCCATTGTAAAGAGTTTTTTGCAGTGATGACTTACAGTAGATAAGACTGCTTAGACTATGCTAGGTTGATCTGATATTCAGTAATAGCTAAATTCATTACATCCTAAGATATTCATGATTTATCCCAATGTCTCTAATCACTCCTCTTATGCCACAGTCCATGTGAGAGAACATGAAAAAGACAGATTGGAAGTCTGAATGTTAACGAGAAAGTTAGTGCAGAGGTAGCAAAAAGGACTCCTAAAATAGAGCCCAGCAATCACTATGAAGCAACTTTATTTCTTCTAATATATATTTTGCCTGCCGCACAGTAGTGTTGAGGGTAAATTGATTGATGTTTTAAAGTGCTTTCCATTCCTTTGATGAAAGTTGCTATGGAAATGGAAAGCATACTTATTAGATATTTGCCGTCACTTTTTGTTAAATCTAACTCTTCTAGGTTCTCTTTATCTCAGAGTGTTGCTGCATTCTTCAGCATCTGATGTCGTTAGCAGACCCACAACAGGAGCTCTCCTATGCTGCTCTGTGTACTCACTTTCTGTTCTGTACATTTTAGCTGGATGTACATTTAGCTCTAAAAGGAAGAGCTATAAACTCAGGGCCATTTTCAGCATTAGAGAAATATCTGGCAGTTATCCTGGGGATTTTTCATTATAATGTATTAAACAGTTCAAAGGTTGAAAGAGCACTCAGTCGTTATTTTAAATATTTATAATAGCACTCAGTCGTTATTTTAAATATTTATAATATCTATTACATGATGTATAATAATATGTAAATGTAGTTAAAGTATTAGCCTCTTGTAACAACTACCATCAGAGATGCCACGTCAAGGCATTTGGGGCCCTGGAGGGACATGCATACAAATATACACATAACATCTTTTTAGCCCTTCAGTACTTCATGTTGCTGCTACCAATTCAGTAGAGTCTTTAGTTTTCCTGAATTATGACAGCAGCAGCTGACAGAAGAGAGGAAGGCATTCATTTTTGTTCCTGTTTGACTCTACTTACATATAGGCATTCTCCTTGTTACCACTCTAATTATGTTTTGATTTTTTTCCAATTCTTTTCTGTACTTGAGAGAAAAAAAACATCATTTAATCATCCAGAATGATGAAAGAGTTTGCTTTTTTTCATATTATTTAATGTGTCTTCAAGAGACATAATGCCACCAAGAACAACAAAAAAAAAGTAGGATTTTAAAAAAAAAAAGTCTAGCTCTTTAATAGGGTCTAGCTTACCCCTCTGAGGCACAAACACGAACAGCTTCTCACCATACCTATACACATGCATGGAGAATAGCCCTCCAGGAACACATGAAAGAGGAGATGGAAGTTGACTGAGAAAACATTTCCCAGTAAAAAATTACTACCTATGTTAAGCATACTGCCAACACTGCTCTGTTCCAGAGCAATGGAGAAGTGTTGGCAGTATTACTAACTGGCTTTAGCCTTACTAGAAAAATGTGCAGGTGCAGCTCGTTTGCAGTCAGAACTTGCTGGGGAGGTGTGGATGGCACTGAAGCAAAGACAGGTGGGATGCTCCTTTTCCCAGGTAGTGGACCTTTCTTCTTTGTAGCTACTCTTGTCTCTCAGCTCCTGGTTGCTTCCCATTGGTGTGTGTCCTTAAGGAGATATTAGAGGATAAGTGAGGGCTGTGTTTTGCTATCACTTCCTAAATCTGTCCTAGGTATGAATCAAGAGCCCTCTTGTCTTTCTTGCCCATCTGTTAAAAATCTTACAGTATAGTGGGGGAAATACAAGTGTTTTACTGTCTCTGCTGCTGAGACTGGCAGTTTCTTAGCACTAAAAGCAGAAAGAAATAAATCTATTCACAATGAGAGGACAATATAATAACAAGTGACCTTCATCTGTATTTCATTTTCTTTAAAGCTTCAAGAGAAAAAGGAAAAGCTTGCAGCTGGGTTGTCACAACCAACCTGTAGGACTGTGTAAAGAAACTTGTTTTCATTATGTATTTCTGCTTCCAGATTTCTAAATGCTTTAATATTTTAAGAGGTATTCTAGTCTCTCATGGAATTGCATAGAGACTGCTAGAGCTGGACCACATATTTCCATCCAGACAAAAATCATTTAAATCAGGTTGCCTAATGTTTCTAAGGACTGAACACTAATGCTGAAATAATTTCCAAAACAGAAAAACAACTATCCTGTAATTTTCGTTATAAATGTTTGTAGCATTATAAGAGTCATTTAGGAAGGAGCAAAGACATGGACAGAGGGAAAAAAAATGTTCCTAACAATTCAATACCATTTCCATTAAACCATGAAATACGTAAGTTCATTGTGTATTCTGCAGGATTGATCCTGAGCTGTAGTTAAGCGTCATCAGGGCAGTTCAGGTGAAAGGCAGAGCGGGGGAAGAAGGGCTGTGGAAAGGCTACACAAAGTTTACCTAAGGCTTGCTTTGCCACGTGCTGAGCAGCTATGAGATAATCCTTTTCCACGTCTGAAAGGTCTCCCTTTTTTCCTTTACAGCTGATGAGAGTATAAAGGGGCTGAAGCAGCTGTTATACCCAGTAGTTACACTTGGCAGTCTCACTAATTCAGTCTGCATCTCAGTTCCTGCTGCTTCTTTTTATCATTTTTTTTTGGGTGAAAGGGGGCTGGGTGGGTGGAGGCATCACTTCCCCTTCAGCCCTCTTTACACACAGCTATGTTTCCCATTTTGTAACACCTCTGGTGAAGACTCTTGTTCTCCTTTTCTCTGATAATCTTTTAGAGGAACAGTAGGTCTACTTGGGCCCCATCAGCATCCATAGAATGGAAACGGACCATTCTGTCTTACTGCATCTTCTACTCTGATGAAAATCTGGAGATGGCTGAACCGGATGCTGTCCGATCTTTCTTGCTGGAGCAGAGTTTCTCTTGTGGCCTTAGTAATTCTTGATGTCTGCCCTACTGCTGCTCTGGTTATTTCCAGCTTGTTCGTAGTAGATGTTTCTTGAATAAAAGCTGACAGCTGGGGTACTGTGTAGAGTGAAGACATTTTGAGTGGTACTTGGTTTGCTTTAAGCGAAAAGATATTTTACACAGTGCAGAACCACAGCCAACATGAGACATATGTATTGGAAGGGTCAAAATCTTTGAAAGTATTTATTTCTAAATTTGAGTGATTTCAGAGCAATTGTTTGCAAGTGACATATAAAACAACAAATTTGTAAATAAATTCTGTTTATGGAGATGGTAAAAAAGAAAAAAAAAGTGAAGGAAAAATACCCTCCTTTTCTTTAACATTATCAGGAAAACAATCAGTTCTTCACAGCAAATGCTGTTACAAGCAAAATACTTTAACATGAAGTAACATATCCACTACACTGAAATATCCGTTTCAATACCAACAGATCATTAACAGTAATCCAGATTTATTTCACCAGTCTCTTTTCAGCAAAAGATGCTGAATCACACAAGTTTGAAAATTTAACCGTTGGCGTCTTTTTCATATATAACTAATTTGTAAAAGATAATGGAAAGGTATATGGCATTTATATGCTGAGGGTCAGTACACCATAATATTGTACTACTAATTTTCAATTTCACTTGAGTTTCTCCATCATGTTGCCATAACTCCTTTGAAGTTTTGAGCTCTAGAAGTAAATACATCAAGCAAATGGCCCTAACTTTATTCTTCTCTGAAGCTATTAAAGTATAATAAACAACTTTGTTGGAGGTAAATCCTCACATCAATGAAAGAAGTGAGCTAACATTATAAAAAGTGCTTGTGTAGAGGAATGCGCTAAAAGTTGATTAAAAATGTAAGTATTAGCATTTTCTTTCTCTTCATGAGGCATGCTAGTGAGTGTTTTTAAATAAAATGAGATCTTTCAGGTGCAATAAAGAGATTTTAAGAGTGCAATGTCAGAAGAGAAGATACTGGAGTAAAGTGCTAGATGAAGCTCTGCTGCTGACAATACTTACTTATGTGTGTACCTTCGTTTGCCTGAGTCCCTCCCACTGGTAGGAATAGGAAAGTATTTCAGTGAGTAACGTCAAGCATATCAATTAGTAAGCTGTGTAACCAGACTGTAGCGAGCAGGAAGTTAACGCTGACGAAGTTTCAAAGAAATAGCTGAACAACAGACAAAATATTTTAGACTAGAAGACTCCTTGGTTAGTTGTTCATATTAAACAAATAAGTAAACCCACACTACAAAGTGCTATAGTTGCATTTAACTTCAGAGGGAGATACTTAAGCCAGGAACCTGTCTTTGTTAGCAAGTAATAGATATGAACCATTTTTCAAAGGTCAATACAGTAACGAGTACCTTTCCCATAGCAGTAACGTTTCCCTCAAAACAGGTATTTTTTTTTGCTTCGTCTCATACACTATTTGTCATCCAATGAATGGGAATAATGTTATGTTTGGTTCTATTTTTACCATTATAGATGGTACTTTGAGGCAGAAAAACAATAAAGGATTCCAATAGCTGCGATTACTGGGCAAGGTTAGGGATGCTGTTGGCATTTCACCTGAGAGAGCACAATGAGCGAATGCCTCACAGGTGTCATTTTTACAGAGAGAACTGTGAAGTGCTACATCTCTCTGTTTTTGTGGAGCTAAGTACACCCTTAAACAAATGATGAAAGAAGCCAGGAGGCTAGTCTAAATCATTCAGGACTTCCTTAATGCAATGTACTTTTTTTCTGTATGTGCTGAAGGAGGGCTCTTCCTAAAATGAGGACTTCTCAGTATCCAGTTAGACATCTGCATTGGTTCAGAAAGATACTCTTCACTTTCATCTTCCCCAGTAATTGTTTCTCCATGGTGGTGCAGAAATTGCGTGAGGGATTTTATCTTCCAAGTAGTATGTGCAGGAAATGGAGACCTATGAAATCATGGTCCTTTCCATCTCTACTTTGGTAAAAAATATCTTTGTGCCACCCCTAACTGAAGGCTGCGTTTATCAAGTTTAGAAAAGCTCTAGATCAGACAAATGACCAACACAGACAGCTCTTAAATCTAACATACATTTTCCCAAAGCTTGTCCTTTTCTTTAAGCCAAGATGTAGCAGAGCTTGCACTGGCTATGCACTTTGGTGAGACTAGCCTCTCTTAAATGTAATCTAGAAACTATTGTGAGTAAAGCTTAGGGAGTAAAAATAGATTGATCAAAATGTTACATATTCATGATAAGGGAACTGTTTCTATGTAACAGTTTAGGACTTATCCAAGAACTTGTTTAGAATGTTTATTTACTTGCATCCTCATTTACTTGCTTTGTTTTATTTGTGACACTCTCACTCCTATTACTTAGGTAGCAAAGCATCGCCTTGTCTCAGGGGATTAAATTAAAATTTATGTTTCACAGAAGTTACAGGTCTCTTAGTATGGCATATATTTTAGTATACTGGCTTCTATACTGCTGCTGAGAGATGTTAAAACTTGTATGCCTACATAACATAAATATTCATTATTTCTTTAATCTTTTCCGGTATGGAAGAAAATCAGTCACAAATTTAGAAGCTGCTATAGAGGATCTCAGTTGAAACTCAGTGTAACTACTATTTCATAGCAAGATGTCTTGTTTATTCCTTGATTAACAAACTTGATTATTTCAGGAACTAATAGCCACTTAAACTACACAGTGTTGATCTACCTATTTCTGACTATTAAAAATCTGACAGGGATAGTCAGATTGATAGTCAGATTGATAGGGCAAGTGTAGAGTCCTGCATCTGGGCAAGAACAACCCCATGTATGAGTACAAGTTGGGGACAGACCTGTTGGAGAGCAGCGTAGGGGAAAGGGACCTGGGGGTCCTAGTGGACAGCAGGATGACCATGAGCCAGCAGTGTGCCCTTGTGGCCAAGAAGGCCAATGGCATCGTGGGGTGTATTAGAAGGGGTGTGGTTAGCAGGTCAAGAGAGGTTCTCCTCCCCCTCTACTCTGCCCTGGTGAGGCCGCATCTGGAATATTGTGTCCAGTTCTGGGCCCCTCAGTTCAAGAAGGACAGGGAACTGCTAGAGAGAGTCCAGCGCAGAGCCACGAAGATGATTAAGGGAGTGGAACATCTCCCTTCTGAGGAGAGGCTGAGGGAGCTGTGTCTCTTTAGCTTGGAGAAGAGGAGACTGAGGGGTGACCTCATTAATGTTTATAACTATGTAAAGGGCAAGTGTCATGAGGATGGAGCCAGGCTCTTCTCAGTGACATCCCTTGACAGGACAAGGGGCAATGGGTGCAAGCTGGAACACAGGAGGTTCCACATAAATATGAGGAAAAACTTCTTTACGGTGAGGGTGACCGAACACTGGAACAGGCTGCCCAGAGAGGTTGTGGAGTCTCCTTCTCTGGAGACGTTCAAGGCCCGCCTGGACGCGTTCCTGTGTGATATGGTCTAGGCAATCCTGCCCCGGCAGGGGTATTGGACTAGATGATCTTTCGAGGTCCCTTCCAATCCCTAACATTCTGTGATTCTGTGATTCTGTGATAGAGGGAAGAGTTTTCCAGAGACCTTCTTCAATATTATTCAGTGGGCAAAATCTCATCCTGAGCACTTGTCCAAGGCAGCTGCACTGAGGCACCGTGCCATCTTAACATGCTTTCAGCTACGGTATGCCCTTCCAAGGACACAGCAAGTCACATTCAGAAATTCAACCAGGACTGCATGTCATCACAGTAATTTCTTTTTTCCTGAAACATTTCCTCCAAAACATCACCTGTAAGATATAGAGCTGTACTTTCATAGTATATCTCCTCCTTCTGTTCTGCATTTCACTCAGGTCTTAACATAAACCTTTTGTAATTTCACAGAGAAAAATAAATAACTGAAAAACTTCTGATCAATATATCACAGTAAATGCTGTTGTTACTTAGAAGAAAAATACGTTCTCCAGCTCCAGTGTTGCAATCCTCATTTTTTTGTATGAAGGTATGTAATGTTGGTGAAAAAAACAGTGCCCAGTCTATCAGTGTAGTATACAAGCAGCAGCTAGACAAGTAAATGATTTGTGCTTACGGTATGGTCAGGTTCCCTCTTAGCCCTTTTTGAACAAATATTCAGTATCACTTGCTTTGCTTCTACAAAAAAATAGAGAAAGAGGGACAAAGCTTTTTTTTTTTTTTTTTTTTAAATTTGCTTAATGTGTTTGGAGAGAATTAAAAATACTTCATTGTGAAAATAACTTAGTGTAGCAATGTAAACCCTGACTTTTGCAATGAGCTCTGATGGGACTGTGTACATACCAGCCAGTAACAGACTACTAATAGTCTTGGATTGTGAGCTATTCTTAGATATTGAAGAACAATGTCTATTATCAAGGAAAAAAAAAACCAAACATTTTAACTAATTCCTAAGAAGATGTTCTGGCAAATATAAACGTTCAGACATTTATTTTATGACTACTGACTCAAATTCAGCTATTCAAAGACAGTATTTCCCTTTTTGTCTGTTGCTATAAATGTATAGTTTATGCACTCTCACTTGTGAAGAGCAGGAAATCCTTCCTGACGCTAATCAGTGAGGATGGTCCAATTTGTGAGAGTTGAGTGAAAGACATATGTACTGTTGAATGTCCTTCAACATGTAACTCCAATAAAAAAAGGATTAAACATGGCAGTTTTATTAAACAACATTAAACCACTGTGTAATATGTGGCTTATACTCTGCTACATTACTGCAGCAGATGTCTGGCTTTATAACATCTCAGAGACTAGCCCGTAGTGACAAGTCCTTAAACTGCCTCAATCAAGTTGCATTTCATATCTTTAGATTTAAGAGACAATGCTAAGATGTCCTTGGAGAAGAAACTAATCAGACAGGTAAGAAACTTACTACAGTTTATATGAAAGCTTTGATTTATTCAGTTTGCCTGAATCAGACTTTCTTCAGCTGTTGTTGTTAATAAAACAAAAGGGAAAACTCAAGAAAAATAGCTAGCCATGTACTTGTCATTGTGTATCTCTGCTCGAATTATTCTGTATCTAGTTTTCCTGTTGCTGTTAGTATTCAGAAGCACACAGCACAATCTGGCTTGTCCTTTGGTTTTCCTCAGGATGAGAAGAACAAATTAAAAAAATGAACAAAGAACTGTTGCAAACTTGGCAGCTGCTACTGGTTTTAATTAGTTAATTTTTTGTGTATTTATTAAGACCTGCCTAAGATATCAAATGTAATTTTACTCTGATAATTTCGCTGCTGGGGTCTCTAATCTAATATATTCAGGTCATATTAATTCACAGAATCACAGAATGTTAGGGATTGGAAGGGACCTCGAAAGATCATCTAGTCCAATACCCCTGCCGGGGCAGGATTGCCTAGACCATATCACACAGGAACGCGTCCAGGCGGGCCTTGAACGTCTCCAGAGAAGGAGACTCCACAACCTCTCTGGGCAGCCTGTTCCAGTGTTCGGTCACCCTCACCGTAAAGAAGTTTTTCCTCATATTTATGTGGAACCTCCTGTGTTCCAGCTTGCACCCATTGCCCCTTGTCCTGTCAAGGGATGTCACTGAGAAGAGCCTGGCTCCATCCTCATGACACTTGCCCTTTACATATTTATAAACATTAATGAGGTCACCCCTCAGTCTCCTCTTCTCCAAGCTAAAGAGACACAGCTCCCTCAGCCTCTCCTCAGAAGGGAGATGTTCCACTCCCTTAATCATCTTCGTGGCTCTGCGCTGGACTCTCTCTAGCAGTTCCCTGTCCTTCTTGAACTGAGGGGCCCAGAACTGGACACAATATTCCAGATGCGGCCTCACCAGGGTAGAGTAGAGGGGGAGGAGAACCTCTCTCGACCTGCTAACCACACCCCTTCTAATACACCCCACGATGCCATTGGCCTTCTTGGCCACAAGGGCACACTGCTGGCTCATGGTCATCCTGCTGTCCACTAGGACCCCCAGGTCTCTTTCCCCTACACTGCTCTCCAACAGGTCTGTCCGCAACTTGTACTGGTACATGGGGTTGTTCTTGCCCAGATGCAGGACTCTACACTTGCCCTTGTTATATTTCATTAAATTTCTCCCCGCCCAACTCTCCAGCCTGTCCAGGCCTCTCTGAATGGCTGCGCAGCCTTCCGGCACATCAGCCACTCCTCCCAGTTTTGTGTCATCAGCGAACTTGCTGACAGCGCACTCTAATCCCTCATCCAAGTCATTAATGAATATATTGAATAGTACTGGTCCCAGTACCGACCCTTGAGGGACTCCACGAGATACAAGCCTCCAACTGGACTCTGTCCCATTGACCACCCTCTCTGGCTTCTTTCCTTCAGCCAGTTCACAATCCACCTCACTACTCGATCATCCAGACCACACTTCCTCAGTTTAGCTGCGAGCATGCTGTTAGGTTACTGTTTTCCACGTGAGAGGGGCAGAGTACAGGGGCCCCTCGATCCTGGGAGCTCTCCGGCAGGTGCTCCCATTTTTGTTCCAGGGAGGGCAGAGCCTGGCTCCACCAGTCTATCTCCATTTCAGCCTCCCTAATGCTCCTATAAGCCTTTCTACTTCGGCTTGAAGCCTTTCAACCTGGCCTTGCAGCTGTGCCGCTCGGCCGAGCAGATCATCTACCTGCTCACAGCGCACACAGCCCCCTGTCACCAGGGAGACGCTGTGGCATTCCCTGCAGCCTGTGACCTGCACCATTGCCTCCTTCCATGGGAGCTCTGTCTGGGTTCCCACATGCATTTTGGTCTTCTTCCGCCTGGTGGAGACCATTGCTCTTTCACTGAGCTGGTAAATACATCCTGGTGACACCCCTGGTTCACAGATCCTTGGTGCCTTCCCTCGCACGATCGCTCGTGTGAACTGCCCCGTGCTAACTGCCCTGTGCCACGCCCATGTTTGCCTGCTGCTGTTCACCACTCCGGGTCTCTTAGAGCGATCCCACTCCCCTTGCGCACTGGAAGAGAGTCAGCACCCTTCTCAATGAGCTGCAAACGGCTATGCCCCCCGAGACACACGTAATCACTGTTTGCTCGCCCTGTACCCTCTGGGCAGCGACTAGTCCCTGCCCTCCTGGAGGCTTCTTATCACCTGGTCAACGGTGGGTCCGCCTACGCCCCCTCCTCGCCTGATTTGTTGCCGGGAACGTCCGGGTCCAGACGGGACTCAGGGCTGCTGCTCGGGTGGCCCTGGGTACGGAACCTGCCCGGTACAGCCCGATCTCACCCTCGCCCACACTCACCTCAGTCGCTGTCGCCGCTGCCGCGTCGCCGACTGACGACGTAACATTTAACAATTAACCTTTTTTATCTATGGATTCTGAATATAGTTTGCGTTTAAAAAGAATTCCTACACTGCCCCTCCTTTAATTATTCATAAATTGGCCTGTGGACATTTATGTGAATAGAAATTTTGATTGAAGTCAAGTATTAGCAAAGGGAAGTGTGTATTGGCCAACAGTAATGATTTGTAACACCTGAAGTTTGTCTAAAGATATTATTTATATTAAATTAATTAGCAAAATTTTGCAGTATAAAACTGCAAAATACCTGGAGAAAACAAACAAGCAAAAAAGAACAAACCCCCACCCTCTAGTGAGCTTTTGACATCAGGTAAAGATTTGCCTAGTAAAAAATCTTCTCTGGCAATGTGAAAAAATTCTAATTTTTGATCTTTCTAAATTTTTCCGACTTCTAACTTTTCTATTTTTTTTTCTACTTTCTTTTTCATTGGAATTATATCATTGTGAGCACAATGATTCCAGAAGATTTGTTTTTCTTGTTTTAGACTATAAAGGATTTCAGATGTGGGTGTCAATTTTCTCTTTGGCCAGGTTCTATACTGTCAAACATCAGAGATAATGAGACAGATGGAACATGGAGGTGTCCCTGGCATCCTTGCACATCAGTATTTACACAGCACCATTATGAAAGAGCCATTTCATTTACCCCGCTCTCAGTTTCAACAGCTTGTATTTGGGAATACTTGAATAAACAAAAAGGCATCTAAACGTGCAATAGTCTGTACTGTAATGGCAAAGCATACAGGCTTGTTGGTTCTGTTTTGGTAAGTGTAAAATTTCTATGCTTATTCTTCCATTTGAAAAGTTTAGACCTCATATCTTTTAAAGGAAAAGTGTATAAATAAATGAAGAAGATCCTTAAAAAAACATTTTGCAGCCTAATTTTCCTTCTGCAGAACAGAGGAGTGACTGATGATATGTCCCCTCCTCCCCACAGATTTTTTTGTTGGCAGATGATTTATAAAGAAGTTCAGTTGGTGGTAGAAACCAATAGTCCCATAGTGTTAGTCCGTTTGGGCAGTATTTAATTCACAGTTTTTAAAACCACACAGGGATCTGGGTACAAAGTGGGAGCAAATCAGGACACACCTGCCGATGGCTATGTGCTCTCATGAGAGGGGAGAAAAAGACACTAATGCATGAACTGATTTTTTTTAAAGTGATATTGACTAGTGTTTTGCACTTTGCTAAATTTTTCACAAAGATTTTTGGTTTTCATAGCCAAATGAAAAAATAAAACTGAAAAGCTTCGCATTTACAAGCAACATTTAGATAAAGAAAAAAGTTATTGATATTGTAATTAATGTGGATTGCAGACAGCTGGGTTTTCTCTTTGTTGAACTTTAATGTGCATAGGAAGCTGTGATGCAATGGACTATACTGGGCACTTTTCAAGCATTTATTTCACATTTTCACTTCAATTTTTGCAGGTAAAACTCTTGGTTATTGATTCAAAATTTAACTGCTGATATAGATTCTCTACTATTTTGTTACTAAACAATAGATTTTGTATTTACTGAGCAATTTAATGTATTTGGTGGCATGTAGTCCTGCAAAATCTGTGTGTGTTGGGAATGGTTTTTGTTATGGAAGTTAGAAGAAACTCTCAGTGACATGATTCAAACTAAAATAAAGATGTTCATTGAGGATGTTTAGGTAAAAGATGACTTGGGTGAAAGCGATGGTGAAATTATTGAGAACATGACCCTCAGCAGCAACAGCAGCAGAATAAAAATATTCATTCTGCAGCAGAATTAGACATGCAAAGCAAAAAATTTAGATTTTGGAAAAATAGACTCAATCATCAACCAGTAACTAAAACTCCCCGGAAAACTGGTTTAAGGAAAAAGAATTGAGGGAACTAACATTTTCTTAAGGGAACAATAATTCAATTGCACAAACACAAATTTGCCATTGCAGAGAAAAAAGACATTTTGCAGTAAGAGACCAGACTGGAGGCTAGCATTTAGAGAAGAATATAACTTGCAGGACTTCAGTATGGCAAAGGGATTACTTCATGGCATTAAGGCCTCCTCTGTTCATAAGTTCAGTCAAAGAGACTGAGTTTCAGGAAAGATAAATCTCTTCTGACTTGAAACTCAAGAGTTCACCTGAACTGAAACCTGGTGAGAGCAATGAGAATTTTATGCAGTCTAGAAAACTAGGGAAAACTAAATACTGGATAAATAGAATAGTTTAATATAAAGAAATGAAGTTGAAGGAGGAAGATAAATTTTCAGATGTGTTAAGAGCTACTGCAAAGAAGGAACATGTTTCCCTTTCTGTGGTAGAAAAGACAAAAATGAATGTGTCTGAGCTGTAGTAAAAAAAGGTGAGTGCAGAGATTTAGAAAAAGAAAAAAACCCAAACCTGCCTCAAAGGACAGCAAGGCATTGGGAGAGATTATGTAGGCACTCGTAGGTTCCCTGGTACTGGAGGATTTCAAGAGCAAGTTTGTAGAAGAGCGGTTAGGATGTGGATTGGGGTTGGTCTAGATGACTTCTGGAGATGTTTTCTAGCACTGTAACTCTGCAACTCAACTGCCCTAGGAATTCAGCAGTAACCCACTAATGCACAGACAAGTCCTGACTGCTCAGCTTTGAGATGCACGTCCAGTGGCCCATGGGCTTTCAAACACCAAGAACATGCTTTGTCACCGCTACTGTCACAACAGTATTTTTACCACAAAATAACCTGTAGGAAGAGAAAAGCCATTTCAAGTGGGTAATATATTTCTGTGAAGAAAGTAGCAACACGGAATTTGTTGGTAATTAAAGCAATGAGTTGAGGCAGCTGCTGGAAGCAACCCATTAAATCTAGCACAAAGGCGATAGATTGAATAGTGTGTTGCCAGGAGTTAGAGCATTATTTGATTTGATGTGTTTTCCCAATAATTACATGTTGCCCATGCACCTCTATGAAACACAAAAACTATTGGCCAAACTGCCTGTGGCTTGTTTTTTCTGTTGTTTACTAAGCTTAAATCAGTCTCCTCACTTCCAACATGCCAAGCTTGAAATCCAAATCTCTTCTTTATATCCATCCCTGTTTAGTCAGGATTAGTATGAAGACCGGGAGTATAAATTAAGAAGGAAAAAAAAAATTAAAAAAAGGATATTCCTGAAATATATAGGTATTTATTTCCCTCAGTGTATTTTATAAAAATAATCATTGGATTAAAGTACTGCCATAAATCATCAGAAATTCAGGCACCTAGAGTCCATGCTTTTTATTCTGAAAGGAATTTTAGTTTTATTTTTATGCTTTGTATTTGTTTTGCTTATACTTTTTAAAATGGAAACAGAATATTAAAATCTTTCTTCCACATTGTGTCAGGAAGGGAGGTTTTCTCACTGTTATGTACTGCTCCTTTCCCATTAGGTTTTGCCAAATACGAAGTATCCCCATGTCTGTAGGCACTAGCTTTGATTATTTATAGGTAAACTCCTAGAAACATACAGTTAGGGATTTGCCCATCAACTAGGTTATAAAAGAGAGAGGAAAAAAAAACACAACCCTTTTCAATTGTATTTTTCTTAGCTGAAGTTACATTAGTTACATTACGTAAAATTTGAGAAGGGAATCAAGTTTTAATGCAAGTCTGTTCTTGCAGCAATGAATTAACTATCTTTATTCCTTATCTGGGGTTGACCAATTCCAGATCAATGTTTTAGGAACAGTAATAGCTTAATAAAGGTAAAAAGTGAAGGGTCTCAGCATTTTGGTTTCAAGCAACATTGGCCATCTCACAAACATCTGAAACTCTTTTTTCCCCATGTGCAAAAGCCCTGCAAGTGCAGAGTAAGCATTTCTGTGAAGTGTGTGCACGCTGCAGAGGGGCTTTTTCTAAGCGTAAGAGTGGTTGTACAATTATGCTTGCTTTACCCCAAAATCTTGTCTGCCACATTGCAAGAGCAAGTCACAGACACTAGTTAAAAATGAGACGGCAGCAAATTAGTCCTTCCTTTTGCAGGGAAATGATTCATTCCACTGCACCAGCCTTTGAGTCCACTCCCAAGCCCTTTCAAATAATTCCTGTGTCCCATGTCGCCTAGCTAAGTAGGGAAAAAGCAATATTTAACTAAAGCCAGTATTAGGAACAAGAAATGAGACTGTTGTTGTTAATGTTTCCCATGGGCTTGGTAGCATGTGTTTGTGTGAAGAAAGAGTAGAAATTAAGCCAATAATAATAAAACTTAGCCTTTGCCTCTCTCCAAAGCACTGTTAAATCTGAGAAATCTTCATACTGCTGTCGTGAGTAACAGAAGAAATAGATAGCACTAGAACTCTTAAGAGGTGGATATTTTTCTCTCCATGTTGACAAAGAACGCGTTAGGACTGCATCTGCACCTCCAGCCCCTGCGTTGCTTTTGCTTCCAGCGGGCTGGAAGAAAGGCTGCTGAGAAGGGAACTTGCATGAACATCTTCTGCTTTTTGTGGCAGCATTCAGCACTAAAAGGATAAATATGCTGTATGCAAAAATTCAGAAGCCCGCTGCAAACAATACCTTTTAATTTTTTATCTAGCAGTAGGAATATTTACATGAAAAAAGAAAAATATTTCTGCTTCTTAAGCATTTATCTAAACCTGCTGTGTTGTCCTCATTTGATACAGGTTTCAGCTGTTCATTTCACAGCAATGTTTCCCTTTTTCCTTTTGGAGAAGAGCAGTGACAGGACTGAAGTGAGACAAGTAGGAACTCTGTGTTTTGGGCTGTGTGAACAGGTTTTGAGTGTTGCAGGAATGATTGGAAACAACTAGTAATAGTTTTAATGAGTTTATTCCGTAAGTGTTGAAGAACTATATGAGCACAGCACAGCTTTGGTGGTTAGCAGCACAACTCCAGAGCAAACAGTTTTGGAGGCCAGACATACCAGGGCTCTGCTTTTCTCTGTAACCAGAAAGTCTGCACAACACCATCTGGTACTGGACATCAATACTGTAACTCCTTAGAGAAGGGTAGCACTCTTCTTGGCTGCATTTGGTATCTGCTATGCAGGGCATGCAGATGAAGTAGTATTCACTTAGAGTGTGTTTCCTTCATTCCACTGATGGGTTAAACTCATGTCTTTGGATTTGTTTCTGGAGCAATGCCAAATAGAGACACTAAAGGATAACTTCAGCTGGGGACGGACTTTTGGTTGGACACCTTGGGGATTTATGGGCACTAATGCTTTTGAAAGCTTACCCGGTCTGTCCTTCACGTATAGTCCAGAGTTTAAGTGATGACTAGATTTAACTCTAGAAGAAATTTTATCTTGATAAGATTAACAGAGATACTTCTGCAGGGAGGATGTTTGTTTTGTTGTAGTTTCCTACAGTAGAACAGCATATGGTCTATCTGAAAATTATTTCTGATGTATTCCCAGTATTGCAGGTAAAAAAGATGCTGATGATGCTCTTCTTTCACACTGTGCTCATGGCTGCTGCTATTGTGCTTTACTATTGGCTTTATATTTGCTATAGGCAGTTTTGGGGACACAGCGGATGTTTGCTGGATGCTTTGGAGCTACCTACACCTTTTTTTTTCTGATTTTCTGTGAAGTACAAGTCTATATTTAAGAGCACATGTAACAAACATAAAACTTGGACATTTTGAAGTTGTTTGTACTGCATTTCTGCCTTCTAAATCTCCAAGTAGATTTAAATACGCAAGTATTTTAATTTCTGCACCTTTCTGTCACTTACATTTTGTTTTCCACTTTCTTCAAGCTTCTTTTTATATATGATCTGTGTGTCTCTGTGATGTTGTTAGGAACAGAACTGTAAGAAAAAGGATTTAGATGTGTGGGATGAAAGTTACAGCAGAAAATCCTTTTAGTAAATATGCTAACTTAGGCAGTTTGTTGCAGTTCACAGGGACTGTCCACACACTGCGACAAGCAAGTCTTTTTTCTCCTTCTGTTCTGATTTTCCTAATTTTGAATGTATAGAGCATGATAATAACTCATTGGTGTAAAAATGAGGTTTCTATTTGAAATTCAGCTTTCATCAAGAAGTATTCTGTTAATTTAGCTGATGTTGTAACTGAAACCTGTATGCGTACATGGGCTGACTTTGAACTAACCGTGGCTGGTACTGAGGATGACACACCTGTGGCATCCTGGATGCAGCCACCTTGTCCTTGTTTAGCCCGCACCTGGGGCAAAACAATAACCAGTTTTTCTCTCACCCAATGTCTCTTCCCCAACTGAGGAAGGGAATTAGGAAAAGGAGGGAGACTCATGGGTTAAAATTTAAACAGATTTAATAAAATAGCGAAACCAACATCAATACTAATACAAAAGACACAAAATTATTCTTAGCCTACAGAGTGGTGGCAAGTTGCTCCAAGGATGGCAATCATTGAAGGGAGAAGAGAGCAGAGCAAAGAGCCCACCAATCCCCAGCAGCTTGCCCTTTTATAGTGAACCTGACGTTAATGTTATAGAATACACCTGTGGGCCAGCCTGGGTCAGCTGCCCTGGATTTAACTGACAATGGCCTTGATCACCATACCATGGCTGGCCACAAACTGAAACAAAATGTAACAGAAAAGTGATTCTATAAATTTTATCCCTGCAAAACCAGGACACACACAAATACAATGTTGCTCAGAGACAACATTATGTCTGGGAGGAAAAGAGAAATTAATATATGGAGGCCTCATACTCGCACATGGGATGACTGCCCTGTAAAATTGGCTCTGCATGTGATCTTAGATGGATTTCAGCTTGCACTGAACTACACAGCTACTCTTTTATGGACAAAAGAGCAAATCAATTTAAGGCTATTTAAGTCTGTAGAAGTGATACATGCACCTTCTGTGTTGTAGTGTGGATATTATGACTGTTAGTTACTTGCTTCTGTTCTTACTTTTGAAGAAAATGCATACCCTCGGGGGAAAAACAAATAGCCTGGAGCCTGAAGAACAGCAAATCAAGGTTGGATGGAGAATGCTAAGGGAATCACCAAAAAAACATTGGTGTATCAGAGCAAGAAGCTGACTTTTGAGGTTAGAAACTCCATCAGGTTTTGAAGACTGTGGCTTAGAAATGACTCCTGAGAGATTTCCCAGTGGAAAAATGATACAGAAGAGCTAGGTAGGATTTTTTTTTTTAATCATTAGGAATAAAATCATTAGATTCCTCTGGTGTTTTGATTTGAAGTGTCAAGGCATATTGACAGTGCTTCAAATATAACCATGAATAAATGTGGATAAAAAGAAGGCGGAGTTACTGAATGCTTTCTTTGCCTCTGTCTATACTGTTGGAGGCTGTCCTGAGGAGCCCCGGACACCTGAGGCCTCAGAAGAAGTCAGGATAGAGGAGGAATCTGTCTTGGTTGATGAGGGCTGGGTCAGGGACCAATTAAGCAACCTGGATGTCCATAAATCCATGGGCCCTGATGGGATGCACCCGCGGGTGCTGAGGGAGCTGGCGGAAGTCATTGCTAGGCCACTCTCCATCATCTTTGCTAAGTCGTGGGCAACGGGAGAGGTGCCTGAGGACTGGAGGAAAGCAAATGTCACTCCAGTCTTCAAAAAGGGCAAGAAGGAGGACCCGGGTAACTATAGACCGGTCAGCCTCACCTCCATCCCTGGAAAGGTGATGGAACAACTTGTTCTTGGTGCTGTCTGTAGGCACATCAAGGATAGGGGGATCATTAGGGGCACTCAGCATGGCTTCACCAACGGGAAGTCTTGCTCAACCAACTTGATAGCCTTTTATGAGGATGTTACCCGGTGGATAGATGATGGTAAAGCTGTGGATGTGGTCTATCTCAGTTTCAGTAAAGCGTTTGACACGGTCTCCCACAGCATCCTCGCAGCTAAACTGAGGAAGTGTGGTCTGGATGATCGGGTAGTGAGGTGGATTGTGAACTGGCTGAAGGAAAGAAGCCAGAAAGTAGTGGTCAGTGGGACAGAGTCCAGTTGGAGGCCTGTGTCTAGTGGAGTCCCTCAAGGGTTGGTACTGGGACCAGTTCTATTCAATATATTCATTAATGACTTGTATGAGGGAATAGAGTGCACTGTCAGCAAGTTTGCTGATGACACAAAACTGGGAGGAGTGGCTGATGTGCCGGAAGGCTGCGCAGCCATTCAGAGAGGCCTGGACAGGCTGGAGAGTTGGGTGGGGAGAAATTTAATGAAATATAACAAGGGCAAGTGTAGAGTCCTGCATCTGGGCAAGAACAACCCCATGTACCAGTACAAGTTGGGGGCAGACCTGTTGGAGAGCAGCGTAGGGGAAAGGGACCTGGGGGTCCTAGTGGACAACAGGATGACCATGAGCCAGCAGTGTGCCCTTGTGGCCAAGAAGGCCAATGGCATCGTGGGGTGTATTAGAAGGGGTGTGGTCAGCAGGTCGAGAGAGGTTCTCCTCCCCCTCTACTCTGCCCTGGTGAGGCCGCATCTGGAGTATTGTGTCCAGTTCTGGGCCCCTCAGTTCAAGAAGGACAGGGAACTGCTAGAGAGAGTCCAGCGCAGAGCCACGAAGATGATTAAGGGAGTGGAACATCTCCCTTCTGAGGAGAGGCTGAGGGAGCTGGGTCTCTTTAGGTTAGAGAAGAGGAGACTGAGGGTGACCTCATTAATGTTTATAAATATGTAAAGGGCAAGTGTCATGAGGATGGAGCCAGGCTCTTCTCAGTGACATCCCTTGACAGGACAAGGGGCAACGGGTGCAAGCTGGAACACAGGAGGTTCCACATAAATATGAGGAAAAACTTCTTTACGGTGAGGGTGACCGAACACTGGAACAGGCTGCCCAGAGAGGTTGTGGAGTCTCCTTCTCTGGAGACGTTCAAGGCCCGCCTGGATGCGTTCCTGTGTGATATGGTCTAGGCAATCCTGCCCCGGCAGGGGTATTGGACTAGATGATCTTTCAAGGTCCCTTCCAATCCCTAACATTCTGTGATTCTGTGATTCTGTGATGAATAAATTTCCTTTAGAAGTTTGGCATACAGAGATGAGTCAAATGGCAGGATACTTTTTATAACTGTCTGACTATAAAACTGCATGTAGATTTTAACCAGAAGCTCAGAGGTGAAAGACTCTGTATCTCATTCTGTTCTGCCCACACAGTTACATACCTTATAGTTTTTTCATTTAATACTCAATTTGACCTCTTTGTACTACATCTGATGGTGACTGAGTTTTTTACTCTATTGTATTTAATTAAGAGGTTCAGAAATTAATACAGACTTCTAAACCTGTAGCAGCTGCCTGTGCAGAGCCAGAGCACGGGGCACGGAGGCGGTATTGGCACTGCTGGTTTTTCTTTTGACTTACTATGAAACTGAGGACGTGACAACACCAAAATCAGAGTGATGAAAGGGGACCTAAGTTAGTTTGCCCAGAGGTAGGGAAGCACCAGGCTGGTGCACTCTTTGGGTAAATAAGCTGTGCTGAGGGATAGTGTGTACCCGCCTGGTTGGTGTATCAAGCTGCAGCAGCTGTGCTACTTCCAGTTGGGCACTGGCGCTGAGCTCATGCTGCTGCAATTAACTCTGGAAACCCACATGGAGAACTAAGTTTCACCTCAAATTGTCTTATGTCTTTTCTGCAGAGATACATTTCAAGTAGCTTTTTATGTCTCAATGTGATTATTTTAAGTGGATTTATGTTCCCCTGCCTCCCTCATTGTCTCTGGACCTTCCCGCAGCACTGTTGTGGTGCCAAAACTGGTAGTGTTTAAGGCTCCGTTTACATTAGAAAGCCTAGAATTGTACATAGGTGGGATTTTTAGTTGTAATAAAACTATGTCCTGTACTTCAGTAGATTTTGAGCTGTGTTCACAGCATGCCACAAACTTGCAGATATATTTTTGAGTTTCTTTTATAAAACCTCTTCACAGCAATTACAGCATGATCACTTAAATCACAGTTACACGCAGATCACAGCACGATGGATGCCATCAGCTTAAAAACAGCTGATGGCATCCATCCACTCAGTGAATTTACTGTTGCATATGATGAATTTCAGGACAGGAAATTTCTGAAGATGCTACGTCTGAGAAAGCACGGAGGGAACAGAGAGGTGAGATTTCCCTATGGCAACTCCAACCTTATCATCATTCTCCTAGCTGCTCCTGTATGACCACTCATTTCTTGGCTCATTGTGTCTTTCCCCAAACCAGCCACAGAGTCTGTCAAAAGTTTTAACCTACTCTTTTAATAGATGTGTAGTAATTACTATTAAACCTTAAAATGGGGTTTGAGGCATTGGAAGAAAATATTTCTATTGTCCATTTTGAGCACAAGAATAAATTCTTCATTGTCATTTGTACTTTCTTATGGTCATGGTAATGCATTTAATGCAGCAGATGTCTTATCTCTTGGGGCTCTTGGGAGCCATGTGCTATTTTTAGGAGGTCTAATAGGCTTTCTGGGGGTCTGTCGCTATCTTTGGGGATGGCATAGATCACAGGTAGCAACAGTTAACAGGGCTTTGCGCTGGGAAAATCAATGTAAAAGGTAGCTGGGTGGAGTTGAGAGGGCAGTGTGAGGGTCTTTGCTCTAGCCCTGATGAGATGGCAGTCAGTTTGTGATGGATCAGTGTTTCCTTGTTCACTGGTGAACAATAGATAAAATGCTGTAGCTTCTGCCACTTTTTGCAACCTCTACTGTCTTTTCTTGTAAATACCAAACAGTTGCCACATTCATTTGAAGTTTTATCAAAGGAAATAATATCAGGTTAAAAAAAAAAAGGAGAATTTGCAAATGGCAACTGCAAGGGTTCCAAATTTTGGGGTCATGGTGTCTTTATTTCGGTAACAATGTGAGAGAAGCTGTCAGGGCACTGCATGGGCTGGCTCTCCCATGGGAGCCAGGGAGCTGGGGCCGAGGGTGGGAGTGGAACCAGGGTGGTAATGGGGTCAGCGCAGACCCCATGCATGAGAAGCCCTCATGTGCAGCCCTTCCTGAAATACACTGTTTTTTTTCAGGAGAATTTTTCTCCCCCTCTTGGAAATGGGAGCTTCTCCTGCGGCTACAATGGAGTCTCATGAGCGGGGGCTTGCTGCTTGGGGTGAGTTCCTCTGGTGCAGCAGTGAGCACACCCAGCGTGGTGTTTTTTTCAGGCTGTGTGAATTTTCCTGTCAGTTGTAGGGCTGTTTCACTACTTTTCCTTAATGTGGGGAAAAGAGAAAGATTTGGAGGAGCTGGGTTTGTGTATAACTTCTAGGCAGTCTGGAGAAAGCACGACATGACCGCATGTCTTGCCATACTGCCTTTAACCTAAGATAAAGAAAAAAACCACTCCCCAGAGGTCTTCAGTTAACACCCAGATGCTCGATCCCTGCTGTGGCTCATTGCAAGCACTGCTGGCAAGGAATGGGTCAGGCTGGCCAGGGAGGTGGGTTTTCAGGGGAAGGAAGGGGCAGATCTATCCAGAGCAGAAACAGAGGAGGGATCACTCCCACCCCGGGGCCATGCAAGAGGCGCAGGCCACATCACCCCTGCATCATGCTGAGCTTTGGAGGTTTTGGGCTTCCCGGAGGCACTGCAGCCTCCCTCAGTTACACCTGCCTCTCAGCTGCGGCTCCAGCGTCACAGAGGGAGGGGAAATGTGTGCATGGGCTGCACGTAATGGTCTTCTGAAGACATACTTCTTGTTTGTTTTGCTTCAGCAAACTGGGCATAGTGTCCTAAAAACATAGAATTAAAAACGTGGCTCTTCTGCATCTTGTGAAAAAAAAATAAAATGCTCGCAAATAGATGAACTCTAGACTAAAAGTGTTTTTTCAGTTTAAAGAGGAATGGGCTTCAAAAGCATTTCCAGTCCCTCACTCCTTTCATGAAAGTAGGACCACTCTGCTTTTGTTCACAAACTGGCTTGGCAAATGTTTTTTGTTTTTTTTCATTTTAAAGAAAAGAAAACCTCCACTGCAGAAAATTTCAGCAGTTTAACTTCACTACCCCTACGGGATATCCTAAACACTTGAGTAATATAACCCATTAGTACTTGTCCTATCATCAGTGAACAAGCAGTTTATTCCCTTCTGATTTGTTGGCAACCTTTTACACAATTGATCCTCTTGTGAAAGAAAAATGATATGAAGATTTCCTTTAGCATGATATCCCCACAGTACCTTATTGAATTTTTGTCTGGTTTGTTTTCATAAACCTGTCTTATGAAACAATCCTTGTTTTCTGTTAGTTAGAGAAGGAATGCTCATAAAAAGCTGGGAAAAAATCCTGTAAAAATAGCTGCTAGCTAATTTCCAACCTAGTTTTTAAGAACTGCCTTTTTCCCCCCACCATGTTTTGCCTTTGAAATTAAAGTGCTAATCACCAGTATTGGAGAGAATGGGAAGAAAAAGGGTAGGAAGAACAAATATGTGTAAATGGGACTTAAAACAGAAGACAGATCCCCTTTTATGCCAATAGATTTACTATAAACATCAGATCCCAGACGTAACTGAAACACTTGACTAATATAGCGTAACTGTTAATTTGAAGAAAAAGAAATCATAAGAGCTAAGATATGAAACTGAATATATTGAGATTTGCATAAAGTTAAATATTACCAAAAAAGATTCAGACTCCTAACTGAAAATTTATTCAAAATTAATGTTATGCAAACACAAGTTATTCTCTTCATACTTTGTAAAACAGAAGGAAATAACTTGTTTCTCATAAGAAATGTTGTCAACACTTTCCATCACCTATTTCAATATTCAGTATGAGAATTAACTGATAAATATATCCTTATTTATATGGAATATAAGTGGTCACACAGTGCTGTTATGTCTACTACTCTCAAATATTTATTCAAGAAGTGCTGCTTTGCAGCAGAGATGATACCGTTTGTCTTCCACATTGATTTCTGTGATGTAGGTTTCTATAATAGGAATGGGATAACACACATTTTGTTGCCAGAGACAGAAGCAAAACCTTTTTTTTTTTTTCTGAGAAGTTTTATATAGCTGTTTTTAAAAATCCATGGAATTTTGGTAATTGGTGTTTTGTTCTAAGATGTCATACAAGGAACAGGGAAAGAACATTAGTATTTCTAAGTAATTACTTGAAAATACTGTGTTCATTTATAACTACCATGTAACACAGCAGCGCTTGAAATGGTTGCTCGGGGGGTATGGTTGTGGTTTTTCTTGTGTCTATGAAGGAGTTATAAACATTTATAAGACAAAATAGTAAGATAACACAAGTAATTTTTATATGCTTGAGATTTATTTTGTCTGGTCAGGTGATGCATTTAAACTTGAGATATGAGCTAATTGGCAACTGTAGATATTCGCCTGGAATGAATGTATTAAAGCTGCAAGACAGTAGGTGTGTAAAAGACCAAATTTGTTTTAGTTTTACAAGCAACTCAGAGTAATTTTTGTTTCATTGGGTACAGTTGAGGGAAAAATTCCTTGCAATGAAATATTCACTTCAGGCTCTTTCTGTTCAATCATATATTGATTGTTTATGCAAAATTAGAACTTCTTCAGCAGGCAAATGTAACCCATTTTGTGAAACAAAATATTTCCATACGCATTGAGTTGGGATAACTTCAGTTATTTCATGTTTCAGCAGATGTGTCCTTCATCTTCAAGAAACATCGAACCACTTATAACTAATCTTAGCTCTATACAACCAACAGCAGAAATTCCTCTGTTTCCAGGGAAAGAAAGAATAGATGAGTATTTCCATAAGCCCTTGTGTTATATTTAGTGAGGATTGTGGTTCCTAAGTAATTTAAACACTCCTGAAAATCTTTGCTTGCACAGAAATTATTTTTCACTCTCCGCTATACCTTTTCAATGTATGAATGAGGGTTGTTGCACTTATAAAGATGCTTCAACAGAGAAAGAAATAAAGGCCTTGAAGCAAAAGTGAGTGAAGGAGAATGGCCCCTGCAAAAGAACAAAAATGCTCAAGATTAGCTAGGTGACAGTGAGACTTTTGACTGATGACGTGTTCTTTACTAGCAATTAGCTCAGTCTGGAGCTGCCTTATTGCTGGTTGGAACATGCTCTTATTGCAAAGGAGCTAGAGCGCATTCCTGGAGGTCACTGGCAGTGACCTCAAAAGCAGCAAATAGGAGAACATTTACAACAAACTTTAAATCATAAAAGATCAAAATTACTCAGTTATTGAAGGTTCCTGTTCTTCCTCATTAGCAGAAAGCTATTCTAGTTTTACTCATGCTGACTGCCAACAGGAACTCAGCTTCAGTGCTTTCAAAACAGTCCTTTCCTATTGCTGCTAGTTTAGCAAGGACTCACTTCATTCCTACGAGACTGACTCTGTCAGAAACTTGCGCCCACCAGTTCTCTATAATCTTTAGAAATTACTCTGAGTCATTTTATTTAAAAACTAAACAAATTAATATAGAACTTCGTAACTCAGGTGTTTCTGAAAGAATAGGCAAATGCTGGCAATACAATTTAGATGAGATAAACTTTTTTAAAAAAAAGTTGTTATCAGTTTAGATCTAGAGTGAACATTTTGACAACACTGTTAAAAATAGATAATTCATTGGTGAAGTCAAAGGAACACTTTTAAACTGAAACCATAAATAGTGATTGAGTCATGCATGCAACAAGTAGTGAAGATATTTTCAGTTTGGAAGTGTGATCAAGTCAAATGGGGTTTAAAATAAATACTACCCCTGTACATCAAGGAGAACGGAACAACTGAGTATTGCAGTTCTTTTTGCTTGTACTTTGTGTGCATGGAGCCTTTTTTCCCCCCCTCAAAAAACCTTGGTAAATCTATCATGATACACGGAATTTGTCTGCTAGGGACCTTGTCTTAAGTGGGGGTTGTTTTGACATGGTTTTTTTTTAGCAATCTTTCTTCCAGTGTAAGTGGAACTTACACAGGGATACATCATGGGAGTTAGCATAGCTCCCCCACGTTTGTTTTTGTCTGTCTGTCTCTTCCCCTTGTCTATTGAGCATATAATTGATATCCTAGGAAAATCTCTCCTTGAGGACCAGCTTGAGGTCCTTGAGGACCACTAGAGGAGTGCTAATTTAGACATATAGAATGTGATTGACCAGTGTGATCAGTCTAAAAGTAGAGAAAAAAAAGATTGTATGTATTTATTTGGATAAAATTCTGACTGTCCTGAACTCCATGTCAAAGTGGAGTTTAGTGGAAATTAAGACAGTTTCAAAGCACCTAATAGCAAAGATTAAACTGTACTGAAAATTCAGTCGTGTCTAAGAACACTAGCCACAAGAAATAAGAAGGATAGGAGAAGAACCAAGCATATAAGTAGGCCTGAAGTAATGAAAAAAGTAGTATGTAGCTACAACTGCAAGGCTGCTCAGGACATGGTGCCTTGCCGTTTCTTTGTGGTCAACAAATCACTGAAACTTGGCAGCAAATTGCACATTTTCTCCCCATCTAGTGGCTGTTCCATATGGAAGAGTGTTACGGCTACAGCTGTATGTTGGCTTAAAAGGTGGAAGTAGAGGATCTAAAACGCTTGCTGATTTAAGGGAGATGAGCTGAACTGTATGATTCTTCCCTTTCATGGTGGTTTGAAATGTTGAGAGGCACACGGGATTTCTCCATACACATGTAAAGTGCTGCAAGGAAGTATTCTGTAATGGCCAGGGTTGTTATGAAAACCCAGGAATCCAGGGTTGTTAGCACAAATATAATTTAGCTCTCAGACTGTGCACTTCTTGATGATCTCTTTATTCAATGATCACAGTTGTTCTTCCAAAAGACGACATGTGTCTTTTACTGCACAGGGTACATCTGTCCAAGGCACTGCGATGAATTAAGGTTGTGTAGTGGGGGTACCTGGGTCCTTGCCTCATTTGGTAAGGAATCGGAGCATTATGCAGAGAATAAGGGAGATGGCAGAAAGAGAAATGGCTTGGAAGGTTAAGGAAGGTAAATGTAAGCTTGGGAAATTGGTTTCTATCCCTACCTCTGTCACAAAGTTAGTATATGAGGAAGGGCAAATTACTTAAGCAAAAATCTTCAGGATTAGATGTTGAAAGTGCATTATCTAGGGATCCAACTTGTGATACCTGAAGTCTCTTTTAAATAATTGCTGAGTAATCACAGCTGCAGGCAGAGTTGCTTGGAAATGTGCTTTGAATATATAAATTGCTATGAAGATGTTTTTCTGTAACTTAAAGACACCAAAGTATTTCAAGCCTACTACTTCAAAGTTAATAGAAACTAGAATCTCATTGTTCGTTCACTAGCTGTAAAAATGAGAATAATAAAACTTAATCTTTAACCACCTCCTTTTCATATCAAAATCTGTGCCCACAAGGAAATAGGTGATATTGTATTCACTGTGTGACTAGAATAGCTAGCAGATCTAATGAGTAATGCTGATTAAAGAGTTAAAAAGATTGGGTAAGGATATCAGGGAACCTTTTACAAATGATCTTTCATGAAAATGTAAAAAAAAGTTTGCTGAGGCAGTCACATAATTTACATTTCTCACCTTTTGAATAATTTGGTTCAGGCACATCCTACATTCTTTTAATTTTTAATGTTCTGGGTGACAGGCTAGCTGGAGTAGTAAAAGGTCTTGCTTCTGTCTAGAAACTTTTCTTGATAATGGCTTAGATTGCCAAGGCTATAAATCATCCATTACTCTGGTTCACGGAAACAATGAATAGGGGTGATGGGAAGTGACCTCTGGAGATGGTCTAGTCCAAACCCTCTCCTCAAAGCAGGCTCAGCCGGTGCAGGTTGCATAGAGCCAATGAGATTTCAAGTATCTCCAAACATGGAGACTCAACAGCCCCTCTGTACAACCTGTTCCAGTGTTTGACCGCACTCACAGTAAAAAACGTTTTTTACTGTGTTTAAATGGAATTTCCTGTAATTCAGTTTGTGCTCGTTGTCTTTGTGCTTTTGCAAGGCACTGCTGAGAAGGGTGTAAGACTGACCAACATCACCCATGTTCTGCACTGGGCAGGGTAGGAAGGCAGATGGGGACGAGGTGTAAGAGACAAGCCTCAGATGGATTTTCCCACAGCATGCTGCGTAGATCCCATCCATCCAACGCTGCACAAACATGGAGTTCCCGGCATCTGAAGGGATGTAAGATATTACATGTAATATCTGTATTCCTTTTTTTATTCTGTCTTATTAAAACAGCTATTTTATTAAGTTGTTTGTTGCTGGGCCTTTGTTATTGAGATCCAGAAAGAGCACTGCACCCTCTCTGTCTCTCACCCCCAGCTCCCATTCCCCGGTGCAGAACTGTCCACCTCTAACCCTCACTCATGTGCTCCCAGATGGCTCATCACCCCTCCCAATAGACATTCATTCCCACTTCTCTTCCGCCATCCCGCATAAATGGTATCAGAATAAAACTGTATTACTCTGGCAAGGGACACATCATCAGCATGCTTGTCAGAGGGTTAGGGGTTTGTGTTAAACTGTGTTTTAAAACATGTTTTCTATTAGAGTAATTCACTTCTCAGTAACGCTCCCAGTTGATGGCTTGTTCTTGCAAGACATGAGAAAGGCTTTCAAACCGGAGCTAAGAAAACTCATGACTGAGGCTCCCCAGTCTCAAGGCCAAATGTCAAATGTTGATGCAAGTAATCAAGTGAAAAGGCAAGGCATAGCAACTCTTGATACCAAGTACAACTGCACGGTTGCAGCACCATACAGCATGTTTATGTGGGTAAAGCACATTGTGACAGAAGGATATGGGATATAGAGCCTAGTAAGTAACGAAGAGCTCTGACAAGTATGCATATTCTGTATTGGAAGAGATCCTCTGTACAGCACATTTCAGCTGGGCTAATTTACTCAGGCAAACAGAAAGGAAGATAAATTATTTATTTATTTATTTATGTGATAATTCCCAGTTTATTTCTCTGGCTCACTTAGCAGAAGCATAAGGAGCTTGACATCAATCTGGCAGCCTTTCTTCTTCAGGTCGCTGCCATCTAATGAGGGAACTAGGAGCTGCTTCATGCATCTCAGATGGCCATTTGCACAACTCAAAATGCAAATGATAGTTTGAAGCAGCTAGTGAATGCCCATGGTACACTGTTCATGTATGCTTGTACAGACAAAATATCCATCGCAAAATTTGCCTTGAGTTTATTCTGTCCAACCCAGTCAAAAAAAACAGTCAACTGGAAGAATTTTAAAGGGCCTTGTTAGCAGACACTTTTTACCAGAATAAAATTACCCTCATAGTCAGATGCCCTGGTGATGGGTTCAACATTAGAACAGTCAGATTTTATCCTTTACTTACAACATTTTCACAAGCACCAGCAAAACCTGCTGCAAAATTTAGATAAAGCAGGCAAACATAGGATCATAGGAAAAATGAGTCTGGAAGAGACCTTAGAAGCTCTCTAGTCCAACCTCCTGCTCAAAGCAGGGGCAGCTCTGAGATCAGAAGAATTTGCTCACTGCTTTATCTAGTAAGGTCTTGAAAACCTCCTAGGATGGAAACTGCACAACCTTCCTGGATGATTTGTTCCAATGCAGTTATTGGATTGTGCATAGCAAATTGGAAATCCTATACTGGTAACTTTGTGCTTTTCTCAGACCAGGGTGTTATAGCTACTTGCTGTGCCTTTCAGAAATAGGTGTGTATACCGAGATTATTGGAGCTGTTAAGATGTCACACATTCCCAATAAGATCAACAGACAGACTTACCCAAAAATCACACTTAATTTACAAGAAACTCCACTTTCCTCAGAAAACTTACAAAGGGCTAAAATCCTGCTACTATGCGTGTGAAATTGCCACCCTATTGGAAGTACTGAGTATCTCGGCAGATGTCTGCTCTTCAGGATTCACAGACAAGGTAGCCCTCCACAGATAGTCCTTTGAGGAGACTTATCTGGAAAGCATGTTATAAGCAAGTATAACACATCACAGCAACAATGCACTGAGCATGAAGTGCAGTAGTCTTTCAAATATTTGGTCTTTGGAGGTAAGTTGTTCATCATTCATTGCAGATAAAATTCCTGTTTCCAACAGGGAAGGATTCAAACCCTTGTTTCTCATTGTTCTGCCCTGATTTGAAATTAGATGCACATAGTTCAGGTTCACGCTTCTGTTAATTTTGGCATACTGACCCTTTTTTAAGGATAGAAATATCAGTTTTGAAGGGCAGGAGGTAAAGTCAACAAGAAATTACATGATCCTGTCATATAGGACACTCCCCTGGGAGGGAAGTGAGTGCAATTCCAACCACTGCCTCCCAAACTGTTTTATGCAGGGTATTTTCAATATGCTTTAGCCAAAATATTTAGCAGCATGGGGAGAGAGGAGATTCTAAGACTGCTGTGTGTCCATGAAACTGAGAGAAAATGTGTGGTTTGCTTAATTTCCTATCCCCTAAATTTTGCATTTCCGCTTAAATGATGTGCAACCTCAACTATGATGATGGCAAGTAGTCCTCGTGCAAGTAGTACTATAACCATAAGGCTGCACTACTCTCCTGAAACACAAAGTAGTGAGTTTCAGTCAAAAAACCCTTAATTTTACCCAGTTTTTCTGAAAGCAGGTTGGGGTTTTAGCCTAGGCTTATGAGCTGTATTTCTGAAGCCAGGCCTAAATATTAGGTGTCATAGTGAAGAACATTCCCTTACCAGGAAACTTACAGAATCACAGAATCGCAGAATGGCTGAGGTGGTAAGGGATCTCTGGAGGTCATTTTGTCCAACACCTTGCTCAAAAAAGGCCACCTAGACCAGGTTGCCCAGGACTGTGGCCAGACAGCTTTTGAATATCACCAATGACAGAGACTCCACAACTTCCTTGGGCAACCTGTGCCAGCTGTCATTCACCCTCACAGTAAAAAAGGACAGATTCACAGACAGGACTTCTGTGTTTCAGTTTGTGCCCATTGCCTTTGGTCCTGTCACTGGATATCACTGAGAAGAGTCTGGCTCTGTCTTCTGTACACCGTCCCTTCAGATATTTATATACATTGATAAGACTACCCTGAGCCTTGTCTTCTCCAGCCTGAACAGTCCCAACTCTCCAGGCCATTTTCTGGAATCTCTCCAGTCTGTCCATATCTCTTTTGCCCTGGGACCCCAGAACTGGACACAGCACTCCAAGTGTGTCACATCAGTGCTGAGTAGAGGAGAAGGATCAACTCCCTCGACCTGCTGGCAACACCCCTCCTAATGTGGCCCAGCAAAGTGATTCAGACAAGTGATACAAGTTCTTCAATAGACAAACCTTGTTGTGTTTAACAAATTTGGGTGATCTTTCATGAGAAGGTTAAGATCATGACATAGAAGCAGATGTTTCTAGTATTTTCTATTACCAAATAAGTTATCCAGATAAGTTTTAGAGAAGAACTTGCAGGGGTCCTATAGTACTCTGTTCTTCTGCCCTGTTTAGGATTTGCTTTAGTGATATTTAGTGCAGTTTGATTCAAAGAGCATATTTTGTAACAACTGGATTTTTGTTGGTTGAATACTTTTAAGATATCTCTTCAAGTACAAATGAAATCTGAAAAAGATTAGTGTGACTAATGTTCCTTGAATTACTTCAGAGACAGATGTTTTAGATCCCGATCCTGCAAACATTTATTGCTAAGTATAACTTGACACTTCTGAGGACTGATCGTTTCAATGGTTGTTCTGTACAAAAGCTTTCATTTGGGGATAACGGCCCTTGCATAAAGCAGTCTCTGATTTAAGATTCACTTCCTCCATTTTTAAAGATATATATAGGGATATAGTTCAGCTCCCTGTTCTATTGTTGCTGCAGTTGCCTTTTTAATTTTTTGTAGAAGAGCTGCAATAATTAATTTTAAGTTAATTTTCTGGATCTATCTAATCCTCTCGGTTTCAATAAACTAGAGTCTTAAATCCTCCAAGAAATAACAAATGTGAAAGATGCAGAAGAGAGGGAAACCTTAGCCATGGGATGAGTTAACCTCCTTTCTCCTTGTTTTTCCTTGACTTTGGATCTAGGACAGATTGTTAGACTAATACTGAACAACTAGATAATAGGGGAGAAGTATTTGCATTAGTTCTGAATCTAAATGGTAGTTCTATATTTTCATTCAGGTTACTGGTATTAATTAAGTTGTCTCAGAGAATGCAGTAATTGATTTAGAAGACATAGTTTGATTAGGACACTGTAAGAGACTGGCAGCATAATACTTTATTGCAAAAAGCCTTAACAGTGCTGATTTTTTTCTAGCTTGGTTCAGGTTATGTCTGAGAGTCTCAATTTCTGTTCCCAAACTTGTTTCAGAATTTCTTGGTTGACAGCTGTTTTCAAGGCACAGAATGGAGTGCTGTATCTGTAGCAATGGAATGGGCAGGGTCCTGATGTTGAAGCATAACTGGAAAATAGTATTTCACGGTGTATGAAGACATTTGTGACAAGGGAGTTGCAGAGAAAAATGTTCTGGAGAAATGCAACTTAGGCTTACAGAGTCCTCCTCATTTCCTTTTCCTTAACAAGATAACACTTCTTCAAATCAATTTCCTTATGAAATCATACTGTAACAACAGACGTGGGCCATATTTCTGTGTATAGTTTACACGCAATCCAATTCAGACAAAGCAAACACGCTCAGCTTCCTCTCAGTGCTCCTGCAGTACAGTGATTTGCAGACTCTGGCTTTCCTTAGAGCCCTCTCAGTAGTGGTTGCCAAAGTACCATCAGTTTAAGAATGTGCAGAGATTTATACGCTAGTTCTGAAGCCCCCTGGGACTCAGCTAATTGCACTCATTCCTTGCCTACACGGTAGAATGGATTTATAATCATTGCAACCTGAGAAAACAATAATTTATTGGTGTTGAACATGGGTTGTTTCACATTAAGATAAAGTAACTAAAACTAAAGTCAGTGAGAGACTTTCCTCTAAAGGCCCAATGAGCTGAAAGCCCCTGGATAAATTTATGTGTTCCAGACAGCTTGAATTATCTTTAAATGCTGTAGATTCTCCTGTGATTTGTTCAGAAACCCATACCACTTCTGGAGAACTCCACTTATTTATTTTCTACTCTATTCTATAGGAGTTTTGACTGAAAGGAGGGAGTATGATTTTTCTGATTTATCTATGGGAATTTTCCATGAGTTTGAATATACTCATTACAAAACCTGTTTTCAAAATTGGGCCTGGCTCCATTGATCAGGTAACTGTTAGCTGAAAACAGGTACTTATTTTCTTAGTACAGAACATCTAAGCGCATTCTTTTCCACCACACAGAGTCGACTCACAGGATGTATACAAAGGTTCTGTTCTATTCTTAAAGTTATTTTTGTTTTCTAAACCAAACAGAGATAGAATAGTATCTCCCCTTCTCTCCAGGCTTTCCTGTGTTAAGAAGCAAAAGGCACACAATTTCAGCTTGCAGCAGTTCTTTAATTCACATCATCATTAGCTCAGGCAAGATGTAGTACTTGTATTTTTTCAGTAACTCCTTTACGCAAATTGTGCTGTAGAACTTTATTTTATAGCCAGGTTGCAATTTACAGAGTTCAGGATCCTGATACCAAAGTTCAGCGCAGGAGCACTTGCATCCATCATCAGTTAGGTGACATTTTAGAGTTACTGCAGTTTGTAAATGACCTTTGGGGTGTAGAAATATCTGTGTAGCCACTGCTGTGCTGTTAGCTATGCTGCAGTGCAAAAATCCCATTGCCTTAAAAATGTGTCCCAAAAGGCATTACCATTTCCAGGAAATAAGTTACTTGAGTTTCATATTAATTTTCTTCCCCATTTCCTTGCAGTTCCCTGCTAAAACCAGCCAGGTGAATGGAACTTTTGAAGGAGATGAGTTTGACCCTGAATTAAATGTCTGCCCAGATGAAATAACTTAGCACTGAATTTCAGTTTTAAAAAAAATGAAATCTGGGTATCATTTTTAAAGTTTAAATGTTTGAGGCATTCGTAACACATTTCCACAGCCTAAGTGTTCCAGGTTCTTCTCAGAAAGCACATGACAAATTTTAAGAGTCTGGTCTCACCCAAGCAAGTAGTTTTGCCTGTTATGGGAAAAAAAAAGTACTGTTCCTAAATCATCAGACCCAGAAGATCACCACTGGGTAGAAAGTATACTGAAAAGCTTATCACATAGTGTGATGACAAAGGAAATAATGGAATCTGCCTACCAAGACAAAGTTTCAACTGAGTGGTGAGTGCATGTCTTCCTTCTTTGTTTTTGCCTCTTCCTCTCCTTTTGATAGTTTCATGATAGAAAAACATCACTTCAGTGGAATTTCATGAACAGTCTAAAGAAATCAGACCTCGTTTTACTAAATGTCAGTGATGGTGTTGTCTTCTTTTCCTCTTCTCAGAGAGACTAGTAGGAAAGGCAGGTACATGGGAGGTAGGAAGGCTAGCTCCAAGACTCTAAACCTGTATCATCTCTACCCCAGACCAGCAAAATTCTTAGATGAGCCTTATTTCTAGCTGGGTCTGCTATAATCTTTCCCACCAAAGCAATGCTATTCAGTTTCCTTACAACATACAATGCATGGCGCACTTAAGTGTAATAAAACACAAAATACTTCATATTTTAGTGAGACTCAGAGTGTTTGCAAAAGTTTCTTGTCAGGACAAAGAGTTGTGAGTTCACAATTTATGTGGAATAAAACAAGGTGGAAGCGTTTTACAGTAAGACTAACTTTGCCAACAGTAAGGTTAAGATAGACTTATTGCCTCAGTACTCCATTAGTCTAGAGGCTGTCATAGAATCACAGAATCATTTATGTTGGAAAAGACCTTTAAGATCATTGAGTCCAACTGTTAACCTAGCACTGCCATTCCACCACTAAACCATGTTCCTAACTGCCACATCTACACCTGTTTTAAATACCTCCAGGGATGGTGACTCCGTCCCCTGGGCAGCCTGTTCCAATGCTTGATAACCCTTTCAGTGAAGAAATTTTCCCTAATATTCAATCTAAATGTCCCCTGGTGCAACTTGAGGCCACTTCTTCTCGTCCTATCACTTGTTACTTGGGAAAAGAGTCTGACACCCACCTCGCTACAACCTCTTTTCAGGTAGTTGTAGAGAGTGATAAGGTCTCCCCTCAGCCTCCTTTTCTCTAGGCTAAAGAACCTCAGTTCCCTCAGCTGCTCCTCATAAGACTTGTTCTCCAGACCCTTCACTAGCTTCGTTGCTCTGCTTTGGACTCGCTCCAGCACCTCGATGTCTTTCTTGTGGTGAGGTGCCCAAAACTGAACACAGTATTCGAGGTGCAGCCCCACCAGTACCGAGCACAGGGGGACAATCACTTCCCTTGCCCTGCTGACCACACTATTTCTGATACAAGCCAGCATGCTGTTGGCCTTCTTGGCCACCTGGCCACCTGGGCACACTGCCGGCTCATATTCAGCCAGCTGTAGACCAACAACCCTAGGTCCTTTTCCACCAGGCAGCTTTCCAGCCACTCTTCTTCAAGCCTGTAGCATTGCATGGGGTTGTTGTGCCCCAAGTGGAGGACCTGGCACTTAACCTTGTTGAATTTCATACAGTTGGCCTTGACCCATCGATCCAGCCTGTCCTTGAGTCGTGGGTTGTTATAATTCATTTTATTTTCTACAATAGCCTGGATGGATATTACCACCATCTCCACTGAGTCTGCCATTTTAATCCTTTGTTTTCTCTTTTTTACTAATTCAGCGGCCAGGAAGTTTTTTTCAATTTCACTAACAGAAGAACAGAAAAAAAATTACATTGGATCAATGTATTAATGTTAGCTAGTCAATCCTAAATAAACCTTTTTTCTTTTTTTTTTTTTTTTGCCAGTGATCTGAAAAAATCCCTTATGTGTATAATTCTAGTTTACCCACCTGGAAGGTGGTTATTTGGGTTATCTAATGCTATCAGCATGCCTTACTGTTAGTGATTCCTTGAATAAATATTTAAGAACTCTGACTACTATAAATTTTCACTGGAAGACTTGTATGAATGAAGAGTTCAAAATTTCAGAAGTTTGAGCTGCCCATGAACTACCACGAGCCTGTGCCCCGAAGAATTTTTGACTTGATATATCTTTCTGCTCATTCTCAAATGAGCAAAAAAAAGAGTTAATTCATTGCTTTAATATGTGATTTTCACAACTGTTTTTCTTATGGCTGTATTTAAATTGGAAAACTGTATCTTATTTTACATTTAATAACTGACTACATTGTTATGCTTACAGGGAAGGTAGGGAATTAAAATATTTTTAGTGGAAATAATTATGCTGCAGTAGAATTATTAAATTATGCAGCTGTTTTAGTTAAAATTAAAATAATGATGGCCATTTTAATATGGATCATTCCCTTAATTGTTTTTTGAAAAAACCTGGAACAAACTGGCTTTTAAAGGCCAAAAGTTTCTTCCTCATGACATTGTGGAAAAAGAAAAAAAATCCTTTAGCATAGTCTTTCACTGGAATAATTTTTTGGCTTTGTGGGTAAAGTTTGTTGTTTGGTTTTTTTTTTCAAAACTACGTTGTACCTTGATATAGAAAGGAATAAAAGGAAGCGAAAGTATAAGAATGACGTAACAGTTTATACGTTCCTTGTTTTTTCTCTTTCTGTCTCTTTTTTGCTCTTTCTCTCATGCTATGGAAATTACATTTTAGCTACACTTCGTACTCAGACTTACCTTACTAGACTGTAACTTAGGTGGGTGAATTGCTGAGGCCTGAGCAATAGGCCCTGAACTAAAGCTGACCTCTAGATGAACCTTCTTAGCACACATTATATAATATTAGTATCTGATTATTAGTGAAATATGCATGATTATTTACGAAAGACGTAGCTTAGGTAAAATATAATCCTTAGTGAAAGTGAAAAGTCATGAGAATATATCCATGTTATAAGAACATCTAACAGAGTGAAACCAGACTTTCCATATTTGAAGTTATATAATCTTGTTTATTCAATAGTATAAAAGCTGGACACTCTTACAGCGACTTACTCTCCGCCTCACCTATGAGTGGATGCACTGCATAGGACCTCCCAATTGCCGGGAAAGGCTCTCCAAATCCTCGCTGTAACAGGGGCCCCCCAGCTGATGTCCAGATCTGGATGATGGTAAAGTATTAAGGCAATTGGTGATGAATCTTTCTTAATCACTATGCTTAATTCTATGTAGTAATGATTATGTGCATCACCTTGCTTTGTTTTGTTCCTGCTGTATTATTTTCCCTTACTATTCTATTGGTGCTTTAAACTAAAGTAAAAGTAAGCTCATCTTTTGAACCTAGTGTCTGTGCCCTTTGTGCTGACCCCATCTATTGGCAAAACAGTGGGGAGGGTAGAGGGGAGGGATACAAGGGTAGATATGTAGGGTGAATGAGGAAGAGGCAAACTAGGAAATGGTTCATCCAATTCCAAATTGGTGTCTATTTTCTGATGGCATGGATGCCTTCTCTGAGTAAGTGTCTTTCACCACTTTATATACCCAAAGCCAACAAGACTTTTCTGAAAGAGTCTGTTTGCATGTTCTTCACTCCTGTGGCTTCCAGCAGGGAGAGGAGGGATGAAAGGCATAGAAAAATTGGGCCAGTACTTTTCGCTCTGTGCTTTCACAGCATGTATTTTCTGTAGGACTCTTCCGATGATTCAGGAGTGTCAGTTTTGTGTCTGTTTGGGGATGGCTGTAGAAGTGCACATCATTGCCTGCACACCCTTCCATGTACCTTGTTGCTGGCTTTCCACCTTTTTGTACTGTATTCTCTGCAGACTCCGGCTGCTAGCGTTAGTCCCCAGGTCTAGTATCCCTGAGGCTCGCGGAATGCTGCTGAGTGACATGAGCAAACAAGCACTTGACAGGACAGGACAGTCTGACCTGTCCTGTGAGTCTTGGTGACTTTCAGAGAGGTTAAAACAAGGATAATAACTTTTTCTAGATGGTTATGATGATGAGTAGAACTAGGGAAATAGAGTATTTTTATAATTTATATCTTTGAGATATTTGTTAAACAGTTCATGAAATTTACAGAAATGTGAATTTTTTATTAAGCTGATTTTTTTTTAATAATCTTCGTGTGTGGTTATGTTGGCATATGGGTCGCCACAGTAAGTACTCTCATCTAGCTATCTAGCAATTGGCTAAACCCACTGCTCTCATTTTTAATTGCTTGAAAACATCCATAATTGCTACTTCATTAGCTGAACAGATGTGCCAAAAATAGTTTCTCAGGCAGAATCTTTATTTGGCCAAAGAACTCAAAAGCTGGTGTTCAACAATACTTCAGTCTTATGTAAATTTTGAAGACGACAGAATATTCTCCACTGGAAGTTCTGCTGTCTTATAATTCTTAAATTCCAGAAATTTTTTCAACAAAAATAAATTTTGAGAGCTGAAATTAATCTGTGAAAAAAGCAACATGTGGATATACATATTTCAGTAACTGCAGTGTAGGTATGTCTTTATGAAAAAGTTTTAGAAATAAAAAAGATTTTTTTTTAGTTTATGGGTAGAAATGAGTAAAGCTGCAAAAATAAACTTCCTTGAATTGACATGTTTACAGAGTTACAGACCTGCAGTAGGTCAGTTATGTTGGCATTCCCTTTTTATGTCTACTGAATTCAGTGTATACTAATTAATGAGTACTGACTGGTCTTGTAATATGACCTAAAATGGTTCCAATTCTTACATGACTATCAGTGTAAAACCTTGTGGTAAGAGAAGGCTGATTTTGTCACAATCGTTGCATTCAAACTGTTTAACTTGCTTAACAAGGTGAAGTTTTGATGTGCATGAAGCCCTGGAGACTTGCAGACCTTGAGACCACGGCCTATTTGCAAAGCCTTTCTGGGCTTTTATATAGTTATTTGGGCAAAATTATGTAAGAACAATTATTGTCATTTCATTATTTGAAGGCATTTAAGCATTTGATTTTGTAAATATTTTTTCCTGAAAGAAATATTGGTAAGTAATTATATGCAAAACTTGCATTTATATGGCTTCAAGACTTTTTTCAGAGCAAATCACTAAAATCAACATTTTGAAGATGGAAGATTGTAGCAATAACACTAATTGTACTTCACTGCATGTATGTAGTATTTTTATTTTTTTTAGCTATGGTCTGTAAATCAGGTAACCTGATGCCAAAATCTTAGGTTCCATTTATTTCACTTTAAGTTTACAGCCTTGATAATGCCATGTGGGGTTGTATTTGAATAGACTACTTGTACTGTAAATGACTTTAATAGTTTTAGAAGGTCAAAGCGATCCAATTAGCTACATGGTCATATTTGTAATCAAATTTTTATATCTCAGATAATAAGAGGGATAGGTAAAAAAAAGGTCAAATAATCTAATATACTGCTACATCACTTGAAAATGTTCTCTCTAAACTATGCTACCCTAGCTCTTTTATTCATGTTTTGTTTTAGTAATACTTGTTGTAATGTAATGTAGTGAAAAAAACTTTCAGAATTTTTTCCTCTTTGTTGTGAATAGCTAGTTAAGGAAATGATTTGAATTTAAATAGAACAGTGGTATGTTTATTTTAACTTGCAATCTCATAACTGTGTAAATGGATTTTGTTGCAGTTTCTAGATGTCACTTAGGTACATAGTGGCAAATCTCTGCTGCAGCAAGGTGGGAGTATGAAATCAGACTTGACTCCTGTGCAAAGGAAAGAATGTTATAGGCACAGAGTGAGACTGAAATGTTCATTTCTGCTGAACTGTACAGATAGCTTCTTTGAATACAACTAATACTATCTAATGAATGGCACAGGAAAGTCCACATTTCTTACAGCAGTTCCCACTCTGTTTAAAGCATGACCTTTGTACTTTTTGAATATGAAAACTTAAGTGGAATAGAAAAGCTTCAAAAGGAATGTGTATTCCTGAAGCTGTTTGTTATGTCTCTGTCTGGCTGCCCACACAAATACTAGAAGGTGTACGTTGGTACTTTACCACCTGTCTTCATTTTCCACTTCAGCAATGACTAATCAATTGCAATTTGACTTAAATATATCACATTGTTCATAGATGTTTTCTCTTTATGCTGTTCAGTGTTTGGTATACATCTGTCACATTCATCTCTATTTAAATTTCTTCGAAAAAAAATCTAAGCTATTGTTTAGCAGAATATTTAGGCCACTAATGTAATAGAACTCAGTATAAGACCTTATGGGAGGGCAGGTGAAATTTAAATAAAACTTATTTATCTATCTCATTCATGCTCCTTCTCTCACAGGATTCACTCCCTCTGTCACACCATGTGCTCACAGGCACTAGGATGTGTGTGTCCAAGCAGATTATCTAGGACCACTTCTGAGACACAGAAGGATGAGGCATGGCAGCTAGCTCATCCTCACTGTCCCTCTCAATTGGTAACAAGAAACTGTTTTTTTTTTTAAAGTCTTTCACACCCTTTAGGAGTCAATAAAGATAATTATCAAAGGGTTGTGATCAGCAACGCGAAGTCCAGCTGGAGGTCAGTCTTGAGTGGTGTACCCCAGGGTTCAATACTGGAACCAATACTATTTATTGCCTTAACACGATGGGACAGAGTGCACACTTAGCAAGGTTGTCAGTTTATACACCAGAGGGTTGTGCTGCTATTCAGACAGGCCCTGACAGGCTGGAAAATTGAGCCAACAGGAACCTCATGGAGTTCATCAAAGAGAAGTGCAAAATCATGACCATTGGGAAGAAAAACACCATGAACCAATATAGGCTGGGGGTTGACCATCTGGAAAGCAACATTGCAGAAAAGGTCCTGGGGATTCTGGTGAACACAAAGTTGATCATGAGCCAGTGATGTGCCCTTGCTGCCAAGAAGGCCAACATCATCCTAGGCTACATGAGGGGAGGTATTGCCAGCAGGCTGGAGGAGGTGATCCCTCCCCTCTGCTCAGCACTGGTGAGACACATCTGGAGTGCTGTGTCCAGTTCTGGACTCCCCAGTATGACAGAGACATGGACATACTGAAGTAAGCCCAGGAAAGAGCCACTGAGATTATTACAGGACTGGAGTATCCTCATATGAGGAGAGGCTGAGAGAGCTGAGACTGATCAGCCTGGAGAAAGCTCAGGGCAGAGCTCATCAATGCGCATAAATACCTGATGGGGGGAGTAAAGAAGACAAATCCAGACTCTTCCCAGTGGTATCCAGTGACAGGACCAGAGGCTATGCACACAATTTGAATTACAGGAAATTCCATTGAAACACAAGAAAAAGCCACTTTTTGCTGTGAGGGTGACTGAGCACTGGCACTGGTTGCCCAGAGAGGTGGTGGAGTCTGCATCCTTGGAGACATTCCAAACCCAGGACATAGTTCTGGGCAACCTGCTATAGCTGACCCGGCTTTGAGCAGGGGGGTTTGGACTAAATGATCTGCAGAAATCCCATCCAACCTCAATGATTCTGTGTAATACTGTGATGTTTTTGCTCAATATCTTGCTTACTTCAGCCTGCAGGAATCTGAGACAATGTTGCTGCTCTTTGGTTTTCTGTTGTTTTGGTTATCTTTCTGGCTACAGTCACTTTTCATTGTATATAACAAGAAGAGCAATGGCAAGTGCAATGTGCTGTAACTTTGTTGACATCCTCTTACTATCTAGCACAAGATGGAAACAACACAGTACTCAGTGTGAACTAGTTTTATTGCAATCAGTCGTGTCCCTTGTTATCAATACTAGCTGTTGGTCTAACCTGGTGCTTATACACATGAACATTTCCTTTCAGACTTCATCTATACCAATCTTAATGCTTCTGCCTCTACACATTTAGCCCTGAGGAGGTATAGTCTGTAGATCTCTGATCCCAAAAATCTCTCATTGTACCGACATCAACAGATACTTGCATGGGCCATGCTGACAATCTCTCCTTTAATGGTCCTGCTGTCCTTTTCCTTCCTTGATAGGGAAGGGCTCAGGCTTACTCTTCTGATGGGGAGCTCTGTGCACATGTCACTGTTTAAAGCTGGGCCAGCTATTAAACTGATGGCAGACACTTTCTATTAACTCCTTCCCCCCCTCAGAGGGCGAAGGAAAAGAAAAGGGAGAGACACATATGGGTTGGAAAGTTAAAACAGTTTTAATAAACTATAACATTGAAAAAGAGTATAATAATAATAATGGAAATAATTAAATACATACAAAACCAAGATCAAGCTCCCCCGATGACGGTCACATCACCACTAGCACTGCAGGGCAGGCTCCGAGAGGTCACTGACTGGACTCAGTGACAGACAGGAACTGGATTCAGGAACACACAGGTTGGGATCGAGGGCAGGAGAAAGACAGCCTCCTCTTTGGATACCAGCCGCAGAAGAAGAGAGCAAGACCCTCATGATCCCTCAGCTTTATACTGAGAATGACGTGTATGGGATGGAATACATCGTTGGCCAATTTTGGGTCACCTGTCCTGTCTGCTCCTCCCTGGAGGTGCGACCCTTATACGGCTCTTCGCTTGTAATTAGTGAGGAATTTAGCAGTGACCTTGGTTTCTCTAGGAATAAGTATAAGCAAGAGCCTTTCTGCATAACATTCCTACCGGTACCTTAGTAATAACTACAAACTTTGAGCGTTATCAGTCCTAGAAGTGGACACTGTCTGCAAAACATGCAGTTAGTTTCAAAAAGTGCAGTTACTTAGAAGAAACTTAACTGAAAGGAAAAATCACTGAAAGGAAAATTGGTTCTGTTTTAGTCCAAACCAGGACAGCACATGCGTAACACACTTTTCCATACATCTGCATTGTCTGCACTTTCCCTCTTCTTTTTTCTATGGACTTATGGACAAAGATTTCCAATTCCCTGGGTATTTTTTTCTGGGAAGAGTTGAGGGAAGGCTAACCAGCTATTATTCTTCTTAATCCCAAAGCTTGCTGGCAGGATCTTATTCTTTGTTGTCTTTCTACTATTGTATGATGTGGCTGATGGAAAACAGAACGGGAGAAAGAATGACTACATGACATGGAGTCTAACTTCTCCTATTCCAAGCACTACTACATATAGTTGAATTTAATGAGTCACTCATTGTTACCTTGCATGCTTGATCAGAGTAACAGGGTGAAAGAGAAACTTCAGGTTTACACCATGAAGCCTAAAACCAGTTATTGCCACTGCAGTTGATGCACAAAATCTTCCATTTCTTGTTTGGCCGCTATCTGGACCATCCTACAAAGGCTTCACTTTCTGTGTAAGCGACCAAGATATTAGTCCTGCAACCTTATGCTGTTTTCCCTGAAATTATGCCTGAGTGAAGTAAAAAGCAAAATACTAATACTCAGGCTGCCAAAAAGATAACCTTTAAAATATGACTTCAAAAGGAGAAAATTATGCTTGCAGAAACAACTTTTTGCTGGCATTGGTACTCTTCTGCTTCCACCACTTCTTGCAACAGTACTCACTGCCTGTGGTGTTGGGGAAGACCCTTGAAACAGATTAAAGAGGGACTTCTGGTACTACCTGCAACTAATGTTCTCTGCAAGAACATTAATGTTAGAAGTTTAGACTGCTGAGAGAAAAATGGCAAGACTAATGAAATGCAAAATTATATAGCTACTTGCTGCACAGTGTCTTAAGCACAGTAATGTCAGGGGCCTGCCATTCACAACCGTGCAGCCTTTCAGTTGCATCACTGCAGTCTGACTTTCACTTCGTATCCTCCCAGCCCAAGGCTGCTGTGGCAGTGGTTTTTCCTCCATGTATTTGAAAGCACTCATGGCTTTGTGCTGGCAGACTTTTAAAATGTTAGATGTGTTATCTTGGGTTCCGCAGGAAGCGATTGCCACTGATGTGTAAATTGTCCTTTCTGCTTTTCCACACCAGTTACATAATTTTTAGTTTCTAGCCTCATGCTAGGGAATAAATAGAGCTTAGCAGATAACATCAGAAGATAGTAGTCTTCAGGTAGCCAGTAAGCATTTTCCAATAAGGGACATACACAAGGTCTGACAGCCAAGTAATCAAAGAAGGCCTCAATCAGTGTGCAGGAGCAACCAATAGAGAGATTGACTGGATATTGAAAAGATATAGTTACTTTTGAAAATATATTTGAGGGGAACAGCTGCTACACTGGATAATATACTCAGAAGAGGATGCTTACATACGAAGACATCAATTGCATCTTTTCCCAGCTGCACACGTCAAAGTTTTCCCTTTCCCTTTTACCTCTTTCTCTCTTTCTCCCACTTTATGTTTTTTTTTTTCCCTTCTTTTCCAATTGTAGTTAAGGTGGACAATCAAATATATGCCCAACAAATAAATATTTGTGCATGTAAGCCTGTCTTATCGTCCTTTGTGCAATGTATGTACCCCCTAGGCTGCCCAGGGAAGTGGTGGAGTCATCATCCCTGGAGGAATTTAAAAGACAAGTAGATGTGGTGCTTAGGGACATGGTTTAGTGGTGGACTTGGCAGTGTTAGGTTAACAATTGGACTCAATGATCTTAAAGGACCTTTCCAACCAAAATTATTCTATGATTCTATATTCCTACCAGAGAAATGTTTGTGTTAAACAACCTGAAAAGTTTTGGTTTAGTAGTGCTGTTCGCAACAACTTTCTCTGGTTCCTTTGTTTGTAGGTGGAATTCCATCTGACTGCTCTGATAGAAACCTAACCTTGCAGAGTGGCCTCATCAATCACAATGTGGTTTTGGAGATTAGAATTGTCTGCTTAATTTCAAAAGATTACCTGAAAGCTATTAAAAAGCAGCAATCAAAGCATAATGGACATTTATACTACACTGTTCTGACCAAACATGCAGTACAGAACTATGTCTGGCCCAGTACTTTAGGAAGTACTTTAGTCTTTCTAGAGATTTCTTGATGCTATTACAGATATGCAAATGTTGGCAACTTATTTTCAACATGCGTTAGTGGACTGTATAAAGCTGAATGTCTTCCCACACCATGAATGGGTATTGAGACAAAATAAGAACATCTAAGCAGAAAATAAAGAACAGATTCATATCACAGAATCATAGAATGGTTTGGATTGGAAGGGACCTTAAAGATCATCTAGTTCCAACTCCCCTGCCACAGGCAGGGACACCTTCCACTAGACCAGGTTACTCAAAGCCTCATCCAATCTGGCCTTAAACACTGCCAGGGAGGGGGCATCCACAACTTCTCCGGGCAACCTGTTCCAGTGTCTCACCACCCTCACAGTCAAGAATTTCTTCCTAATATCTCATCTAAATCTACCCTTTTTCAGTTTAAAACCATTACCCCTCATCCTGTCACTACTTGCCCTTGTAAAAAGCTCCTCTCCTGCTTTCCTGTAGGCCCCCTTCAAGTACTGGAAAGCTGCTATAAAGTCTCCCCGGAGCCTTCTCTTCTCCAGGCTGAACAGCCCCAAACATTCTTTTGACACACGTTGTTAAAGGCATGTGGAGAATGAAATAGAATTACACTGGGCATTCTTCTGTGAAGGTAGCTCTGGTCTGGATCAAACCTTTATGTTTTGAAATCAAAGAGAGTGAGGGAAAGTAACAGAGAAAGGTGTAAGCTTCATTGCAGTAAGAACAAAGTTCTTAGAGAAGGAACTTTAATATTGAGACTAGAATATGCAGATGTTTTGTAAATGTCTCCCAAACTGTGGCATTAATGTAGAGAGATCTCCCCTACATCTTACCTTTTACACCAAAATGCTGTGAAGTTCTTAATCAGAGGCTGAAGACTGAAATCCCTAAAAGCAGCCATTCCGTGTAGTGGAACAAAAGAAAACTTATGTGTGTGTATGTAGGTTTAGCCTGTGCCTTGACAGAAAGGGTTTGTATTCCTCTGATGTCAGCTGCTCTGTTTGCTGCACACAGAGCAGAGATTCTCATTCTGTTGACTATAACCTATATTCTGTTAGTGCAGAGGTCCCTAAAAATTTTACAGTTACATATAAAATGTGGATTTTAGCCCAAATTAAGTATTCACTCTGAAGTATGTTATTTACAGCTTACAGAAAGTTTTGCAGATGTCCTATGAAGTGCTTTAAATATGTCTATACAAAATGTTAGAATATAAAGTCAAAGTAAAACTGGATCGATTTGATTTTATATCACTGGTAAAGGTGAATCCTAATTAAACTGAGAGCCCTCTTCAAAAACTTTTAATACTCGTTAATGAATTCATTTGCAGTCTGCTTCCTGACTACCTTACAAGTTTTCTCTCAGGATTTTTCATAACTACACCAGCAAAAATGCTGAGCATGGTATGACTGTCATTTGAAAGACATTGATTGAAAGGTATCAGAGGAGATTATATTGCCCTTCCGCTATATGATAGCTCTTGTGCCATGTAGGGTATATAGTCTGTGATAGAGGGAATTTCCCAGGAGAAAGGCTTTATATGTCCCTGCTATGGTCCGTTACCATTTTAAAACAAATGAGACAGGTATAGTATATGTGGGTCTTCTTTGGGACATAAATATCATGTGCTCCCAGAGTATCAGTACTCCAGTACAGTGAGTGAGGCAGGGTCCTTCAAAAACGTAATATATGGTTGCAGCGTTAGAGGAGGCTGAATGAAAACATTGTATATATAAATGACATTGTATATATAAATTGGCCTGCACAGCTGTAACTGAGCTGGGGTATCTAGGCTGGGTGCAGGGGTGTTCTAGGCTGACGGAGGCAGCACCTCTGGAGAGGAATTCAGCCCACCTTAGATCTGAATCACTGACTGGGGCTTTCTGTCTCTCTCCATTGACTCTACAGGGACCTCAGAGCAATTAACCTATTAATTTAAATTTCTTAAGATCTGCAACCATCTGAGACACTGGACTGTGAGGTGGATTGAGAACTGGCTGAATGGCAAAGCTCAGAGGGTTGTGATCAGTGGCGCAGAGTCTAGTTGGAGGCCTGTAGCTAGTGGTGTTCCCCAGGGGCCGGTACTGGGTCCAGTCCTGTTTAGCTTATTCATCAGTGACCGGGACGAAGGGGCAGAGTGTACTCTCAGCAAGTTTGCTGATAACACAAAACTGGGAGGAGTGGCCGATACACCAGAAGGCTGTGCTGCCATTCAGCAAGACCTGGACAGTCTAGAGAGTTGGGCAGAGAGGAACATAATGAAGTTCAGCAAAGGCAAGTGTAGGGTCCTGCACCTAGGGAGGAATAACCCCATGCACCAGTACAGGTTGGGGGTTGACCTGCTGGAAAGCAGCTCTTCAGAGAAGGACCTGGGAGTCCTGGTGGACAAGTTCACCATGAGCCAGCAATGTGCCCTTGTGGCCAAGAAGGCCAATGGTATCCTGGGCTGCATTAAGGAAGAGTGGGGCCAGCAGGTTGAGGGAGGTTATCCTCCCCCTCTACACTGTCCTAGTGAAGCCACACCTGGAGTACTGTGTGCAGTTCTGGGCTCCCCAGTTCAAGAAAGACAAGGAACTACTGGAGAGAGTCCAACAGAGGGCTACAAAGATGATCAGAGGACTGGAGCATCTCTCTTAGGAGGAAAGGATGTGGGAGCTGGATCTGTTCAGCCTGGAGAAGGGAAGACTGAAAGGGGATCTTATCAATACAAATACCTTAGGGGCAGGTGTCAAGAGGAGGGGGCCAGACTCTTTTAAGTGGTGCCCAGTGACAGGACAAGGGGCAATGGGCACAAGCTGAAACATGGGAAGCTCCATCTGAATATGAGGAAAAACTTCTTTACTTTGAGGGTGACAGAGCACTGGAACAGGCTGCCCAGGGAGGTTGTGGAGTCTCCTTCTCTGGAGATATTCAAAACCCACCTGGATGTGACCCTGTGCAACATACTCTAGGTGAACCTGCTTTGGCAGGGGGTTGGGCTAGATGATCTCCAGAGGTCCCTTCCAACCCTTACCATTCTGTGATTCTGTGATTCTGTGATTCTGTGGCTGATGAGTTCATAATCTACGAGAATTTACTTCTGTAGTCTTTTAAAAATACATCATTTACTCTTGTATAAGCTATGTATGGCTTTTAAAAGATAAACAAATGCTCAGTTCAATAGAACATATGGCATTGTATCTACACCTACTGGGGTCACCAGCAGGGATGGACACTTCTTCATCCTCTGCAGAGATCTTTCCCACTTGAATTAACAAAGTGGCTAAGGGAATGTGACAAACTGTTATCACTGTGACAACTTGTACTCAAGGGGGACAGGATGCTGCATCCCATTGTTATAGGCGACTCCCTGCTAAGGGGAACGGAGGGCCCCATATGCAGGCCAGACCCGACTCACAGGGAAGTCTGCTGCCTCCCTGGGGCTTGGGTAAAGGATATTGCCAGGAGGATTCCTCAACTGGTGAGGCCCTCTGACTACTACCCACTATTAGTATTCCAGGTGGGTAGGGATGAGATTGAAGAGAGAAGTCCCAGGGCAATCAAAAGGGACTTCAGGGCCCTGGGGCATTTGGTGAAGGGGGTAGGTGCGCAGGTGATATTCTCTTCAATTCCTTCGGTGTTTGGTGAAAATAGGGAAAAGACTATGAAAGTACAACAGATTAATATGTGGCTAAGAGACTGGTGCCGTAGGTGGGATTTTGGGTTTGTTGACCACGGGGCGGCTTTCATGGCACTGGGCCTGCTTATGCCGAATGGGGAACAGCTGAATCAGAAGGGGAAAAGGGTTATGGCCCAGAAGTTGGCAGGGCTGATCAAGAGGTCTTTAAACTAGGTTCGATGGGGGAGGGGGATAAGACCAGGGCAGCCACAAATGAACCTAGGGGTGACAGGCCTGCGTTGGGGGCAAGGCCGCTAGCCCAGCTGAAGTGTGTTTACACCACGCAGTATGGGCAACAAACAGGAACAGCTAGAAGCCACTGTACAGCAGGAAGGTTATGATGTGGTTGCCATCACAGAAACGTGGTAGGATGACTCTCATGACTGGAGTGCAGCTATGGATGGCTATAGGCTCTTTAAGAGGGACAGGCGAAGCAGGAGAGGCGGTGGGGTAGTGCTGTATGTTAGGGAGTGCATAGACTGTGTTGAAATTGAGGAAGATGGTGAGGATGACAAGGTTGAATGTTTATGGGTGAAGATCAGGGGGAAGGTCGGCAGGGCTGACATTACGGTGGGAGTCTGTTATAGACCACCCAACCAGGATGAGCAGGCGGATGAGGCGTTTTACAAGCGGCTGTCGGAAGCCGCCCGGTAGCCGGCCCTTGTACTCGTGGGTGACTTCAACTTGCCGGATGTCTGCTGGAAATACAACATGGCAGAGAGGAAGCAATCTAGGAGATTCCTTGAATGTGTGGAGGACAACTTCCTCATGCAAGTGGTAAATGAGCCCACTAGAGGAGGGGCCCTGCTTGGCCTGTTGTTTGTGAACAGAGAAGGACTAGTGGGAGATGTGAGGGTCGGTGGCCGTCTTGGGAGTAGCGACCACGAAATGTTAGAGTTTTCGATAGTGGGGGAAGTAAGGAGGGGCAAGAGTAGAACTTCTGCCTTAGATTTCCAGCGGGCTGACTTTAGCCTGTTTAAGAGGCTGGTGGACTGAGTCCCTTGGCAATCGGTCCTGAAGGGCAAAGGAGTCCAGGAAGGCTGGACATGCTTCAAAAGGGAATTGCTAAATATTCAAGAGCAGGCTGTCCCAGTCTGTAGGAAGACAAGCCGTCGGGGAAAAAGACCGGCCTGGTTAAACAGAGAACTTAGGCTAGAACTTAAGGAAAAAAAGAGAGCCTATTTGCTCTGGAAGAAGGGTCGGGTAACTTGGGAGGTCTATAGGGATGTGGCCAGGTCGTGTAGGGAGAAGATTAGAAGGGCCAAAGCTCAATTAGAGCTTGATTTGGCTGCTACAGTCAAAGATAACAAAAAAAGCTTCTACAAATACATCAACAGCAAAAGGAGGGTCAAGGAGAGCCTCCACCACTTGCTGAATGAGGAGGGTAGTGTAGTGTCAGGGGATGAGGAAAAGGCAGAGGTGCTCAATGCCTTCTTTGCCTCGGTCTTTAATGACAAGACCGGTTGTCCTCAGGAGACTCGGCCCCCAGAGCCTGAAATTAGGGACGGGGGGCTGTGTGAACCTCCCAGGATCCAGGAGGAGACGGTTAGTGACCTGCTGTGCCAGATGGACACCCACAAGGCTATGGGCCCGGATGGGATTCACCCCAGAGTAATGAAGGAACTGGCAAACGAACTTGCCAAACCACTCTCGATTATCTACCGGCAGTCCTGGTTAACTGGAGAAGTTCCAGCTGACTGGAAATTAGCAAACGTAACGCCCATCTACAAGAAGGGTCGGAAGGACGATCCAGGGAACTATAGGCCTGTCAGCATGACCTCGGTGCCTGGCAAGGTGATGGAACAGATCATCCTGAGTGCCATTACACGGCACATGCAGGACAATTGGGGCATCGGGGCCAGCCAACATGGATTCATGAAAGGCAGGTCCTGCTCGACCAACCTGGTCTCCTTCTATGACCAAGTGACCTGCTTAGTAGATGAGGGCAGGGCTGTGGATGTAGTCTATCTAGACTTCAGTAAGGCATTCGACACTGTCTCCCACAGCATCCTCCTAGATAAACTGGCTGCCCAGGGCTTGGATGGGTGGACTCTTAAATGGGTTAAAAACTGGCTGGATGACCGAGCCCAGAGAGTGGTGGTGAATGGGGCAAAGTCCAACTGGCGGCCGGTCACTAGCGGTGTCCCCCAGGGCTCAGTTCTGGGGCCGGTGCTGTTCAATATCTTTATAGATGATCTAGATGTAGGGATTGAGTGCACCCTCAGCAAATTTTCAGATGACACCAAGCTGGGTGGGAGTGTCGATCTGCTGGAGGGTAGGAAGGCCCTACAGAGGGATCTGGACAGGTTAGATAGATGGGCCAAGACCAACGGCATGAGGATCAACAAGAACAAGTGCCGGGTCTTACACTTTGGCCACAACAACCCCATGCAGCTCTACAGGGTGGGGGAAGAGTGGTTAGAAAGCGGCCCGGCGGAAAGAGACCTGGGGGTGCTGATCGACAGCTGGCTAAACATGAGCCAGCAGTGTGCCCAGGTGGCCAAGAAGGCCAATGGCATCCTGGCCTCTATTAGGAATAGTGTAGCCAGCCGGTCTAGAGAAGTGATCGTCCCTCTGTACTCAGCACTGGTGAGGCCGCATCTTGAGTGTTGTGTTCAGTTCTGGGCCCCACACTTCAAGAAAGATGTTGAGGTGTTGCAGTGAGTCCAGAGGAGGGCGACCAAGCTGGTGAAGGGTCTGGAGGGTCTGTCCTACGAGGAACGTCTGAGGGAGCTGGGGTTGTTTAGCCTGGAGAAGAGGAGGCTCAGAGGTGACCTTATTGCAGTCTACAACTACCTGAAGGGAGGTTGTAGTGAAGTGGGAGTCAGCCTCTTCTCCTGGGCAACTAGCGATAGAACAAGAGGACACAGCCTCAAGCTTTGCCAGGGGAGGTGCAGGTTGGACATTAGGAAGAATTTCTTTTCAGAAAGGGTTATTAGACATTGGAATGGGCTGCCCAGGGAGGTGGTGGAGTCACCATCTCTGGATGTGTTTAAGAAAAGACTGGACATGGCACTTAGTGCCATGATCTAGTTGACACGGTGGTGTCAGGGCAACGGTTGGACTCGATGATCTCTGAGGTCTCTTCCAACCTGATTGATTCTGTGATTCTGTGATTCTGTGATCCCTGGGTGGTGAAGCTGCTGCTGCTGCTGCCCGAGGACTGGTGAGTACAGGAGCTCCTGTATTGTATTGCAAGGTCTTTGGTCATTGTTTCCTCAAGGGCTCATGTGCTGGGTCTTTCCCTTTTCCCCAGCCTGTCTTCTCATATTGCAGTGTCTCACCCCTTCTCCAGTCTTTTTGCTAAGCTATATGTGTTCTTGCTTCTCCAAGCTTTCAGTCCCAGTTTTTTCACCCAGTCATTTACAGATTTCCACTTTCCTGATCTGTTTTATTCTTCTGTGATAGACTCTCTTCCTGCTCCTGATTTCTGTTTTGCTCGGCCTCATTCTTACCAAGAGGTCTTGCTCTCTCTCTCCCCTCATCAGCTGAGTTTCCCCTATTTCCTCCTCACATTCAGTGCAAATGCCATTTCCATTTTGGTTCCACCATCATCTCGGTTTCCAGTCTTCCTCCTTCTTCCTAAGCTTACTGAAAATATTTCCTTTCCCCCTTTCAATTTTTCTCTCCTCCTGAATTTCCAGTTATGTGTCATCATTTTATAAGCCAGTTTAAGAAAGACAGTGCAGTAGGTTGAGGCTAGACAGGAGATATAAGGGAAAAAATTACTTCTGTTCAAACTTTCACGTGCCCAAACTTCTGTTCCAGCAAAGCCTGCAGCAGCCCACAGCAGCCCAGAGCTGCAATGCCAGTGAAGGTCCCAAGGTGTCCTAATTTGCAGAGTGACAAATTTACATAGAGCCTTCACTGATAGCTGACACTTACAAGGAGGAATATGAAGACATGAACCAAATCTGTAACTTGGACAATCTACTGAAGCATTTAAAAAAATCATCGTAAACTTCCTACAAATGGAAGGTGGAGTTTTGCCCCAGTTCAAGTTTGGCTAAGTTTTAAGCAGCTGAAAATAAGGTCTTTGGAATAAGGGTAAAAATGAATACTAATGCTATAAAATCCTGATACATTTTTTTGTCAGAAAAAGCAGGGTATTAAGCATTGATATAGTGCTGAGAGAGATGGGGCTCTGATTCAAGGGCTTGTAAGCAACAGCAAAACGCAGATAATCAGAAGGAGAATAGGAGTAAGAATTGAGACGTACGAAGCGACTGCAATTGTTAGTAAAATAAGAATGTTCATTGTGTAAAAGAAATACTGGAACAATTACATATTGGAACCTGGTGGGAGAAAATGAACAATTTATCCTAATTGGTAGAACTGTGCATCTACATTTTATTCAGTCTTTATGAAGGGATGTATGATCATACCCTATACATTTAGGCAACCAACTCTAAATTATTCAGAAGAGAGGGGGGATAAAACAGATAGTTAAAGAAAAAACATAGGCAATATCAACACAAGTAAATTGGGCTGTAGAATCATGCACTGAAAGTGGAATAGAGAAAAGAAGGTTGTTTGTTGAACTGAGAACATTTTCCCCATAAACTTATTATCACAATTTGTCATGGATGAATGATGGGGGGGAGAATTTTTATAATACATAATGTTTCTGTTCTATTGAAAAATCAACTTTTAAAAAATATCTAGAATTTCCTCAAAGGGAATAAATAAAAAATTAAAGTTCAAGCATTTCCTGAGCTTTTACTGATGTTTCAAGGCTAGATGCGTTAAGCATTCGTCTCTTTTTATATGTGCATACATATGTCCCCATAGACAATTTCAAGTTACACAGCCAGTTAATGATGCAGTTTCTTATAGGCAAACCTTCTTTTAAAGTTGTTTTATTTTGTATTCATTGAGGTTATCCTCTGTCTCTCATCTTTGCAAGCAGCTCTCGTTCATGTCCTATGCAGTTTAATAAGCTTAAGCTCCACGGCATCTTCTGGTCCCAAATGTCTTCTGACAGAGCACAGCATCCACAAAGCTACCAAGCTCTGCTGCATGTGAAATTAAGAATACACAACACAATAGATAACTCTATAGAAAGAGATAATAATTGCAGATGTACAGTAACAGCAGAAACCTCATGAAAGAATTGGGAACTTGGACTCATGCAGTACCATCTCCTTAACAGTCTGTTCCTATTTTGGACAGTCCTGCTTTTCTCAAAGCACCAAAGTGAAAACATAGTTGAATCAACAGATGTAAATAAATTTGAGGCTTCTAAAGTGTCTTCTTACAAGTTTCTTCGCAGGCAGAGGACATTACCTATCAGATTTATTGAATATTTGTGACATATGGTGTTACCTTCCCTACAAAATACACAAGAAAGAAGAAAGTAATCCTCCCTCTGTGATGCTCCTTCCCTGTGCACTTACATGATCAAGGCATCTGTTAACTTTAATGAGAGTCTTTAGTATGCAAGTGTTATCTATTTGAATCCGGGGTGAAGGGTATTACAGATTCTGGTGAATTTTAGTCAGAGATGGATGGAGAGATCCTGCAGAGCAGATTAGCTGCCAGTTTAATTTTTTCAGACTTTAGGATATGGCATTTTTCAAGGCTTTTTGAGATTGCTAAAATTTTCTAGATATGTTTGGTGTCTATGCATCCAAAATCATTTACGTTAAAAAAATACTTTTAGCTGTAAAATCAAGGGGATGGCAATGCAGAAGTGCCTGAAAGAATGCTTTCTGCACAACCTAAATCTTTTCTGCTCTTCCCCTTACCTGCCCTCCCTTATGGATACGCATTTGGAGACAAAGTCAGCACTGGGCACAGGCAAAGTACACGGTTACCCACAGTGGAAAAATTGCAATGAAGTATTCCTTGGAAAGGCTATATTAGGACCCTATGACGTGTCTTTAACTTTGTTGCTGATATAATTTCTGCCTGTTCTCCAAGGAAGCTGGGACCAGCTGCCACAGCAGCACTTGCTTCTGAGCAGCCAGGCTCTGCCTCTTGCCTGCACAGCCTCACACAGAGGCAGGCTTTGCTGCTGCTGCTGCTGTGAAGGGAGTGTAAAGCAGTGCTGTGTGTTTCTGGGAGAGGGGAGATTGTTCCCCCGATGGCATTTGCCATTTCTTCCCACATCCCGTTTCACATCCCGTCGGAGGGTCTGTTCTGGCCTTCTGTTATGGGGTCTGTACTTTCTGTAGCAGAAGTAGCCTGGGGGATGCAGGCAGGTAAGTCAGTCTGTGGGGACAGGGGATCGTCAAAGATCAGATCAGATGGAATGGGAGATCGAAAGTTCATGAGAGATGTTAAGGAGGGAAACGAATGCCCTCATTCACAGCTCACCCAACCTTCCCCCACACTCTTTCCTTTTCATACTTTTTTCTTTACCTGACTGCCCAAACTCTGTTGACATATTCCAGCCTTTTGCTTTTGCACAGAGCTCCTTATCCCTCTGAAATAAATAGACAAGCAAATTCAAACCTTGGCCTCCTCCCATCCTTCCTTCCACTAGCAGTTAGCCTAAAAGATTAACTGTGCTTTAAAAATGAATCAGGTTTGTGTAGTGCATGATGCTCTGGTTTAGTCCTTTTTGAAAGCAAAGCAAATTCAAACAGAGCCAAGAGCAAAAACCCATCTCTTTCACAGTTGATCACTGACTGTGAGTTAGTTTTACATTTTTGTGTTCTCAGCATGATATCCCCAGAAGCAGATCTGCGGAAGCCTTGAGCACACAGCTGCAGCTGAAATCACTTAAAGTTGTGCTTTGAGCATACAATGTCTTATGAAATGTTAAGTGTTCAGGAGGAAGATGGCCCAATGCTGTTAAATTAGGTGCCCCACATTAGTGAATTCTTTTGACAGTTTTGGCTTTTACTTCTTTGGGCCTTAGTTCCTAGGGGGTAAAGCAAAAATAAGACCAGGTAATTGGGGATGCTGTCAAACTCAAATAATTAAGGTCTCTGAAACACTAGGTTTATGATGGAGAAGACAAAGCAAAACCCATGCTGAGAGCAACGTTTTAGTGTTCAAATGCTAACTGGCCTTTTTTTTTTTTTCAGAAGGGAAAACTATTATTTCTCAGTTCAAAAACCAAACCTTCTTTTTATGATGTGGAAGATGTTTTCTTCCCTGAGCACTGAGCAGTCTATTTAAACCTTTATTGAATCCTGCTTGGAACAGACACCTTATACAGTTGGTTCAAGTTTGGAAAAATGATAAGGAATGGGAAGCAGGGTTGGCCAGGCAAGTGTCAGAGAATGCCAGATGTACTTGTCACAAATGGGTTGGACTAGATGATCTTACAACCCAAACCATTCTGTGATTCTGTGAAACGCTGCTACTCTGCCTTACATACCTGTGTACTAATGCCATTATTGAAGATTACAAAACCTGTGTGCCTGTGGCTTTATAAATACACCATTTCTAATCCTTCTTTGTACTTAGACTGGGATCTTAGCAAAGGTGGAATCTGGACACTCACAAATGGCTTCATACAGGTGAAATTCACTGTGATGTAGAAGCATGGACTTTGAACCCAGGCTCTTGCCAAACTGCTCATCTGGCTTGGCTGACCTTGTCCAAGGGCAAGTTCCAGGTTACATGCAGTACAAGGTCTCAACAGATGGAGAGATGAACTCTTCATCCTCTAATTAGCATAAAACATTTACTTGTTATGGTCTACCAACACTGCCAACCTGATAGGAGTATTCTCATATTAACACCACAAACAACTTTCAGTCATATGATTGTAATCAGTATATTGACAGTGACTCTGGAATTTTCACTCATCTAATTTTCCAACTCACTTAATTGTCAGCTTTATTTCTCAGAAGCCTGCCATTTGATGTGCTGTAAGACATATAAGCTTCGCCTGACAGTCCAGAGACATAAAATGATAGGATCTTCACTGCTGTGTTTTATTTCTGGAAGAGAAGTTAAACTTCTTTTCATTAGAGTTGCCAGAGCTACATACAGTAGGGACCGCTAAAATTTTATGGCCTTGAAATTAAGTGTCACTCAGCAATTTTGCTAATCTTGATGACCATTCACAACCAGATAATAAAACACAATATGCTCAGAAAAACTATGAAAAAATATGCCAACTCAAGGAACAAATTTTGAGTAAATCTTAGCACCTGATCCGAGAACTTTTCATATTGAGTGTGTTGCTCATTGTCAGTGGATTCATGGAAACTTTCAGAACTAATCATGGTATTGAGAAATTGCTCCTGTCAACACTTAATTCTCTGTAAACCCACTGATGACAAAGGGGAGGATATGTATGGCTGTAATGAAACATAATAATTGCTAGCACGTGCTCCCTGAGCTCCTTTTTTTTTGAGACAAAAAAAGAGCAGCTGATGAAAAAACACATTCCTCATCCAGTGTTCTCTGATTTTATCCACTATTCCGAGTGACTTAGATTGTAAACAGGATTTTAAATAAAGCAAGGTTACTATGACCATAGCTCGATAGCTTTTTTTCTTACTCACAGCCAATTCCAGCATGGTTTAATGCACTGCTGCTTTGTAAAAGAGCTTCAGAATTAATTTGTAAAGTCTTAGGGTAGCTGTGTTTTACTATTTGAAAAATAACTTCTAAGGAATAGTGTGTCTTTACTGTGGACAGGACTAAAGTGTTATTGGAAAATCCTGTTCTACTCTAGTGTAAATTATTAGGTTTCCTACACTTAACTTTCTATCACCCAGGAAAATGAGTAGCTCAAATAGTCCAGCTAAAGGAAAAAAGTGAAGTAATGCTGTCCTTTTAGCTTGGATTTAGCCTCTCATGGGTAACATTCTCACTGGACCTAAGACAGATCTGGAAGCAGAATAATCACATTCACTGGGCATTGAGTTTAAGCTATGTGAGTTTAATCAATATGCCTTGCTGACCTGGACCCACCTGACTTAGACATCTACATATAGTTTATCCACATACCATAAACATCACCTGCACATAATAGGAAGCTGACTGTGTTTTCAGAATTGTATGTCCCTTTATTTTAAGAATAAAACAATATTATTTTGGTCTTGGGTAAATCTTAGAGATTGCTTTCTAGTGCTTCTATTATAGAGATATTTTGCATGTGTTCTTAGTGAACAGACTGTTGGTGCCTGCCCTTCTTTTTAGTGATTTTTAGAGCAACCCATCACTGTGCCTGTCTCAGTAAGAAACTTCCTCTTATTTCCCACATGGACTGTAAACAATGAGTGTTGTGATTACCAGCTGATTTTACCTCGCTTGTGCCCTATCCACTATAAGCCCACAAGCTTGTGTTCTTGGAAAGTGTAGCGGGACATGAATAATACGCTTCTCTGAAATGGCTTACCTTCAGCTTCTGAGGGATGCTTCCCTTTACACTCCTAACTCACTTTAATTTCAAAGGGAATTAGTCTCTGGTCATTTACAGTGACCACAGGCTAGGTGACGAGTTGTAGACCATGCACGAAAGTGTTCCAGTTGATCTATTCTGTCATATTAGGGCCTATAGAGAACAATTTTTTGAGATAGATAGCTAATCACATGAGATTTTCTAAAGGAGAGCCAAAGTAGTTCAAACTGCATTTAAAAGCATTAAAGTTCTGCTGTGTCACAACACAGTTGCGCATGACAAAAGTCACTTCATCAAGCACATCACCAAACAGTTGCTGTGGCTTCTGGGAGGTGTTAAGAGTGTCAAGTTGGATCTGTTCGAGTAGTCTAATCCAGAGGTTATAAAATCACAGTGGCCCACCAAGGTTTCTGAACCCTTGGCTAGCTACCCAGAGATATAAAAAGCTTGGACACCGGTGATTCCAGCTTCAGCAATACAAAAGAACTTTCAGAAACTAAATGCATGTTATAACCAATGCTGTAAAAAATAGATAGGAAGTGCACAGATCTGCAGAAAGGTTCTCTGTCCTGATGGAGATGGAGGAAACTGTAAACAGATGCAATGAAATTCTGTGCCTTGTTATGAAGTTAAAGACAGCACCCAGCTGGTGCTGGTTTTTGTCCATGAATTGGTAAAAACAGATTTCTCATACTAGAAATTAAGAAATTTCTAGAAAAACAACTTACCTCAAGGAGGAATTTGGGTTGTCCTGTGAAGGTGAGAATTCTGGCACACCTCTTTCAAAACAAGTTTGAATGTTTTGTAATGAAAGGGTTTTTTGGGATCATCTCAGGTTTGAAGTACTAGATAATGAGCATGTGTGACCAACGTTTTTTTTAATCTTTCAAGATAAATACATTATGCCAACAGAACAAGAATGATATGTAGGAATATTGAGATAGTCTACCTTTTATGACCAAAAGCAACTGTCCAATATAGGGAAAAAAAATCCCTGAAAGTTCTGCAAAAACTGTTTTCTAATACTTTTTTCTCTATTGTAATTTTTCCCGTAGGAAGATGTGTACAGAACTTCCTCTTCAAGCAAAATTGTGAATGACTCATTGCAAAATGATGAAATGTTAAATATTAGCCTTGTTAAATCTGCATTTTATTGACATTTTAGTGTTTATATCCATATATTATCAATTTTGGTTTATTGATGAACGATGATTGATCAGGAATTTATGCCAGTGCTCTGACCATGGTTTAGTACGGATGGAAGGTTACATGATTCGCTTTCTAGGGAAGCTGTAAATTGTGACCTTTCCCTTGGCTGAGAAAATACCTTTCAGCAAATTAAATATTTAAAACTGATTGCTTATACTGAAATTCAGCACAATTTACACAAAATATTTTATGTTCAACATTTCCACTTAAAAATTAACTTCACTTGCCTTCAAACATGTTTTTTTCTCACCATGGAGAGAACGTACTCCAGATGTGGCCTCACTAGGGCAGTGTAGAGGGAGAGGATAACCTCCCTCAACCTGCTGTCCACACTCTTCCTAATGCACCCCAGGATACCATTGGCTTCTTGGCATTAGGTGAACCTGCTTTGGCAGGGGGTTGGACTACATGATCTCCAGAAGCCCCTTCCAACCCTAACCATTCTGTGATTCTGTAGAACACAATTTTTCCTCTCCACTGTCTCGTTTTTAATATTATTTTCTATTTTTTACCCTGGGCAAAACATTTATTTTCACCGTGACTCTTTAAAGAAATACACAAGCTGTTTGTTGTGATTGTGACTGGCAGTGGCCTTTTGTTTTACAGTTGTGTGTATTTTTGGTCAGAAATAGAATATAGTAGATATATTATTCTACAGTATGTTTGTTATAAAGATATGCTGTGAGCTCAGAGCACCCTACTGCAATTAGCATGAGGGTTTCTTTGTTTTAATAGAGACATAAGCAACTTAATAATTTATGTCAAAAGATCTTTTTATTCCTCATCCTCTCCACTCGTCCTATCCTATGCACTCCAGTGCATAAAAAAAAAAAGAAGGAAAAGATAATGTATTTATTTTTCTTGGGTTTTCCTATAATATTGTCTGTTCTGAGAAGCTTGGGTTTTATGCAAGCAACATCAAATGACTGAAGAATGAAATGAAGAAAGTGGGCTGAAATGTAATAGCAATAGCTTTAAGTTTACATGCTTACAAAGAAGGAGTCTCTGTTTTATAGCACAAGGTGTTATTAATTGAAAATGACAAAGCGGCAGCACTGGGTGTACTAGTCAGAAGATGATAACAACCCACTGATGTAATGTGGGCATGGAAAACACAAATGTTAAGATGTATGAACAGTGATAAAACATGTTGTGTAGTTGAGGGTAAATATTGCTTTAGGTTGTGTATTGCCCAGAATCAGAGTTTAGTCGGTTCTTGTGGATATCAAAAGATGTGAGTTAGTTAATCTATATTTTTGCTTTCTCTCACAGCATTATGTAGGACTTCTTTTGGAAAGCCTGTGCAATTTTGCAGCACCATATTCAGGGAAGATGACTCAGATTAGAACAGATTCAAAGAAAAGCTTCTAAATCGACCATATCACTGAACATCCTACTTTAGAAATATGATGTGGTATATACTTGCTTGCAAGCAATCAAGTCACTTTGCCTTATTAAATTAGAACTCTTCAGCTGAGTTATTGGGTGGATTATGAGAGTGCATCCTAAGAAAAGCTGAATGCTCAGCATGGCAAAACAAAGCTTTTCTTGAGTTTCATAGTGAAGATGAGGTTGGTGGGAGGATGAATTCTGATTTTAGTTTCCATTTTGTTATAAAATTTATGAAGTTTTTAGCTGAAATAGCAGCTTTTTGTGTTTGTAGGAACGAGTTCTTAAGATTAATTTTAGTCAAGTTTGAAAGTGAAAAATTAAATTCCTATTGCTTCAGGATTTAAATTGTATATATGTGTATATATAAAATTTAAATTATATAAATTATATATTTTATATATATCATATACATATTTTAAATTTAAATTATATATACACATATATATTACATATATATCATTTAAATCCTGAAGCAATAGGTGTTTTGTATACGCTACAGATACATACAGTCTGAATTCTTTGGGGTTGGCACTTTTTTTCACATGAAATAAGGGCACAACTTTTTAGCAAGTTTTGAAGAGTGTCTCCTTTTAATTGGAATTACAGTTTTTGTACGATATTGTATGAGTATTCAGCAGCAGGTTAGCAGCAGTTTGTTATTTTTGTAAAGTTCAGTTATGAGAGTCATTGTCTTGGAACAGCTGCAGGAGTACCAACTAATGATGCAGTCCCTGGAAAGCACCATTCATTGCATTGCCATGGATGAAAAACCCCGAAGCAGCAGGAATATGGGATGAAGCAACATTGTCTGTACTATAAATCATATTAGTCAGCCATAGTCCCTTCTGGAGAACTCATGGTTTCTATCACCACTTGCGGGGCTTTGATTAGAACAAACATTTTATTCCTTTTTTCACATATAAAGAAGTCTATGTGGCTATGGGAAAAAATACTGGTTGCATACACTCAGGATTTTGAGAAAAAATGCAAGATCTGATATTCATCATGCTTCATTTAAGCTAATTGTAACTCAATTACATTAATCTCAAGTGAAGTCATGGTTCTTATCCAAGACTGAAATTTCTAGTTGTTTTTTTGTTAGTACCCACACTCTGACCATGATGTAATCAATTGCTTTGATTAGTAAGAATATATTTTCAGTATTATTGGAAGAAGCAGTATCGGAGTAAAGAGCTAAAATGTATCCCCCTGTTAAAATCTGTATGACAAGCTGTAAAAAAAGCCTTAATTTCAGTATAAGAGTTGTCATTGTTTTACTGATGGACTCAGCATTTGCCTAGCTTTGAGTCAATATTTAACGTCTTAAATAAATGAGCCTACTGATATTCAGACTTGCCAAAACTGAACCTGGTACACTTTTCTGTTGAGAGTCACAAGGGACATGGACAGCTAATGCTGGAAAATGAATTGTGAGAACTGTGGCTAGTGTTTTTACAAATGAGTTTGATTCAAAATCAGTTTTATTTACATGACAGGCTTGAGAACTGCAGCCTTAGACTTTCTCTCTGAGCCTTGATAACTGGGGACATGGCGTGTAAGTGCAGGATGGAGAGTAAATTGGTGAGGGTTAACACTAGTTTTATCCCACAGTTGTCCTCTGCAGCCAGTCTCTGCCTGTCTTGCTGTCTTAGTTCTCCAGCTGTAGAAGTGTCAGTAGTGCATCCTTTACTGAGTTTTGGCATTTCCCTCCCACCTTCCTTCTGTTTACTTAGATTTTCAGATGTCTCCTACTCTGTTTCTGCACATCACCTATCACAGTAAGATGCAGACATCAGCTGAGAATTGTAAGTATGACTGGAGACAAACCTTAATAAATACAGTTTTTATGGCCAATTCAGGGCTAGGTTCTTGAACTCCTCTTGCTTGAAACTGAGAAGACAAGAAATTTGAGAAAACTGAAAATCCATCCAACAGAGTCATGTAAACAAGATACTTGTGGTGGTCAAGTGACAGTCCATGGGCAGAATCAGGTTTGAGAGGTGGTTTAATTAACTCCTGAGAAGTCTACATGTGGATCCTGCATCTTGATCTGCCAGGAGCCTGCAGCAGGCAAACTCTTCCATTTTATTTATAAATTATTTTAACGTCCAGAATAGCTCCTAGGGACTTTTTGTTTGAAATGGGAAGGAAAATGGGTGAGATGGGGTAAAGACAAGTGTTTGCTTATTGACCATCCAGTTGCTTTTTCTTGTCTTATGGCTCTGTAATTAGTATTGGAGAGAAAGAGAACAATGGGTAGGCACAGGGGACACAAATGTGGGGGGGTGGTCAGTGGGCATCAAAGGAAAGCAGGGATGAGGAATGGTCACTTGTTCTGTGATCTCCCCATCCTTGCTCAAGACCAAACTCTGTAGCAGATTTTGGAGACAGACAATATGTTATTGTGTCTTACAGCATGACAGGTGAAGGGAGACTGATGTGGAGGGAAGGCTGGAAGTTCAGGGAAAGAAGAGAGCACCACACACAGACTCCTTCGAGCGAGGCTGCTGGCTCTGGGGCTAGTGAGGAGGGGTGCAGGGCAACCCCAGGATGGCTGTACCCCATAGGTGCAGGAAGGAAGCCAGTCAGCCTGTAGGTACGTGAGATTACCTCTCTGCATATTAAATCCTGTGCTGGCTCAGCAGCAAACTTTGGGCATCTTTACAGAGAACCTCAGTTAATAAGACGCCTGCTCTATGTCTGAAAGCTGTGCTGCCTTTAAGCAGTACCGCTGCTCAGCTGTGAGGACAGTAACACTGAGAGACGGTGCTTTATCTATAGGCAGGATAAGAAGAAGCTACGCTGTTTGGAAAAAAAGCCAAATATGGGTCTGCGCGTCCATGTTAGGCACTGTAAAACCAAGGTGGTGGTTGAGGAGGAAGCACATGTTGTGACCCATTGGTAACTGCTGACTCATGCCTTTTTGCACAGCCCTGTTTTTGGCTTTTGAGAGGAGCGAGAGGATCTGAAAGCCAATAGGGAAGACAAGGCAGGAGGGGGACATAGTGGGGTGGGACAGCGTTGGTGACAAGGGAAAGCAGATGGGAGCAGTGCAGACGGGTTCCTTCTCAAGACCTGGGTGATCACTGTGAGCATGGAGGAGTTAATGTTTCCTTTTTAGCACAGTGTCTTCAGAGGCAGGGATAAGACCTTGTGAATAAACCCCACAGAAAATGTCCTTTATTAATCTATTAAACTTATAAGATTTTCCTCTGTGCATGTGCGTGTGTGCTTGTGTGTGTGTTTTCAGAGCTTGCAGCCTCTGGAAGTTATTGGTAAGTGTAATTAAGCACCACTGTCACTGGAACCCATAGCCTCTCTGGTACCATTTTTTCAATATCCTTCTTCCCCACAGTCTTTGTTTCATTTAGATCACATTGACAGGGCAGTGGATGAGAAAATATCCGTGTATCTTGGCTGTCTCTGGAATTAGTATGGCATCCCACACACAACACCTCTGGAGGAGCTTTGTGTCAACTGCTTGACTTGAATATCACGTGGCATAATGCTTCGGGTACTATTAGGAAGACGAATACTAAGCCATGGCACTGAACCTTCTCAGAAAAAAGCCAGCAGTGAGGGTTAGCATCGTAAGTGCTTTGGGTGTGTAACAATGGGAATTAGCCCATTGCTGAGAAAGGTGATTACAAGAGTAAGGTTGACTCGCTCACATCTGTAGAAAATTTTGGCTTGTGTAGTGAACAAGTCTGACTGTGACTAACCTCTTTCAGAGAGCAGGGACCAAAACCAGAGGCTACCTTGTTTTAGAAACATGAGGTGGATTGTTTGCATGGATTTTGTTTTCTTGTAGGTGTTTTTGAACTCCAGCTACTACCCTTTCATGATGAATAGCATCTTCTAACTGTTACAAAATAAAAGCCAGGATATCATTCAGGTATTACAGCAGGTTAATAACCTTAAATAGTTCAGAAAGGAGCATTGTGAGATAATCTTCCCGCTGCCATGTGTGAAAGGGCATTTTCTGATTCAGGAAGAGCTGTTCACTGCAGATCTGATCCCTTCCCTGTGAACTCCAGCTGCAAAATGCAGCATCCTGCTTTCCTTGGGGAACAGCCAATGCTGCTAGTGATGGATGAGGAAGAAGGTGCCACTGTTAGTAGCTTACACTATGACAGTCTGCTCCAGCAACCATTATAACAGATGTTTCAGGGAATGACGCTAATTTTATACAAAGAACGGATAGAGAAAGGAAAACCTGAGTGTGACCTGCACCTGTCATGGCAATTCCAGTTAGTGGGTCACTACTCAACACTGTAAGTACAAGAGACCTCATAGTTTCTCTGCATAGCACCAGGTAAAGCAGGCAGTACTGTTTCTAGGATGTATTTAGCATGCAGCAGGGACGTAAAACAGACCTGATGGTAGACAACTTGAGTACAGGCATAGATATAAAGCTCAATGTGATTCATTGTGGTTATTTTGGAGGGTTATGAAATGTGTGATGGCTGTATACTGCACTCTCAATACTGTGCTGCAGGTAAGCAGGTCATCTGTTGCTCTGAGGGGAAATTCTTCTCTTTTCAAACTCCCATCTTTTTACTGTAGCATTTCCTGAGTACTGTTTGTGTTGCATTCCTTCTTTATTGTGCCCACTTTTCATGCTTCTCTGGGACATGTTGTGTGTGGAACTAGTTATGACTACTGTAATTTCTAAAGTCTCTGAGTTTTGCAATAGACTCTGGTATCATTAAAGACATCCCTTCACTGGCCTCCTGCCATGCTTTGCAAGAAAGCACAAAGGTGAGAAAGGTTAGTGCTTCAATATGGGTGATAGCTAAATGTGTCTGAAAGGAATTGAAGTTTTGTGCCTCTGCACAATGGTTATGTTCTTTCTGCGCTAGAGTGGCAGTGCTCTTGCATTCTGATATCCCAGGAGCCTGCAGCAGGCAAGCTTCTCTACTTTATTTATAAATCATATTTGAATCCAAGAGAGCTGAAATCACAGGATTTGCTTCCTGGAGTTCAAATACTTTCCAGTTGCCCCACAATCATATTTCTCAGTGCCCTCATTTGCTCGCTGCTTTATCCTTACAGCACAATCTAGTTCTTTATCTGTTTGAAGAATGAGATATTACTCCTGATGCTACCTAACTTTATTCAGGGGTTCTAATTATGCTGTTTGCTTTAGTCAAGTCAGCCAAAAACCTGAGACCTTGCCAGAATGCATATGGGCAGACCGTCTTTTTTGTAAGGTGCATTTCCTGAGGTATCCTTGGATTCCCTGAGTCAGGATAATTAGTGCTTTTTATCAACTGAATCTCCAGTTTGGTTCAGAAAAAAGGATTAAAAATATTCTATTTGTTTTACTGTTTACAGAACTGATAGCTGACTCTGTCTCTATTTGGCTGCATTTTATTATCACATTTGTGGCACACAGCTAGCTGTGCCTTTTATAGGGCTTTGAGTATAGGAATTGTATTGAAGTGTTCGTTAAAATGCTTGTTTCTAGGGACACATTCTGCCAACTCTACTTGACTGTGAATCTCTACATTTCTGTTTTCCTTGGCAAGCCCTATCCTACTCTCTTAAAGTAAGCAGAGATCATATCTCACAATGCGGCCAAAGGCCACCAGAAATTATCAGTGATCAGTTCTTGACCTTTCCTTTCAGCTACTGGGAGCATCTCTGACATCCACAGCCACAAAACCTTGATTTTTTAGTGTCTTCAGCTACCAGCCTTTAACTTTGTACTTTACTTTTCCCTACTGAACTTTTTTTTTCTTCACTAGGCAGAAGTGATGTGAAGGAACGAGCTTTGAATTAATAAAAGGCCTCAGTTAAGCTTACCTCCATTGAGAGGTAAATTCTTTACACCAAAGATAAAAAGGTCAGGTCTTTGTGCAGTACAGGTTGAGTGAAACTGTATACTCTACCTACATCATATTACAGGAGTTAATACTTTCTTAAAAGTTCATGCTCTCTGTAGGTCTCCTCGGTTTACAGTGGTCACTTGACACACTTGAAGACTAATTCCTATCCCTTTGCCAGATTTCTTATATTGCTGAAATTCAAGGGGGAAACAACTCCTACTTTAAATTCAAAGGGTGGAAAATTCCTGTAGTTTTCCATTTTGGATGAGGGAAGCCATCTTGAAAAGATGCTTTGCTGGAGGATCTTTATTGCAGTGATGCCTGATCCAAGAGTGGGAAGGGCGGAATCACAGGTTGAGTGTGATCTCAAGGCTAAGAGAATTGCAACTACTGCTCTGTGGGAGACTCTTTGTCCTATTCCTAGTGGGGTCTAAAATTATTTCTCTCAGACAACTCTCCTCTCTTGAAGGAGCTCTACCTGATTAGCCCAAGATCTTGTGGTCCCTAAATGGAAGTGCTTTCTTGTTTCCTTTCTCTGCTGGATGTTTCCCCAGAAGTGTTAGTCCCTCAGCATTCTGACCATGTTGTCACTTTTCCAACCCCTTTCTCCAACTTCTTTCCATGTTGGCAGAAAATGGCTGCATCAACATCTGACTTTTGTGGCTGACTTGTATTTCCTGACAGAATTCATTATAAGTATGATGCCTCCTACAGTGTCATCAGTTTCAGCAGCAGTGTTCACTGCACAAGCTCTCTGACACTACTCCTCATCAGGCAACTCTGCTTCAAAAGTTAAAGATATTCAAGGGCAACTTGGGTCTTTTTGTATAACATTTGGATAAAGGCTTGTAGTCATAGGAGAACATCTGTAGTAAAACCCTTAACAATATGTTTGTTTGTTTAGTTGAAATATAAAGTGGCATAACTTCAACTTATGGTTTCTCATCTTATGAAAGATATCATCCAAAACTCATGCTTATTTACCATTGTGTTACTTACATTGTCACTTATGTCACAAGTCATCTTCAATTTTTGTGGCCTCACAGTGGCTCTATTACTAAAAAAAGGAAACATACACAAATTCCTCCTAGAATCATCTCTGTTTTGCACTGTAGCTTCTGTAATTCACTTTGTACTCCTAAAAATAACAACAACAACAAAAATTTTTAGCCTCTGTTGAGCTTCCAAAATTCCACCTTTCTACATGGTATATCTAATATTTCCCATGAAGATAATGAAACGATAGGAGTATTTGGGCTTCTTAGACTTTTAAAGTGTTAAAATGATTTTTTCTTTGGCTGTACCCTTTAGAATTTGGGGAATGGCAATTATTCTTTGAAGGTTCAGAAAATGATAGAGCACAGCCTTTTTTTTTTTAAGGATATCATCAGAGGTCTCTGTTTAGGAAGGCAAGAAGGAGGACTTGCTCAGCGATATGATAATCACTAAAAGATTTTTTTCCCATTCTATTAGGATAACCTCTTTTTCTGCCTAGGTACAATGTATATCTTCTCATATAATTTTTGTAAACTCACAGTATCCTGAAAATTTGGAAGTGGAAGGCTGATTCAGTGAAGCTCATAGAATATAACTTCCAAAGGTGCCAGATGACTGATACATTAGTCCTGTCTGCTGTTATTCGTTCTTTCTTCTCCATCAGCAACTCTGTCATCATCAATTCTCAGTGTTTACCATGGTCCAGTTCTGTGTTTCCTCGACACTTTCTGTGGCAACAGTGACAGGTCAGCTGTCACAGGTAGGAAGCCCACCCTAAGTTTCAATGCCAGATATGGTCCATCAGTCAGCAATTTGAAACAGGTTGTTATGACTCTTCGTATCTTGCGAGTACCCACCCTCTTCTCCCAACGTACGCACTCCAGTCTGAGAGCTGAGGGCGTGATGGGAGAAAATTAAATGTGTCCACTCACTGAGTGTATGTCATCTACCTTCATCAGATACTCTAGCAAAGATCTGACCATGGTACTCAGGACTCCAGTGTCATCTTCCCTCTCAATAGGAAGGAAAAAGCCACAGAACACCTATTTTTAACAAAATACTGAGAATAGCCATAAGTCAAATATGACTCCTGTCCTGTCCACAGTGTGTCTGGAAGATTGTTGCAAGGTCTTATGTGTGGTCTTGGCAAAGCTCGCTTCATCAGCTGCTATCCTGCTGCTTTACCAGTCTCCTGTCCTGGAAGTGTCTTAATCCAGTGCTATAGTTCACATAGGAATGATATTTAAAATTGTTTGCCCCTTGGGGGATTCTTTCTTTATCTTCTATATTTTGATTGTTCTAAACTGATGAAATCAAGCTGTTCTGTCTCAGTGAAAAATCAGCTTTGCCTTAGACCTGTAGCTAGGAAAGGTGATTCTCTCTGTGTCTGGTTAACATACACTTACTCTTTTACTACAAAAATATACTACTCTTTTACTACTCTTTGGCAAAAGGCTAAAGAGTTAACTAAAAATAGCCAAGACCTATAGGGATCCTGAGTTGGCCAGAGTAATTTTGTCTATGTTTTTACATTTAAGAGTTCACATAAAAGTAGAAAACTAACTTTGAATCTCTGAAGCTAGAGGTTTTATGTGAATATGAATTAGACTGATGAAGAACAAATTAAACCAGCACTCAGGGCAATGACCAAACCAAAGATGAGTTTGTACATCAGTTCATTATCAGACAGCTTTTTTCTCTTTAGGGTTGCTCTTAACAGCTCCCAAGGACTTCCCATATGCAGTAAACTCTGTACAATTGCCTGTGCATCCTGCCGATGAGCCTTTCTTTCCATTGTTTCTGGAGGGCCGGCTCTAGGTTTCCTCCCTGCCAGCAGCCTCCACCTACGTGTTTGCTTGTCACCTCTCTCTCTTCTGCCTGTCTCTGTCCCTGAGAAGCTGCTTGCTCTTTGCATGCTCTGTTGTTTTCACAATAGGCAAACTCTTGCACTCTGTCCAGGGGGATCAACTTGATTCAAAGCACAGCTGCCAGGACAAGGCTTCCTCCGTGCTGTCCAGCTGCACCCTTGCAGAAGACACAGTATAGGACACAGCAAACTATGAACAAATTAACTGCATGCCATCTGTGACAAATTCTGAGGACTCAATCTAGAAGATTTACATAGGTTAAAAAAACCATTAGGGTTACAAGTTGCGTCATGTGGCAGTTTGAGGCTTACCTTCTTTTGAAACAGTATCTATCTGGAGAAACATAATATCCATTCCTACCTGCACTGAATGTACAGAAAACAGAACAAAACAAAACCCTTACATGCAGTAAAATAATAGATAATTTTCCTGTGTGCTAGTAAAGTAACTTAAAAGCACACCAGTGATAAGGTGTATTACCTATTTATTACTTATTAAGCAGACAATTTGCTTCTTATGAGATAAAAAGTGATTTTTTTTAAGGGTTTCTCAAGGCTGCAGTCTTCAAGCCATCTTTGTCATGCTGCAGTGCTCCCAGCCTAGCCTTGTCCTGTCAAAAAGAAAAAAAAAGATACATCCCTTACTGGTCACTCATCCAGAGTACTTGGCAACTAAGAGGCTGCTGATAAATTTGAAAGCAGGTGTTTGTTATAAGATCTTCCTAGCTGACACCATCCAGCATAAAATGGGTTTCTATTCTAAAGGGAAATGCAGGGTAGATTGTGTAATGCTGTTTTTCTCTCTCGTCTTCAATGTTTGTTATTGATTTCAATTTGAAAAGAAGCTGTGAATATTTTGAAAATAGTAAATCCTCGTCAAAATAGCTATTGACAAAAGGCTTCAGAAAGTGAACAACCGAAATTCAGAAGATGCAGACTGCATGATGTCAAAGGTTTAGAACAAACTAGATAACGACTTTTTCCAAACCATTGAAGATTTTTTTTCCTTTCTTTTTGCTAAGTAATAGCCTATTAGAGATGTACTAAAGCACTGAAGCATCAGACAACTGATCATACTGACTGATGAGGCAAATATATGCTTGACAACTACCATTCAGTAAATATAGCTTAAAGTTAAATTATATGTTTTGAAAAATAGTGTTTCCTTTCAGGACTTTTTCATCCATTAAACCGTCTGTCACAAAATATTACTAATGCCAAGAATTTACTAGGTATCAAAAATGATGAAGCATTTATGTGGATGGAGAGAACATCCATACTCCCGTTAGACTAAGATTATTGTTATTTTTTCATTAGGAATGTGGTATTTGATTTTCTGGTTAAATCAGCGAGAACGGCTCAGAACTGTAAAGTCATGTTCAGAGAATAAACCAGCCACCAAATTCATGGAGCAGAGGAAAAAAAATCAAGCTACTCTGCAGCTGTTTACCGTAGCATTTCTTGGGACTTCCTGTCAAGCACCTAGCACTAGCCAAGTTTAAAAGGAAGGTGATGCATTACTTGCAAGCCATTTCAGTAAGTATAAAGACATAAGTATGGCACCTTAACTTTCATCCCTTTCTCAACAGGTTCTATTATTAAGATATGTAATTTCTTCTCCTTTTCTGTTCCCATCCCCCAGTTTTCCTTAATTAATTTCTCTTAGCACTGTGTGTGAAGCTATTTTGAAATATATTCAGGTTTTTCTTACCTTTAATATGTGAAATTGTTGTCACTTCTTTTCTTTGTTTTATCATTTGCTCAAACATTGTTTTTTCTACTTGCTGATATTGCTTACTTTTTCAAAATGTCTAAAAGATTTACTAATTTTATATCTTCTGATCTTCAACTAGCTCTCTTCTTTCCTCATTGTTATTCTCATGCAGCATCCTTGCATTGACAATGGTAATAGTACTTGTTAGTACACAATGTTCCTGTAAGCTTGTTATGGTTAATAAGCTGCAGTTTTGTGGTTAACACATAGAGTGTCTGTATAGCTCCTGGGGGTTATTCAAGCCTCTTCTTTCAAACACACAAAGAACAGGGGACACCTGTCTGTTTTCCTGATAGATACATTTTCTTCTGTTGTTATCTTTCTCAAAATCTCTTCAAAATGGTCATTTGTGTGATGAGTTTTGTCTCCTGTGCTTTCTCTTGGAAACTGCAGTAATGTTAATTCAAGTATCCCAAAACAGTGAGCTGGAATACCGGGATTTGGTGTCAAAAATGAAAAAGAATCCCAACTGACCCAAGTCTCTTCTACTGGCTTTTCAGTTTGTCTTTCCAGGCTCTGTCATTTTGCCTTGGTTCCTGTGTTTAAAGTCTACTTTAGAGAAGATAAATAAGGCCTTTCTTGTATGGATGCCACAGTAAAGAGGAAACTAATGCATTTCTCCTGCTACAAGAATGAGTTACCTAAAGGTATTCTGGCAACAGGTTTATAAACTTAAACTTGGCACACAAGTAATTGCAGTATCACAGGATGTTGCAGATGACCAAAATATGAAGGGATTCCCATTTAGCACTATACAAATTTTGGATAATACATTCACTGACGACTATTAAAAGGTGTGTCTGAATACACCTTCTGGTTCAGGAAATCCCTGTGCTACTGGAAGTATTTACTATGAGGAGCATAGCTCTGTACTTCTGTCTGCTTCATCTCTATCTCTCTGCAACTAGCCACACTCAAAAGCAGGAGACTGGATGCCTTTGGAGTAACAGATGTTACAGCATGTTTGGAAGCTTTCCTGTTGGTCTTCTTTCCAACCTTCTTCCTTAAGCAATACTTCTCCTCTCTTCCTGTTTTGTTTTGTTTTGTTTTTTTTTCTGAATGCAGACAAAATTACTATTGTAAGTCTGGGATAAGGACCTTTCAAAGAGATGTGTTTTCACTGAACAGAAATTTTGTGTTTAGTGTGAGTAATCATGTGCCTGTAAATTGGAAAACCCTGGTACTTAGGGGGGAGTGTATCATCACTATTTACCTTCATTAAAGGACATTCTGTTGCTTTTGTATATCTACTGATCTATGCTGCTTCAGGCAGCTCAAACGGCTCCTGAATCTTCTAGTGAAAATATATTGTCTAGCAAAAATGACTACATTCTCCCTTTTGCAAAAACTCTGCTCCTTCCATTCTTATGCCCTTGTATTTTGCTACTGCCCATCTTCTAGTTTTAGAGTATTTTGACATATGTGGAATTACTTCATTCCATGCATGAAGTAATCATAGAGAAAGTGTTCTCAGAAGGCTAAGGAGTTGCAGTTTTGTGAAAAATGATCCATGACTATCATAAAAGTATCCCCTATATTGATTACAGGCTACTCCATTATTAAAATACTTAAACAAATGATACTGACACATAAACAGCTGGGACTCACAAAGGGTGAGACAGGCAGCCCATAGACAGAGTGAGAATACAATTTTCAAGAACAGAATGCAGCCACTGAATTTATATTTGATATCTACAGTACATAATATCACCTTCTAAACTTGGAGATGAAATAAAAAAAAATAAGTATTATCTGAAAAAAAAAAAAAATTTCAAAATAACACAAGGAAGTTGCCAGAGCAATATCAACTAAACTGCATGCTGCATAAAGATCCAACTGAAAGACTATTAAAACATAGAATGGTTGTGGAAAATGATTGGCAACATCTGTGCTGCGTGTACCAGGAATATCACCTTAGGAGGAAAAGACATAGTCTGATTTTAATAACATCTCCAATGTTTAGTTGAAATGCAGATCAAAGGGAGCCAGAAATATAGGAGCTGAATGAGCAGAAAGTGATTAGTGATGCATGTAAATGTCAGCTTTTCTTCATATGGAGCTGTGTCAAGTTGCAGTTGTGCTATGTAAGAATGAAAAGGATATGCATGAGGCTGTGAAGGGAGAGTGATTTAGCACATAGAGCAGAGTTGCAGACCAGCCTTTTTCTTTATATTGCTGGGTGATTTTTGTAGTGTTCAAGAGGAAAAATTGAGCAAAGATCAGAATCTCTCACCTGCTCTATATCTGTTTGGCATTCAGTAAACTGGGCAATATCTTAAGAGAGATGAAGGAAAAATAAACGAAAATTTTGGCTCCCTCAATTTTCATGTGCACTGAGCTGCTGATGTCAGGATATGCATTGGAGAAGACCCTGCTGTACTCATTTAGCCTGCATCCAGGGCTAAACAATAAACAGTTTTTCTATCACTCAATGTCCCTTCCCCAAACAAGGAAGAAAATTGGGAAAAGGAGGGAGACTTGTAGGTTGAAGTTAAACAGATTTAATGAAATAAAAAAATTGATATAAATGACAACACAAAAGAGACAAAACTATACTTATTTACAGAGCACTGGAGAGTTGCTCCAGGAATCACAATCATTTGAAAAGAGAGAGAAGAGCAAAAAGAACACCACCTCTCAGCAGCAAGCCCTCCCTTTTATAGTGAACTTGATGTTAATGATGTAGAATACACCTGTGGGACAGCCAGGGTCAGCTGCCCTGGATTTAACTGCTAAGGGCCTTGATCACCATGGCTGGCCACAAGCTGAAACAAAATCCCAATGAAACCAGGACACCTGCCAAAACCATACTTCCAATATCTCTTGCAGTAAGTGGCTTAAAGCAAGTCGGTCCCACTGCTGCAGATGTGGTCTCTAAATTACTTGAGCATACACTTGTGCTTTGTGTTAGAGAAAGGAGAAGTGTTGTCTTCCTTTTAATCAGACAACCTGGTGGTGCATTTCCTAAGGAAAGGCTGTTTTTTAGAAGTTGCTTAAGATTGGCTGCTAGTTAGACTTGCAGTTCATTTGGCGATGTGGTTGATTACAGGCAGATTTCTATCTCACAGTACTAAATACCATCTTCCAAAAGCAGGACATTTGCATGCATCTCAAATCTTTATTTACTAGGTTCCACTCCTCTCTAAAATAATGTCACTGTTTAAGGCTGGGATGGCTATTAAACCGATGGCAGACTCTCTCTATTAACCCTCTTCACCTGCCCCAGAAGAGGAAGGAAAAGAGAAAAGTGAGAGAGACTTGTAGGCTGGAAACTTAAAACAGTTTTAATAAATTATAACAATGAAAAATAGCATAATAATAATAATGGAAATAATTAAATATATACAAATATATACAAAACCAAGATCGAGCTCCCCCGATGACGGTCACGTTAGCACTAGCGCTGCTGGGCAGGCTGCGGGAAGGCCCAGACCAGGCCCAAGATGGACGGGAACTGGATTCAGGAACACATGGACTGGGATCAAAGGCAGGAGAAAAACAGACAGGGTCCTCTTCGGATGCCGGCCCCCCTCCCCACTTAAGACACAGTTTTAGGTATTATTCAATAGATCTCTGACAGAAAAAAATATGCCAATAGTAATAATAAATGAAAGCTTTCTATGAGTGTTTCCAAGTGAACTTCTACTCAAGGTTACATTTAGTGCAAGGTCACCATTGCTTGTGGTTTTTTCTGAGGACTGGGGAAAAGGAAAAAAATTATTTTTTACTTTAAAATTGTTTTGTTGATGACCTGAAGAGTGAAGGGCAGTCTCAAGGGATCTGTGACAGCAGCATCTCAAAGTACTCAGAAGAAAGTCAATATCAGTGCTGAACTTGGAACCAGAAAGGTAAATCTTGAAGTTAAAATATTGTATAAGACAAAGCTAAACTCGTCTAAAGTTATCAGGACTGCTCTGAGCCCTAGCAAGTGTTTACACAATGTCTGTTGAGATTGGAGGGTAACCACAGAAGGCAACAAATGTTGTGGGGATTTTTAATCCAGGTTTATGAGTTTTAGCTTTCTTGCTTGTGTGAAAAGTAAAAAAAAAATATTATCCCTTTCAATCCAAAATGTACAGGAGATCCATTTTAAGGGAAGAAGAAAATTCCTACTGCTCACTTCGTACATATGTGTGTCTTTCTGTCTGTGCATCAGAAAAATATGAGAAAAGATTAATGCAATATAGAGTGCAATTTCTCAGTCCAATCATTAGGTATAAATTTAATTACATCATCTCTTCCTTGATATTTATGGGATGAAAAGGTCACAGATGGAAAACATAGAGTAAGAAAAAACATTCTACATTACTACAACATCTTTTGTTTTGGTGTTCTCATCTCCCTTTTTACTTCATATACCACCTCTCTCAGTTCTGCTGTAATGTTTTTATTCTTGCCATTTTTACTGTGTTTTAAAGTGCAATTGCTTTCACTGATGACCTAAAAGCTATTAGGAATCTAAAGGGTTAGATGTTTTGCATGTATAGCACAGAGATCAATGTAATCAAAATCTATGAAGAAAACAAACAAGGCTGACATGATCACACTGGTCCTATCTTAACAGTATTTGAATCTCCCTGTTGATGTGGAGTGGTTTTTGTCTAGAATTCATTTATGTGGGAAAACATAAGAACAATTCTTGTTGCTATTGAGTAGAAATAAAGATGTTTTGGGAGTTACCAGGACTAATTTTAAAATTGGCTTTGATAACAGAAAGGCTATGTCTGTATGAGCACAGTGTCAAAGGTTCAAGGCAGCTGCAAGAGAACTGGTGAATCTACAATTTGATCACTTCTGGTGAATTTATTGAGAGACTATTATAGGTAGAGTAGCTAAATGGGAAGTTTTGGGTCCATTCTCGTAGCCCTTGATATTCTTAGTAGGTAAATCTGCCCTCTCTTGTATAAAGTTTATGAATATAAATTAGTAGCAAGTTATAGATAAATTAAGAAAACCACAAACAGTTGCTAAGCATCTTATGAGTATTATGTTGATGAATTTCAGTTGTATAAATATTGGTTAGCCATTTATCCAAGTGTTGCATTGTTTTTATTTGTATAAGTATGTTAATCTGAATAAACCTTTACTCTTGTCTGACACAAGTATCAATTGCTTTATCCCTCACCTCTATCTTTAATTTCATATGCCTGGAAAATCTGTGGGAAATATTATCAAGACTTTATTTAAAACTAACTTCAGTTTTAATCTACAGTAGGGTACCTTTTCTTAGTGGTCATATTAACTATTTTTATAGTTTTCCCTAAAGTAATCTCTAACTGTCAATCCACCCTTTCTTTCTCAATCAGGACATGCCATGGTGATGTTTATTGCTACATCTTTTACCTTTCTTATCAATATAATTTGCATTGCTTGCTTGACTGAGGATATTTGTTTTATCTGAAAAACTTGCATATTCAGAAAAAAAAAGGAGTTATGAGAATCAGATATTAATTGCATCACCATTTTTGTTGTGGGAATTATTTTTAATACAAAACATTTAATTTCAATGTTTTGAAGGAAAATTTTAATCTTTTCATAATTGTCCACAATGAAAATAGAATAATCTTACAGTAAAAATTTAAAATGAAGTCTTTTTGATTAGCTTATTTTTTCTTTCCCATTCCCTTTTAGCACTGTTCAAATTCTGCATAAAACTTGTTTCGGTTCAGCTTAAGCCACTCTTCTCTCTACCAAACTGAAGCACTCTATATTCCCTCAACTCTGGCTGTTTGCAAATTCCAACTTTTTATGTCAGCTTCACTTCATTAGTTCATACTTTTGAAGGCCAACAGGGATCACTAGATCACTTAGCCTGAGCTAAATGTAACACCAGCAGTACAATTTCACCTAGTTAAGCTCTGTAGTAAGCCAAATAACTTGTAATGGGCTCCAGCTTATGTCCCAGAACAGCCATCAGTCCTGATTTGAGGATTTCAACAACTGGAGAAATATCATCTCTTTACTTGATGGCTCTGATAGTTAATCACCACTGCAATTAAAAAATTGCCTCATTACCAGTTTGAATATGCCTAGCTGCAAGCTTCAGCCGTTGATTCTTGTTATGCCTTTCTCCGCTAGATGAAAGAGCCCATTGGTGTCCAATATTTCTCTCAGTTCTGCATAAAATGTGCAGTTTTAGGTCAATCTATACCAGAATAATACAGTAAGCCTCAAAGGATGTCACATTTGATAACAGTTAGGAATTGACGTTTGGATGCTCTCTTTACTATCCAGATTTGTTCGAGTTCAAGATCCATAGGGCAGCAAGGAGGGCACGCAGCAAGCTCACCACCCTGGACTCCAGGAGAGCAGAATTTGGCCTTTTCAGGGACCTGCTTGGTAGAGTCCCTTGGGATAAAGCCCTGGAGGGAAGAGGGGCCCAAGAAAGCTGGTTAGTATTCAAGGAAATTGTCCAAGTAGTCAGGGATCAGGTTCGGAAAGCTAAAGCCCCGATAGAATTAAATCTGGCCAGGGACGTCAAGGGCAACAAGAAAAGCTTCTACAGGTACATGAGTAATAAAAAGAAGACTAGGGAAAATGTGGGCCCTCTCTGGAAGGAAACGGGAGACCTGGTTACCTGGGATATGGAAAAGGCTGAGGTACTCAACGACTTTTTGCCTCAGTCTTCTCCGGCAAGTGCTCTAGCCTCACCAGCCAAGTTGCAGAAAGCAGAAACAGGGACTGGGAGGATGAAGAATCACCCGCTGTAAGAGAAGATCAGGTTCGAGACCATCTAAGGAACCTGGAGGTGCACAAGTCTATTGGACCTGATGAGATGCACCCAGGGCTCCTGAGGGAAGTGGTGGATGAAGTTGCTAAGCTGCTATCCATCATTTTTGAGAAGTCGTGGCAGTCTGGTGGAGTTTCCACTGACTGGAGAAAGGGAAACATAACCCCCATCTTCAAGAAGGGAAGAAAGGATGACCCGGGGAACTACAGGCCAGTCAGTCTCACCTCTGTGCCTGTCAAGATCATGTAGCAGATCCTCTTGGAAACTATACTGAGGCACACAGAAATCAAGGAGGTGATTGGTGACAGCCAACATGGCTTCACTAAGGGCAAATCATGCCTGACAAGTTTGGTGGCCTTCTACGACAGGGTTACAGCACTGGTGGATAGGGGAAGAGCAACTGATGTCATCGACCTGGCCTTGTGCAAAGCATTTGACACTGTTGCGCATGACATCCTTGTCTCTAAATTGGAGAGACATGGACTTGACGGATGGACCACTTGGTGGATAAAGAATTGGCTGGATGGTCACACTCAAAGAGTTACGGTCAACAGCTCGATGTTCAAGTGGAGACCAGTGACAATTGGCATCCCCCAGGTGTCAGTATTGGGAACAATGCTGTTTAACATCTTTGTTGGCGACATGGACAGTGGGATTGAGCACGCTCTCGCAAGTTTGCCGGCGACACCGATCTGTGTGGTGCAGTCGACATGCTGGAGGAAAGGGATGCCATCCAGAGGGACCTTGACAGGCTTGAGAGCTGGGCCTGTGTGAACTGCATGAAGTTCAACAAGGCCAAGTGCAAGGTCCTGTGCTTTGGTTGGGGCAACCTCAAGCATAAATACAGGCTGGGTGGAGAACGGATTGAGAGCAGCCCTGAGGAGAAGGACTTGGGGGTGATGGTTGACGAGAAGCTCAACATGAGCTGGCAATGTGCGCTTGCAGCTCAGAAGGCCAACTGTATCCTGGACTGCATTAAAAGAAGCACGGCCAGCAGGTCGAAGGAGGTGATTCTGCCCCTCTACTCTGCTCTTGTGAGACCCCACCTGGAGTACTGCATCCAGCTCTGGGGCCCCCAACATAAGAAGGACATGGAGCTGTTGGAACGAGTCCAGAGGAGGACCATGAAGATGACCAGAGGGCTGGAGCACCTCTCCTGTGAAGAGAGGCTGAGAGATTTGGGGCTGTTCAGCCTGGAGAAGAGAAGGCTACGAGGAGACCTTCTAGCAGCCTTCCAGTACCTGAAGAGGGCCTACAGGAAAGCTGGAGAGGGACTTTTTACAAGGGCATGTAGTGATAGGACGAGGGGGAATGGTTTTAAACTGAAAGAGGGTAGATTTAGATTAGATATTAGGCAGAAATTCTTGACTGTGAGGGTGGCGAGACACCGGAACAGGTTACCCAGAGAAGTTGTGGATGCCCCCTGCCTGGAAGTGTTCAAGGCCAGCTTGGATGGAGCTTTGAGCAACCTGGTCTAGTGGAAAGGTATCCCTGCCTGTGGCAAGTGTTTCCACAGTTAAAACAGAAACCCCCTGAACTGGAATAATTGTGGGAAGAATAAAGAAAAATTCTCTTGCAGTAGCAAGTGATAGGAGCTTGCTGTTGAACCTCACTGTCAGTTCTAGCTATAGTACAGGCTAATTTTTTTGCAGAGAAATGCTATTAGAAATGTTATCCTTATGAGAAAGATTAACTTCCAAAGCACTTGTTAGGCCATACATATTATTGCTAACACTAAGGTATAACACTTTTGGTTGTAAGAAGATTTTTCAGTTTTTTATTAATTGAGCCATAAACTAAGAACAGGTGACCCTGTCTTGGACCTGCTTTAGGTGACTGATTCATCTATAATATTCTAACTGCAGGCAAAAAGGTTTATATCAACTGACTGCAAGCTGATTGATTGATTTTGATGGAAATACAAACAGGAGGACTAGTGCTGTTCAGATTTAAATTTCCAGAGGAAAGTTTTTAAAAATGTCTAAAAGGGCTTAGCACTTGAGTGCAGAAAAGCTCCAGCATTTCCCAAAGTCAAAGGTGCTTATATTACTAAGTACCTTTATCTCAGTCAAGGGAAGAGTTTGCAGGAGAGGGCTCCAGAGGAATAAAGGAAGATATCAAAAATAATTAGAGTGCATTTAGAGAATAAGAAAGTCTATGAACTATGACAGAAGACTGCCCAAGTTGTCAAGGAATATAGGAATAAAATGAGAATCACCAAAAGATGATTCAGACAAAGAAGGAAAGGAAAGAAAGAAAGAAGGAAGGAAGGAAGGAAGGAAGGAAGGAAGGAAGGAAGGAAGGAAGGAAGATTGTAATGAGGAAACATGAATAACATGGAAATATTGGAGAAGAGTCAATATGACTCTTACAAGGCAATTCACAAATCTGTCAGTTGTTTGGAGCAATCATGGGTAATGTGGTCAAGCAGAATCCTGGTGATATCTGTTCTCTGAGCAGTGACTCAAAAAGTTTCTCAAAGAAACTATGGTGCTATTGGGATTATTGATAGAGAGGATCACTACATAGATAAGTAACTCGTGAAAACCACAAAAAATTAAGGACTGGAACTGAAGGCCAGCTTTCTCAGTGCACCAAAATGTACAGATGCATGAAGTTATCTGGGGTATGCAAAATGACAGTCTATTGCAGAGTCACAGAAGGGCGTTGCGATACTGACTGACTGAGAGAGATAAAATGGCAAGTGGAACTCAGCATAGATATGTGCAAGACATGGAGGGGAAAAAATCCTGCCTTTTAAATAGGTAGTTGTTGCATCTGCTCTATCTGTCATGATGAGATCTTAGAGTTATAATAGGCTGTTCTTATTAAAGATTTTACAGTAGCAGCCAAATCCATTGGACATGTGCGAGTCTGGCCAGTAGCAAATTACTGGCACATACAGCTATGGGTCCGGTGACATACAGCCTTCCCTTTCCTCATCTTTGGGCCTTTCCCTAAACATTCCATACTAAGTTTCACACAATCTCACAAGCCCCTTCCGGAATCCCATCAGAAATTCCACACAAGTTCCCTGAAATATTCCCTAATGCTCATGGTAATCATGTTTCCACTTCATTCAGTTAACACAGTTCAGGGCAATTCTCAAGGCTGTGCCCAAGCAGTGACCTTAGTGGCCATCAATCAGTGACCAAAGAACTCTGGTCTTCATTACTGTCCCCATGGTGACCTGTTCCTATGTAGTTGTTTGTCTGTATGTTTAATTTCTCACTTTATTTGTTATGAGTTATTTGTTTTATACTGAATAGTCCTTAAGCAGGTAACGAACCAGACGCTCTCCCTTTGCACACACCCATGTGATTCTATGCAAACATCAGCTCAGTGATCAACAGTGATCTAAAAAGCAAACCAAGGACAGATTAAGAGGCAAAGAAAGGAGAATGGAAAGGAACATATCATTGTGAACTCACAACCTACTTATGTCTTGAACAATGTCCATGGCTATCAAAAAGAAAAAGATTCTTGAACTATATCCATTGTTATCAAAAAGAAAAAGATAACATAGAAAATTCACAAGGATAAACAAGTCTGCGGAGCAGTGTGAGAGAAGGCCAGGACCCTGTAGCCTGTAAAGCAGCTGATGATAAAGGCCTACAAAATCACAGAGAAGTCAAACAGGGAGATTGTTCATACTTAATAGGAGGCAGGACTCAAATACCAGGTGAAAGATTTTAACGAACTGGGGGACACACTACTTCACACCATGCACTCTTAAACCATAAGACCCATTGCTTCAACATGCTGTGAATGCAAAGAGTTTGGGTGGATTCAAAAAACAATTAGACAGTCGTAGAATAAAAAGCCAAGAGGAACAGCCTTCCATCTTGCTACAACATGCAAGGAAAAGTATCATTATATGCTTGCGTTTGTCTTTTACACTTTTCTCTACATCTGTTGCCAATTATTTTGGGAGACATGATACTGGCATAGAGTTACATTTTCTTGAACCTATTATAGCTATTTTATGTAATTCTGCAGAAAATGAGGGTTCACTTGGCTAAACTGACACTGAAAAACGCTTCTTATTAGCAGCTTCCAAACCAACCCATGCATTAAGTTAGTCTCTTACTAATCAAGATCAATGTGTTACTGGCATAGATCTCTTCCAGAGTGGTCCAAATACTTTAATATTCAAGACCACCACATGTTTGGATGTGGAATACTTTGTTATTAGTCACTCATCTGGAAAGTATACATAACTTGGGCCTGGAGAATGTAGAAGAAAATGAAACTATTTCTTTTCAAAATCCAAAATCATAGAATCACAGAACTGTAGAATAGTTTGGGTTGGAAGGGACCTTTAAAGGTCACCTAGTCCAACCCCCCTGCAATGAGCATGGAATAGTCAATTCAATTAAAAAGACATGCAAAGACCAGCTGACCAAAGGAGAAGGAAACATGACGAACTTTCTTATTAAGCAACCAAGATTAAATCCCAAATGAATCTCTCTTTTTAATCTCTCTTGCTCTATATTCACCTATGCTGCTGTTTGACATACCATATCGTCAAGAACTGCATCCTTACAGAGTTTACACACTCTGTAAACACTTAGACTTCCCTCATAGCAGTGAATACAGAATTTGGGAGTTGTACTTTCTTCTTGGGGTTTTCCTGGTGTTTAAATAAAATGTAAAAGAGTTGTTAATCCCGTGTAAAGAAAAAGTCTTTTTTCTTCAAAGTTCAGTATTTTTAATGTGCTGAATCTTCAATTTCATTTGAAGCTTATAACTTGCTTCTGAAATATCTTTGGAAAACTTCAGTAATATTTAATAGTCTGTCATTTTCATGTAAATTCTTTCAGCAGTTCAGTTCTGAACTGGATTTACTTTAAGTCAGTTGTTCTCTAAAATTCAGTGAAATTATGTGCCTTAATAGTAGCCGAGGATGTTGACCTTTGATTTAGAAGGCCAAACACGATTTGCGGTAGGTAATGAATTGTGATAATATAAAGTGTCTGTTGTATATAAACTGTTGACTATCATACTGAATTTTTTGCTGACTGTCCCTTATTAAAATCATGCTTTGGACAATCTGTCACTGAAAATGAACAATATCCAAACGTTGGTGTTGCCCTGAAAGCCAGAGTGCTTTCAATCATCTTCTACATAAATCAGCAATAGATTGGACCTCTTTCTGAAATAAAGTTGTTTTACTGTCAAGTCTGGTCAATATGAACAAAACAGAGACAGAAGTAACACGATCAGTACAAACATGAGGCATAATTCACTGAAAGCAACAAATGCTGATTGCATGCATTAAGAAACTGCTAATTAGACAGCTGACAAAAAAGCAGTAAGGGGAGCTCAAAACGATCTCAAATCAACCTTTTCTATTGTACCACAAGAGATTTATAGTACTTTGCAGATGTTATTTTTCATCATAAAGCATTTTATGTTTAAAGGCTACCTATCCCTTTTATTTTACTGATACTGCATTTAAAGGATATATCTCAGAAGCAAAGGGGGATCCAGACAATGAATGTAGATTTGTAGGGAGACAACTGTGGTTGTATTCATGTCTACTTTAGTCTCTGCTGCTCACTAAGATCCTTTTGTCTTTTCACTCCAAGGTGCCTCCAATATTTGGACTAATTCAACACAAGACTTGTACATGGTGCATACTGCAACAACCCATGTCTGTGTCCATGGGTGTTCTCTGCCTGTGTGATATAGGGAGAAATCACATCTCTAATTGCACATATAAAGCTTGTAGAAAGACACATATAAAACAAAGTAAGATATAGAAAGAATATTAAAGAGAGTTCCTCTCTGGTACCTGGAGAATGAACTTTCTGGACATGTCATTGAGAGTCTAGATGGAGTTTGTTTAAAGTGAGATAATACCTGAAATGCCACATTGCAGCCAGCAAGAGTGCATCCTACACTTCAGAAATATAGAGTGATTATTACTCATTACCCTGTTTTTGTCTGTTTTGGACTGACAGTATGCTCTCCTAGCAGGTAAGGGCATTTACAAAAGAAAGAAATTGACTAAGATGCAGATTATCTTCTTGTCACGAATTACTGCCTCAAAAAGTATTTGTGTAGACCAGATTTCTGCCTTGAACAACCTGATCTGATTTCAAAGTTGGATCTAACTTTGAAGATAGTTCTGCTTTGAGTTGCGTGATAGACCAGAAGACCTCCAACAAATTAGGTATCCAACCTAATTATTCTGTGACTTTATGATTTTAAAGTTAATGCTGTGAATACTCTATATTGTGATTTACTGGATTATGACGTGCGACAAATTAAAATTTTCAGTGAAAGGATTACTGTTATAGAGGGTAACTATCTCACAGTAAGCATAGGAGCATAGCATATTTGAGTGTCATCCATCTTCTAGTTGTAATGTTAAACCAGTTGAAAGTTTTCTGTATGCCTAAGAAATAGACTTTGATAGCTAAAAGGAGAAGAAATGTGACTCCCAAGATATGTTACCTAAGGGTCATGCCAGACTTGGTTAGGGACTCTGTCTCTTGCTGTTTTTGATTCTCAGAATTTTCTTCTTGCAAGAAGAAAGCTAGTTAAATCACAGCACAAGCCTAGGATTTTCAGACAAGAGTTGGTATTTGTATTCGTTTACTCTCAAATCTCAGCCTGATGAGAATGTCTCTGAAAAATAACACTACATCTTTGCATTGAAGTCAGCTGGGGATATCTTTGTCTATACATTCTGAGACTTGAGACTTGCATTAGTGAGAGGAGGCTCATTTGTGAACTCTGACAGGTTTTTCATGGTGCCTGTCTAACCTAGTTATGTTGAGCTACACTGGAAGGAGATACCACTGCACATTTCATACAACCCATTGAACTGGTTCTATATGACTACAACTTGATCTGGGATTAGAACTGGGATTGTAATTCTAAAAAACTATGTAAAACTTTGTGAGGTAAAGCAAATCTATATTATGTTTCATTATTTTCTGATTAAAATTAACTGCTATAAAAGAGTAAGAACATTGTTTGAATGATGAAGGGAGCTTGGAAGAAAGAGAAGCTCAAAATTACCACCAGAATGATAATTAAAATAGCTAGTGATAGGGTTTTTACTTATTATTTTGGAAGGTTTTAATAGGTATTGATACCAATCATGAAAATAATCATGAAGCTGTGTCACGTTGCCAAATCTGAGACTTTAACCTTCACATAATTGGAGTTTCTGGTTTATTTCACAGCAGTTCATCCTCTTCTCCCACTGTTCCAGTTATAGTTCTTAACCCCTTGCTGCTGTACCTTTTTCACCTTGAATAGAATATGAATTTTTTCTTCCTGGATTCAGAATACACCTTTGCATAACAAACCGACATACACCCCTTCTTGTTTCTTTGCACTATAGTAATGGCCTTTTCTCCTTGTTTTAACTTCTGCTTTTCTGTTTTGATATTACCTATTATGTTTAGGGTAGAGTTCATTATTAGTGATTCCAGACTAAAAGCCTTTAATAGACTTATGAAGCTTCTTCCAAATACTTCCAGAAGTTTATTTATGTATTGTTGTGCTGTGATTTTAGTTTTGTTATATTCTGGGGAGAAAGGAGGAGAGAGTTTGGTGCATATTATGTCCTTGTGACCTTTTGTCTTATTGAAAAGAAAACAAACAAATCTCTTCAAGAGGGATTATTAAGAGCAATAGTAATAATGACTGATCATTTAATAATAAAAATACTTCATAGATATGCCATTATTTATCTTCTGATGTAAAAGCTTGGCTTTAGTACACTTTCAGTTTAACAGTGTGATTAATGTTGGTGTCAATAAAATCTGAATTTTAGAGAAATATCATTAAATATTTTCCTCAAATCTGGCTCATATACACCAATTGCATCTCAATAAACTGCCACTCAATAATCTGCTCCATAATAATAAGATCAGAGTTGATCATTTGCCTTAGTGGGATAGGTTTATTCCTTTAGACATCACTCAGATAAAAGACCTTCTGAGGTTAACATAATGCTCACCTATGTTTTCCCACTAATTTTCTGATTAGCAAAGCCAGTAGGAATGTTAACAGCGTAATGACAGAATACTTGGGCACACAAGTGTTACATCTCAGAAACACAAATATTTAATCCAGCAACAACTATGTATTCTCTACACAAATGTCTTCCTGTCATTCTCTTCTATTAAACACAAAGAACTGAAGAAAACAAATTATTAGGGCTAGCTCATGATAATCACTTTATACAGTACTTCCCACTGGAGTTCCTTAGGAAACCGGTAATTGAAATCAGTGGGGCTTTTGAAAGTGTAAGGAACTACTCAGGAGGAGCAAGGATTTCACAGGTTAGATTTTAGCTTCTCTGAAATGACTCTGTTTCCTGGTAGCCCATCTGAATCATTTATTTGCTGAAAGACTTCCGGCTTCTGAAAATGTGAAGTCTATCTTTTGTTCTCTTGATGTCCTTAGTTACTGCCTTTTCAATTCCTATTGATCTTGCAGCTTGAATCTACACCTGTTACTGTTCTTAATGTTGGGATTTTTTTTCACTTTACAAGAGTCAGATTCTGTTTCTTGAAGCTCCCTTTTTGACTTTCCAACCACTTGAAAATCACCCTTTATTCTGATTTTTATTTTCCTTTGAATTTCCACCTTCCTAATTCATTCCTTTCTATCTCTGTACTTTGCATTAGGTTTTGGCACCATTCCTCAACAGAGTTGTTGTGTTCAGTGTTCATTAGTATAGTAGTCCTTGAATCTATTCCTGTTTGCTGATTAGGATTAATACTAATAAAGAAATTTCTTCATGAAATTCTTGAGCTGAACTTTTTCACCTTGAGTAGGAGAGGTATGTTTTTTATGCAAAGAACTGACCTATTTTATTCTGTTTTGCATTGTCAATAACTGCAGCAGCAGTTGCTGCCCTGTCTTCAGAGGCCCTTCTCATTTCAAATTTGCACTTAGTTCTTCCACCACACACATGGTTCTTATGCGATTAATATGCAAGAGAACAGGTTTGTTTTAGTGTTCCGAGTACCACAAAGAGTATGACACATAAATAAATATTAATGACACAGCATTTAGAGTTGGATCTTGAGTCTGAAAACTGAGAATTCTAGGAAGCTGAGATGTGAGTTTTTACTCCTGTCCTCTCTCATGCCAGGAGCTGCAGGATTAGGGGGGAAGAGGAATTCTTAATCACAGAATCACAGAATCAACCAGGTTGGAAGAGACCTCAGGGATCATCGAGTCCAACCGTTGCCCTGACACCACCCTGTCAACTAGATCATGGCACTAAGTGCCATGTCCAGTCTTTTCTTAAACACATCCAGAGATGGTGACTCCACCACCTCCCTGGGCAGCCCATTCCAATGTCTAATAACCCTTTCTGAAAAGAAATTCTTCCTAATGCCCAACCTGCACCTCCCCTGGCAAAGCTTGAGGCTGTGTCCTCTTGTTCTATTGCTAGTTGCCTGTGAGAAGAGGCCGACTCCCACGTCACTACAACCTCCCTTCAGGTAGTTGTAGACTGCAATAAGGTCACCAATCATGGAAGGGTCTCAGTTTCTCTGAAGAGAAGGCTGGAAGGAGAGCTATAAACAAGACTGCACAACTAAAGGAGTAATTCCACTGCCATGGAGAACCACATGGATGGTAAAACTATAATATTGCAAAAAGGGGCAAGCTACCACAGAGCTTGTGTAAACAGTGTGTGGATCCCTAAGGCCTTATTTTTCCTCCTGGAGAAGATGAGTGCCCTGTGCCCTGAGAGACACTTGTGCCCTGTGCTAGAGAACAGTATGTCAAGAGCCATAATTTGACTTAAGCTATGAAGATGAACAGGTACCTGACGAAAGATATGATTTAGTATTGATCTTATTAGCATGTTAATTTTGGTAGAAACCATCTGCCAATTTTTGTACAGCTGTCACAGATGGCAAAAATGTCTCTAGTTTTGGTATCTTGATACCAAAAATGCTCTGCTAGCTGCAGTCTTCTCATGGCTTCCCTAAACCACCTGAGAAAGTAATTATCAACAGTTTAACCATTTTATTTTTCCATCTATAATTTCTCAGAGATGAGTTCCATCCCTCTTTTCAGGACAATAACAGTGTTGCCAAAAAGAAAGATTGTTTTCCACAGCAATTTTGAAGGAACTGGGGACATGGGAGAAGGAGGTCCCTGCAGAAAAAAAAGATCTTTTGTTTAATTTTCAAATGTTATAGACTTCAGCTTATTTCATGTATTCGAAGCCACTTTAAAATTTTGTGATGTTTTAAAGGAAAGTAGAGGGTTTTTTAGAACAAAAAGAAATAACATGGGATTAATATGAAGAAAATTAATTCACATCTTTTACTGTTCTGCTTTTCTTGTGGAGGAAAAAAATTGATTTATTCTTCTGCCTCTTGAGAATTAGTTCTATCCTACTGTATGATACTTTCTCATATGTGAGGTGAAAATTGGATTCAACAGTAGTGATTGAAAACTATTATGTGAATTTGGGAAGTATGTTTATTATGTGAATTTGGGAAGTATCTTGGAATGTCACTCTGAAATTTTTAAATACCAGCAATTTAGGAGTCATCAAGAGCTGTTCCTTTGGCTTCATACACACTATATTGCATTTCTAACGTTTTAAAAGATAAAAGGTTCACTCCGCATGAATGAACGTAGAAATATATGAAAACTAATGTGACATCATCTTTCTAAATGTCAACAGAGTGAAGAGAGTAAATTTCTTTCCACTTCTTTGGGAAATGATGTAGGAGAGAATAAATTGGACTAAAGAATGATGACCCACTGCTCTGCATACTGAACAATTCAGAGGCACACTGTGTTGTATCACAATCCAGAAAGAGGAATGAAATCTCTATGATTTTGCAGTAAATGCAATTTGCAAAGATGTACAGCAGAGGTGGAATATGTCTTCAGTCCACTGTGCTCATTTATACACTATTTCATAAACATTTTAAAAACTGCTGACTGAAAATTTCAATCCCAAACATAAACATGATCTAATGAATCAGCTCAAACAGCTATGTGGGTTTTTGCCTTTTGTGATGACTATTAGGGAAAAGATCTGCATCTAATAGACAAGTGTATGTGTTATTGTGAAAATTTCATCCAAGAGAATAAGACCACTTCAGCATGTCAAAAATGACTGTTTTCAGAACGCTTTTGGTAATTTTTTACCCAGTGAAGTCACTGCACGTAGTACCTCCATCTGCTCCTTTCCACTCCTCTCTCCCCAAGGTGCCTGTTATTCATCCCCACAATGGCACACAGCGCAAGGACTCCTTCCAACAACTGTGGGGCTCCATACAGTATATCTCCTCCCTTGAAGGCAGCATCTGTCCATGCATTTCCATCCCCAAATCCTTTCTTCCTACCACCATCCTGAGGTTCTCTGGTTTTCCTCACCTCCTTTCTTTCCCCAGATTGATGCTTCCTCCTCTCTGCTACAGCAGCACTCATACCTGGGAGCTGGTTCATTGGTATCTTCCTTTCTCTGGTGAGGACTTGCTGTATGATGTAGGGGTATAGTTATCCAGCAAGGCATTAACACCTGTGGTCAGCTGTGGTCAGCAAGGTCCCCAGATAGTGCTGCTTTGTGGTTAGGAGACATGGAGTTTAGGCTGACCAGAAGAGTTGTGGGTATGTTTCAGGTAAGTTAGCAACTGTACTCTGTCATCCTGCTTTGGAGAGCTAACTGTGATGTAAGTGACAGAGAAGGGATAAGAAACTGTTGCCATATCTTCTCCTTTTTTGGTAGACTGATTAATGACCACCAACACCTTCTTAAATCAATACATTTCTAGTGATCTAAGCCTGTAAAATATGTGGCTCTTGAAAGTTATGGATTAACAGAGCAATAACAACAAATTTAGCATATAGCCTCATACACTCACATAGAAACAGACTTGTATTAAAAATTTTTTTCTCAAAGAAAATTACTTTTTGTAAAAATGAAGTATTAAATCACTTGAAAATTTAATTAGTCTAATCTTGGCTAGCTGTTTTGCAGGGACATGTCAGGGAGGATGAACAAGAACTATATATGCCTCTCTGACTGTCACTGATGGTGCTTCTGCTGAATTGTTTGTTGTAGTCTGGTAGTGGGGCCTATAGAAATCACAGTTTTAAAGGATGTTGATAAAATGGTGTAAAGAGTTGAGAGAAGAGACACTGAACTAGAATATGTGCTTTATTAGTAACACTAAGGAGATTGGTTCCTTTTAGAGAGAAAGTTGAGAAGACTTATAAATAGGAGTGGAAAAGCTGCTCCAGAAGTTTCTTCAGTTTAGCAGACAGACAAAAGGCACCAGTGACTACAGACTAAGGATGGAGAATTTAGCCATCTTTGTCCAAGAGGGCTTCCATTTACCTGGGAGACTAATGACCTCCTATATTTAGTTGGGCATCACTGCCATTCCAAAATGGAGTAATTCAAGTAAAGTGAAGCTTGTTTTGTGGTGATGTGTGGGAAAGATCCCATAATCTTACACTGGGATTCCTTAATGGTACACAGACTTTTCAAATAGTCATATCTTTGTAGCAGTCACAGTCATCTTAATTATTTGGAATGAATTATTTCACATGAACTAGAATTGATCATTTGAGGAGGAATGAAATACTATGTACAACAGCATCAAACTTTTCTATAGAGGGTGTTTTTCAAAGTTATGTTTATTATTCAGAAAAATCAAAGACATAAGATAGGAACAAAGTAGCTGTACTTCAGAATGACACAGAAGGAGGACAATGGGAAAAAAAAAAGAATCAAGTATTCTGACCTACTTGAAGGCCCCTGGGCTCTCTTTATATTTTGGTTGAACGCATCAGTAAAGCAATATCACATCTTTAAAAACCAACATCTTTTGGGGTAGTTTATATCAATGTTCATGCTTGTTGAGACTGTGATTTTCTGAAAATATGTATATATGTAGGGCAGCTAGAATCACAGAAACACAGAATAATTTAGGATGTTAGGAGGTCATCTCTCAAGCTTCCTGCTCGAAGCAGGGCTTTGATGTTTTATCAGGTTGCTGTTAAGTTAGATATCCATAAGGAAGGATCTTAACTCCAAAAGACAAAATTCTGCCCTGTTACTGCAGAAATCTTACCTATATTGATCGATGTCTGTTGTGTATAAGTATGTGTATATGAAAAGGTCATGGAAATATTTTCTTTTGCACTGATCTCTTTATTGCAAAAGTTATGGCTGATTAATTAATTACTGTCAGTATCAGCCAATATTCAGAACCCAGTAAATAAATGCATACTTATGCTATGATGTCTTGTAAATAATAATGATGTTACCATTTGCTAACTGTGACATTTGTGGGCTTTAACCCTATTACAGTTGTATTACCTGTAAGCATAGTGTTATTTTTCATACCTATGTGTAACAAAACAAAAAAAGGTCACACCAAATAAAGCAGGAATTAATATAGTTCTTCAGAAAAAAATAAACCTATGGAAATTACACTAAAACCTGCAGAACTAAGAGGAAAACTTTGCTTTTCTATATGTTTGGAACTCCCAGGGCTTTTATGGCAAGGATAAAATTCACCATTCATTTGCAGTTATTCTTGAGAGTTATAAAGAAAACTGTCCTTTCTTTCTTTAATTTTCCTGTATGATGCTTGTACAAGACATTCATTATTCTGTTTGGGCCCTGTTGATCCTACAGAAATTAGTTTTTGCTTTCAGTCTTGGCTAGAGCTTTTCTGATAGCTGAAGAAAAGATGATTAAATTGTTTAGGGTGAGAAGAGGACAAAAAGCAAGTAAATATTTTACAGTGGTTGCATTTGATAAGATTGTGCCTTCTCTGTGCTAATGTACATATAATTCCCCTTCTCAGCTATTTAAAATGCAGCTATCAATATTCACTTGATCTGGCCATAATATTTTTACACCCTGAATCCTTGCATTAATCCCTTCATTTTGTTGCTGACTGCAGAATCTTATTAAGTTCTAGTGACAGTCTTATTGAAAATGTCAATTTTTCAGAGCCATCTCAAGTTCCCGGTCTTTCATTTTTTTCTGCAGATGGAAAACTCCCCTTTATGTGAGGTACTGGCCTGGCTGAACCACCTGCTCTCCTGTTTCCCTGAAAAATGTATTTCTCATAGGATGTTACAGCAGGAAAACTAGCCATAAAGAAGAGCAGATGAGAGACTCAACACTTAATTTTCTTTTACCACCTCTTTTTGCAAAGTGGAAGTTCTTTGGGAAGATATTTGTGTCTGCAATTTGCCACATTTTAAGAACTGTTCAGATTTTAATACAATAAAAAAGTAGTTATTTGCTATAGAATTCTAACTGGGCAAAAGTTACTTTAGTGTTGTTTGATTTCAAATCTGGTTTTGTGTTAAACAGTTTCCTTCTCAGAATAGAGTATGGAGGTTCAGATAACTCCTGGTACTTTGACTTTTACGAGCAATCAGTATGAGGGCTGGAAACACTCCATATTATTTTTATGGATTATTTTATTTTGTTTTTCAAAAAATAAACTTCTTCATTTTTAGTCATGCCATTGAATGTTGCGACTGATAATCATACAGTTCAGTCCCTGTCCTCTTTCCTTTTTTAGGAAAAAGGACAAGGTACCAAGGTACCAATAATGTATAGACAAGGTACCAAGAAAACTGCCTGATCTAAGTTTTCCTAGAGTAAGAGTCACTGCTTTCTTAACCAGTTGGCTGTGTTTAAGTATAATGAAATTTCCAGGGAGTTGACCCTGGAAGATATTCTTGACCGTATTTCTTTGAGCAGGCCGTTTACAGAAGCAGCGTACCAGTATGACACTCAACACTGCAATAAAAAAAAACAACTGGGGCATGAACTACATAACTGTCACGGTTTAAAGCTGGGCTAGCTATTAACCAGGTGGCAGATGCTCTCTGTTAACCCTCTCCCCCCGCCCCAAGGGAAAGGGAAAGGGAAAAGGGAGAGAGACTTATGGGTTAAAAAGGTAAAACAGTTTTAATAAACTATAATAATGAAAAAGAGTATAATAACAATAATAATAGAAATAATCAAATATATACAAATATATACAAATATATACAAAGCCAAGACTGAGAGCTTGGAAATCCTCCTCAGGCAGAATTGCTCCCCCCAGTACAGGCAGAGGGGAAAAGGCAGTACCTCCCCCCAGCACAGGCAGAGGGAAAAATGCAGTAGCTCCCCCCAGCACGGGCAGAGGGGAAAATGCAATAGCTCCCCCTGCTATCACACCTGCAGGCTTTTAACTGGAAAATTGGCAAAGCTGGTACCAATCAGTGGGAGACAGGAGGGCCCCTCCCTCCTGGGCCCCACCTCCAGGAGGCAGTGGGTTAGTGATAAATAGGAAAGTGAGAATGACGTGTGTGGGATGGAATACCTCGTTGGTCAATCTTGGGTCACCTGCCCTGTCTGCTCCCCCCTGCAGCTGCGACCCCCATTTGGCTCTTCACTCGTAAGCAGTGAGGAATTTAGCAGTGACCTTGGTTTCTCTAAGACTAATTGGCCTGGTTTGGGCCAAACCAGGACAATAACTCTATTTTCAACTGTTGAAATTACTGCTTTTTCTTTTATTGGCAATCTTCCCAGCTCAATAATGATTAGTGAATTAGTGTGTAGCAAACATTTGTGATACATAAACTTTCTCCAGCTGTTGTCAAATCAAAAATGAATGCAATCACCAAGAGACTTGCAACTCTTTAATTAGTTGCACCAGAATGGCTGACTTGATTTCTGCATCCACGATCTTGACTGTCCAATATGAAACAGTGAAAGTCACTGAATACTTGAACAGGTGACCATCAAAGTCTCACCCCACAGCTAGAGCTGCCAAATCAGTGCAATGGTTGTATTGGTGCTACTGCTAACAGCACTTTAGCACTTGTTGCACCTCATGCTTTATAGCTGCTGCTGGGAATTGAGAGGACTGATAAGCACCAGGAGCTCCATATCACAGCTCTCTCTGTGCCCCTTTTCCACTTCTTTTATTTTGAAAACTTCCTACAAATGTCACATAGGTATGCTCCTTTCCTTCTCAGGTCAGTAAGTTCTTGCATCCTTCACTTCCTTTTCTGCTTTAGCTGTCTCCAAGGATCCTTCCACAGCAGGCATTTTTTGTCCTTTCCCATGCCTGTTTGTACCATTGCAAAAAAAAGCTGCCTTTAGAGAATCTGTATAGCCTGTCCTCCTTCTGCGCACTTGGCATTATGAACATAGAGAAGTCTGGATGTGAAGGCAGAATTGGAACTATTTTTTTCAACAGTGTTTACACAGTCTGAGTCCCAGTTCCCCTTTTCAATTTGCCTGATGTATAAATATTTCCTCTAATTTTGAAATTTATCAGACAAGACATTGGAACAGACCATTAATACTGTTTGGTTCATTTTCTTGACCAAGTGAATAATGTTGTGTTTTCTTCTGATGTTGTGCAATATAATTCTGCAGAGTGAAACACAGAAGCAAACTTGATGGAGAAGCCACTTTATTTCATGAGTAGGTCTGAGTGAAGAAATTATAACAATGCATTACTTATCATTCAAATTTTAGGCAGGTGCCAAAAACATAATTCTGGTGCTGCAGAATTTTTACTCCACACTGTATAAATAAGAGTGAGATCTTGCATCTCTGACTAATTCAGCAGTCTTATGAGAAGGTGTGATACTTTTGCCAAAACTCATGTTTGCTTAAATATGCTGTAGGTATCATTTTGCTTGCAGGCCATGGAGAGGAGCAAAAGCTGATATTTCTCCTTCAAAAGTTTCATAGTATTTTTTTCCTATATCTTTCCTTATGTGAAATTAAAGGCAAAATGTTTTATCGGTGTGAATACAGACCAATGTAGGAGTTACGTATTTGATGTACTTCCATATTGTTTGTTATGTATTTCTATATGGCATAAACAAAATACAATGCAATCTGCATGTTAAAAATATTCTATTAAGCCTTGAGGCACATTAAATTACTTTGGTGTACATAGGCATTGCATTTCTGGCCAAGAGACAATGAAAAGATCATGCATTTCATACATTGACTCATAAGACCTGCATAAGTATTATTTTTTTGATATGTCCCTTCTGTATCTTTTTTTCAGAGTCATGTAAGGAATTTTGCATAATGTAAGGCACACTGATATAACTCATTGCCAAGTGTTCCCTTTTTTTCTACTCTTGTTGGGTTTTTTTATTGTCATTGTTGAGAATTTTCATTAAATGGGAAAAATGAATCTACCACTGATGTCAATAATATGTTGTGGATCAAGGACATTTTATTCAGTACTACAAATCATGGCACCTACAATTTCTTTGTTCCCCACCATACGATTTTAAAAATGAAAGTCATGGGTATTTTTACTAGGTTCTTTTTATTTATCATCTAACACATTTTTCAAGCTTCAAGAAACTTATTTTTTATCAAATAAAAGCAGAGGTTCTTAAGGAATTGTGTGACTTCAGAGCAGGGACTTCACATAAAATATTTACTTTCCTCAAGACTCACTGTAAATTCACAAGAGCCAGAAATATTTATTTTCTCTGTAAGAAACTTCCTGCTATAGTAAAAGGACAGAAAGTTGACTGAAATTAAAATTTCTTAGTTTACATTCAGATTCTTCTGTAAACAGATAGCCATAGTAGCTGGTAAGGAGATAGGTGATAGAAGAATAGCTATGATTAAGTGCCCTAATAATGTTTTGTTATCTTCAAAGCAATTTCTACAATATCACCTAAAAAATATTCATGACGTCTTTGCTAGGGAAATACCTAAGAGGTGTCATCATCACTTTGCGGTATGACTGTACAAAGAAATCCAGGCACTTGCTGAGGCCCCTGACATAATTCAGTGGGCATCCTAACTGAATAAGGGAGAACTTGACAGAAAAATGGATTTACTGAGTGAGGCAGAAGTCTAATTTAGTCCAGTACCCAGGGACAGTCTTTTGATTTCTAGCACTCTGAAGCACAAGCAGTTCCTGAACTTCATACATCATGTGGCATTCTTGTCTTTAAGATATTTTTCTTCCACAAATTCTCCTAAGGCTCTTTCAACCCATGTTAACTAACAGCACCTCCTGCACACATAACTGTGCATTATCAATAAGTGTCAGAAAGGTGTCCTCTTGCTCCGTTTGACCTTGCCAAATATTAATTATATTTCATACACTTTAGTTCTGGTTGTGAAGACAGTAACTAACTGTTCCTTACTGCCTGCTTCCATGTCACTCATGACTGTTTTATCCTCCTTCATTGTCTCTCTTTCCATGCTGAAGAGTCATTGTTGAGTATTTCACTGTTTCTCTCTATATTATCCTTGCTGCCCTTCTTGGTATCATTTACAATTGTACTGTACACATTCTGCGATGCATAGCAGGACTGAATCACAGAATCACACAGCATCACAGAATGTTAGGGATTGGAAGGGACCTTGAAAGATCATCTAGTCCAATCCCCCTGCCAGAGCAGGATTGCCTAGACCATATCACACAGGAACGCGTCCAGGCGGGTTTTGAATGTCTCCAGAGAAGGAGACTCCACAACCTCTCTGGGCAGCCTGTTCCAGTGTTCAGTCACCCTCACCCTAAAGAAGTTTTTCCTCATATTTATGTGGAACCTCATGTGTTCCAGCTTGCACCCATTGCCCCTTGTCCTGTCAAGGGATGTCACTGAGAAGAGCCTGGCTCCATCCTCATGACACTTGCCCTTTACATATTTATAAACATTAATGAGGTCACCCCTCAGTCTCCTCTTCTCCAAGCTAAAGAGACTCAGCTCCCTCAGCCTCTCCTCATAAGGGAGATGTTCCACTCCCTTAATCATCTTCGTGGCTCTGTGCTGGACTCTCTCTAGCAGTTCCCTGTCCTTCTTGAACTGAGGGGCCCAGAACTGGACACAATATTCCAGATGCGGCCTCACCAGGGCAGAGTAGAGGGGGAGGAGAACCTCTCTCGACCTGCTAACCACACCCCTTCTAATACACCCCACGATGCCATTGGCCTTCTTGGCCACAAGGGCACACTGCTGGCTCATGGTCATCCTGTTGTCCACTAGGACCCCCAGGTCCCTTTCCCCTACGCTGCTCTCCAACAGGTCTGCCCCCAACTTATACTGGTACATGGGGTTGTTCTTGCCCAGATGCAGGACTCTACACTTGCCCTTGTTATATTTCATTAAATTTCTCCCCGCCCAACTCTCCAGCCTGTCCAGGTCCCTCTGAATGGCTGCGCAGCCTTCCGTTGTGTCAGCCACTCCTCCCAGTTTTGTGTCATCAGCAAACTTGCTGACAGTGCACTCTATTCCCTCATCCAAGTCATTAATGAATATATTGAATAGTACTGGTCCCAGTACCAACCCTTGAGGGACTCCACTAGACACAGGCCTCCAACTGGACTCTGTCCCATTGACCACCACTCTCTGGCTTCTTTCCTTCAGCCAATTCACAATCCACCTCACTACCCGATCATCCAGACCACACTTCCTCAGTTTAGCTGCGAGGATGCTGTGGGAGACCGTGTCAAACGCTTTACTGAAATTGAGATAGACCACATCCACAGCTTTACCATCATCTATCCACCGGGTTACGTCCTCATAAAAGGCTATCAAGTTGGTTAAGCATGACTTCCCGTTGGTGAAGCCATGCTGAGTGCCCCTAATGATCCCCCTATCCTTGATGTGCCTAGAGACAGCACCAAGGACAAGTTGTTCCATCACCTTTCCGGGGATGGAGGTGAGGCTGACCGGTCTATAGTTACCCGGGTCCTCCTTCCTGCCCTTTTTGAAGACTGGAGTGACATTCGCTTTCCTCCAGTCCTCAGGCACCTCTCCCGTTGCCCACGACTTAGCAAAGATGATGGAGAGTGGCCTAGCAATGACTTCCGCCAGCTCCCTCAGCACCCGTGGGTGCATCTCATCAGGGCCCATGGATTTATGGACATCCAGGTTGCTTAATTGGTCCCTGACCCAGCCCTCATCAACCAAGACAGATTCCTCCTCTATCCTGACTTCTTCTGAGGCCTCAGGGCTCCGGGGCTCCTCAGGACAGCCTCCAACAGTATAGACAGAGGCAAAGAAGGCATTCAGTAACTCCGTCTTCTTTTTATCCTCTGTCTGCAGGGCCCCCACCTCATTCATCAGTGGGCCTACATTGCCTCTAGTGTTGGCTTTACCTGCAATGTATTTGAAGAAGCCCTTTCTGTTGTCCTTGACCTCTCTTGCAAGGTTTAATTCCAAGGAGGCCTTAGCTTTCCTAGTTGCCTCCCTACATCCTCTGACAACAGACTTATATTCCTCCCAAGTGGCCAGCCCCTCCTTCCATGATCTCTACACCCTCTTCTTCCACTTGAGTTTGCCCAGCAGTTCCCTGTTTAACCATGCAGGTCTCCTGGTACCCTTCCTTAACTTCCTACTTGTTGGGATGCTCTGATCTTGAGCTCGGAAGAAGCAGTCCTTGAATGCTAACCAACTCTCTTGGGCCCCCTTACCTTCTAGTACCCTGTCCCATGGGATTTCCCCTAGCAATTGCTTGAAAAGGCCAAAGTTGGCCCTCCTGAAGTCCAGGGTTGCGATTCTGCTAGATATTCTGTTCCTGCCACATGAGATCCTGAACTCTGCCCTCTCATGGTCACTACAATCAAGGCTGCCCTCAACCTTCACCTCTTCAACCAGACCCTCCTTGTTAGTGAGAATAAGATCCAGCAGCGCTCCTCTCCTAGTTGGCTCATCCAACATTTGCATCAGAAAGTTATCATCAATGCACTGGAGGAACCTCCTGGACTGAGGATGGCTGGCTGAGTAGGCCTCCCAGCAAATATCAGGGTAGTTGAAATTGCCCACAACAACCAGGCCCTGTAATTGCGAGACTGCTCTCAGCTGCCTGTAGAAGGCCTCATCACCCTCCTCATCCTGATCCAGTGGCCTGTAATAGACACCCACAACAGTATCACCCCTGCCAGCCTGCCCCTTCATTCGCACCCACAAACTCTCAACTCGCTCCTGATCCGCCCCTGGACAGAACTCAATACATTCTAGCTGCTCACTCACATAAAGAGCAACTCCACCACCTCTCCTTAGTGGCCTGTCTTTCCTGAACAGGACATAGCCATCCATGACCACATTCCAGTCATGCGAGGCATCCCACCAAGTCTCTGTAATTGCCACTAAATCATAGCCCCCCGACCGAACACGGATTTCTAACTCCTCCTGTTTATTCCCCATGCTGCGCGCATTGGTGTACAGGCATTTCAGGGAGCGAGCTGAGCACACCGATTTCACCCCAGGGGGATGGGAGGCCTCCTGGTCTGCCTCAACACTAGAGCGTTGCCCCAGTGGTGCAAGCCCAGCTACTACCCCATCCCCCTTCGAATCTAGTTTAAAGCTCTCCGAATGAGCCCTGCTAATTCCTGTCCCAGAACCCTTTTGCCCCTACGACATAAACCTTTCCCATGTATTACGGTCACGCCTGGTGTCTTATAAAACCAGCCATTATCAAAGAACCCAAAGCCCTGTCTGTAGCACCAGTCTTGTAGCCAGGCATTAATAGAGAGAATCCTACTATTCCATCCCACGTCATCACCTGAAAATGGAAGGAGGGAGGAGAAAACAACTTGTGCCCCAGACTCTTTCACCAACCGTCCTAGGGCCTTGTAGTCTTTCTTCATCCCCCTCAGACTACGGGATGCAGCTTCTTCCCCACCTGTCTGGAAGATCAGCAGGGGGTAGTAGTCTGTGGCCTTCACCAGGGTGGGGAGTTGCCTGGTGATATCCCTGATTCGGGCTCCAGGCAGGCTGCAGACCTCCCTGTGATGGGGGTCAGCTCTGCATATTGGGCCCTCAAATCCCTTTAGGAAGGAGTCTCCAACCACTAAAACTCTTCTCTTCTTCCTTGTGGAGGAGGTAGCTATACGCCTGTCAGGTTTTTCTGACTGTGGTGGGACCTCTGATATAGGTTGCCTCTCCACCACATCCCCATTGGACCGGCTGTATTCCACTAGGGCTTCATATCTATTGCTCAGAGGCACCTGGGGAGGCAAGGTAGGCAAGGAGGGCACTCGCCTTTTGCCATGGCCATAGACTTGCCTCCACTCACTCCTCTCCTCTAGGTTATTGTTTTCCACCTGAGAGGGGCAGAGTACAGGGGTCCCTCGATCCTGGGAGCTCTCCGGCAGGTGCTCCCATTTTTGTTGCAGGGAAGGCAGAGCCTGGCTCCACCAGTCTATCTCCATTTCAGCCTCCCGAATGCTCCTAAGCCTTTCTACTTTGGCTTGAAGCCTTTCAACCTGGCTTTGCAGCTGTGCCGCTCGGCCAAGCAGATCATCTACCTGCTCACAGCGCACATAGCCCCCTGTCACCACAGAGACGCTGTAGCATTCCCTGCAGCCTGCGACCTGCACCATTGCCTCCTTCTGTGGGAGCTCTGTCTGGGTTCCCACATCCATTTTGGTCTTCTTCCACCGGGTAGATACCATTGTTCTTTCACTGAGCTGGGAAATACCTGTTGGTGACACCCCTGGTTCACAGCTCCTTGGCACCTTCCTTGCCTTGTGCACTGGGAGGGAGTCAGCACCCTCCCCAACGAGCTGCAAACAACTGCAGCCTCTCCTGCCCTAGGACACACCCAGTCACTGCTGACTCTCCCTCTCCCTTCTGGGCAGGGACTAGTCCCTGTCCTCCAGGAGGCTTTTTATCACCCGATCACAGGGGGTGGTGCGTTTAAATCGCTGAAATCGCCCGCGGTGCTTCTGGCTACGCCCCCTCCTCTCCTGATTCGTTGTCGGGAACCTCCGGGTCCGGGGTCAGAGGGCAGCAGCTCGGGGCTGATGCTCGCGGGGGGCTCGGGGGGGGCCCATAGTACGAAAAACTGCCCGGTTAAGCCCGATGTCGCTCTCGCCCCCGCACTAACCTCAAGTTGCTGCTGCCGCTGTCGCTGCTGCCGCCGCTGTCCCAGAGTATTCAGGATGTTTTGGGCTTTACACAGTTTTAAGATGATTTTTTGCTCCTATCTTCCTAACTCCTACATCTCATTTGCACTGCTTAGTGCTGATGAACACTGAGTTGGTGTTTTCATCAAACTACTTTAGCCCCAAAGTCCATTCTTGAGCAGTAACAGTTAGTGAAAACCTGTCTTTATGTATGCAAAATCAAGATTGTTTGTTCTGCATGTAAATTATTTATCTATACTGACTACAGCACTAGTATAGAAATAAAGTTGAGAGTTTCACTTCCCAACTGTTCCACATGTAAATTATTTATCTATACTGACTACGGCACTAGTACAGAAATAAAGTTGAGTTTCACTTCCCAACTTATTTTTATTAAAGTATATCTCAATTTCTTTTTTTAGATTCCCATGTATCTTCTTGTGTTCCGCTATCACCTCCTCGCCAAGAGGTTGTCTGGGGAGGACAAGTGCCTTGTGAAGTCCTGCAGGTGGAGTGGTATTGTCCTCAGCTGCAGTATTGCCTATAACAACTACCGAAATCCTACAGATGAGTCTAACACATGAACAGCGTGACATAACGCACTCCAGCAAACTACTGAATGCTCTTGTGAGAAGTGTGGAAAAATTGATTTCATTGCCATCCACCAGAATTAACTCTTACAAGGAGCTCGTAAAGCATACAAAACAGGGAATTACCTGGTTTTTATTAAACAATCACTCCTCCTCCAGACCCTCAAGGGAGAGCTAGAAAACACCTCAAAAAAAACAAGCACAGGAAAACTTCAACTGTATGAGATAGTATAAATCCCAGGCTGGGGAGAAATACTAGTCTTAAAGCACATTGTAGACTTCCTCTCTGCTCTTGACAGCCCTTCCATTTACCACTGCTGATAAATAACCGGTCTCACTCTCTTATTTATAGGAGATAATCTCCTTCTCGCCTTTCCCTGCTATTATTCTCCTCACAGCCCTACCCCCTGCATTTCACAGCTACCTTTTCCGTTTGGTGGCTGAACTAACATTGTCTAGTTAAATTCAAAGCAGTTTTTCTCAGCTTATATTTGGCTTTGAAATTTGTGGTTTCTGGGCATTTGTAATCCAAAGCTCGCCTATTATTTTCTAAATAGACCAGTAAATTCAGACCTTTTCCCACAGACCTTTACACACCACAGTCTTGAAGGCAACCTGTTCACTTGTCTCCTTCCAAATATGTGATTGCTAACCTCCTGAGTGCTCTGTCTCAGTGCTCCTGTTTACATTCAAAGTAAGGAGCACTGATCGCTAAAAACACAAAGATCATGAAGGAAATCAGTAACTTGTACTAACTCATAACACTGTATAGTTTCAAGCGGGGGCTTCTTCCTCAAGTATGCTTATGAAAAGTAATTGTAAAGGAAACATCCAACCATTTTGTTAATTTCTTAGTGTTTTAATATAACATAGTTCATTCTTCTGCTTTCTGAAGATTCCTCTTAGCTATGGCTGAGCTTTGCTTGGGGTGATGAAAACATAGACAAATAAAAACTGAAGTTTAAAAGATTATGTTGTAAATTGTCCAGTGTTCCTGAGAGATTCTGCCAGATTACTAACAAAAAAATAGAAAATGCAGCTCCACAACATATCCTTTTAGGGATTTTTTTTCTTCCTGGGTGTTAAGTTAAAGTAAAACCCTGTGAGGGAAATGTCTCAGACTGGTTAGGGCTGGATTAAGGTACAGATTCACAGTGTGGAAGAGCTTAGTTGAAGGGAACAGTTCCACTTTGAGGCAGAAACTGGAAACAACTGAACAGTAGAAATAGTAATTTGTCAAGTAAGAAGATGGTGAGTAATGGGGTTCCTTGACATATCTGAGGAAGAATGGATGTTGTCAAATGTTTGCTCAGTTATGTGAAAGAAATAGCGAGTACAGTTGGCAATGTTTCTAGAAGAAACAACGTTGTTATGCTAATTGAGATATCTGGAAATGCTGGAGCATCACAAGTGTGCAGAAGAATGGTAAATCAGGCCATGTTAGCACTTCAGAACAAAACTTTTCTAGCTTGGCATTCATTAACAGTTTACATTGCCAAAAGTAAATTCTCAATTGTTAGCAATCACTATCATTAGTTATTCACAGCAGTCAGTCCTGAAAAGTCATATTCTGAATTAGCTGTGAGTTTACTACACTAGGGAGCTATGTCTTACTGTTAGCATTGATGGCTAACTTAGTGGTTTTAGCTGGTCCTCGGTGGTCTTAGTTGGTAAAACATATCACTGTGGCAGATGTCTCCAAGTGCTGTGTTAAACCACACATATACTGTCACAGTTTTTTTCTCTATATGCAAGCAAATGTTTGGCTTAGGAGTGCAAAACATCTATCTTGTTGCTAGTTATTCACTGTTGTAAAGAAACAATGGTTATTAGGGGAAGAAAAGAGCTTTTTTCTATCTCTTAGAGGGAGCATTTAAGAAAGGGAACATTTAAGAAAACAGTTGCTCCTTGAGATACCACAAACTACAGTTGAACTGAGATTTGTGAATGAGAAGATGTTAGAAATGTTGTTAGATTTCTTATTCCACAAAGATTGTAGGTATAAATGTAAAACAAGGTACCTCCAGAATGTGCCACAGTGGAATCACTGATATCCTTTCTATCAGGCCACTAACCTGAAAATCCCAGGACAACTTCCACTGACTTACCAAGGGCTGAAGAGAATGGAGTAATGGTACCAGGGTCAGTTGTTCTGTTGGGAAAAGGATAGATGACGTGTGATATAGTTTTCCTATTTTCAAAGATTCATCCTTGTGGTGATAAAGCTAAATGCTTCACTGGCTTTAAGTTAGAAGGTATAAATCATGCATATGATTTATATTTTACATGATTGTAAAATAGTTGATATAAGCAGGTTTCAGACATTTGATTTGACTGACTCACGTCAACGTATATCTGAAAGAGTGCTCACTGTTTACAGCTGTAATTTCCTTTGGTCTCCCTTTCTGGAGACTATTACAGGTTTTGGAGCTCCTCATCTGACATTAGCTTAGACTTCTACCATTTTACAAGTGTCTTTTATTCTTAAATTTATTTGCAAGGCAAAAGGATATGTGTCATTCTTTGTATCTGTTTGCTCCTTTGAGCTGCTTTTTTTTCTCTTTTCTCTAGGATGAAACATTAGTGCATTACAATAACCTCATTTGTGCTTCTGTGACATCTTGGAATACCTAGTGGGAAGGTTTCAAGCCCTTGGTCATGCTGGATAGTGCTAAAAGACAATGACTCTAGTTCAAAACTGAGAACTAGTGAAAGGATATTTTGAAAACTCACAGAAGTGCAAGTCCACATTATTTGTTTTGGACATTAATAGATTTTTTTTGAGAGGGATTGAGTTTATCTGATTGTAGGAATTATGATGTGAAAATGTTCCTTCTCTTGTTCTTTTGAAGTTTTTTGCCTCTTAGCACGTGTATCACGAGAAATAGAGAAGTGTTCCTCATTTAAAAGCTCTTTTGCAAATTGAAGGACCCTAATCCATTCTGTGGATGTTTATGGTGAGCCTTCCTACTCATCTTTCCAGTTGCATTATGTGTCTTCATTCACATGTTTTGATTGATCATAGGGTTCTCATGAGGTGTCTGCACCATGGAGGTATACTGAGGTACAATGAAGTTTTCTGCTTCTTTCTCCATTCATGCCTAATAATTCCTAACTTTGTTTTCACAGTTTCAATCATCATTTAGCTGACATTTTCAGAGAAGTATCTACAAAAACTCCCAGATCTTCCTCCAAAGTGGTAAAAGATAATTTACAAGAAATAATTATGTATATTTACTTAGGGCTTTTTTTCACTGCTTGTTTCATCTTTTGCCTTTTCAGCACTGAATTCATCTGTCATTTTATTGCCAGCCAGAATTGTAAGATCATCGAGCAAATCTTATAGACAGTTCGAATTTTTATTATCCTGAATTATTTTCTTTTATCAGTAAAATTTGTCAGGACACCATTTCATCCTCTTTCTTCCTGGTTGTAAGGAGTATGTTTAACAGTGTAGGCTCCAGAATGAATCTCTTGGTCATCCTGTTGGTAGCTGCCCACAATGATGACAACTTGCTATATATATCTCTACCCTTTGTCGTCTGTCTTCCCACCGGTGGGAGGACCTTTGAGGGACTCCTCCTTTCCCATGTCCATGTAGCTTCTTGAAGAGAATTTGGGGAAGGACCTTGTTGGAAATCAAAGTTATATGCACTGGTATACTCCCTGAATAACCTTATTCACACATTTATGGACTCCTTCACAAAACTTGAACATATTTGTGAGGATGACTCCCTGCTCCAACATTTTGCTGTCTCCTCTAAAGTATATCATATTTACCCATATATACACATTCAATTATTTTTTACTTATACTGTTTTTTCCCATTTCAAAGCTGAAAATATCCTGTCAGTCACAGGACACCTCCAAAAGTTCATTTTAAAGTCTGATGGTATGTTTGTCACCTTCCATCCTTAGCCACTGGTGACATATCACAGTTAGGATTTCAGCAATGTCACACTTGAATTCCTTCAGAACAGTCTTGTTCAAGCAGTTTGTTTTTTCTCCAAGATTTCTTCTTCTCATGCTTCAACTTGTGACTACTCCTCATACCCACAAAAGAAAGACCTCCCCAGATTTCTGTGCAGCAAATATCAGTGCATAAATTTTGGTATTTTACAGTTTTCCCTCCCTTCCTTCCTTCCTTCCTTCCTTCCTTCTTTCCTTCCTTCCTTCCTTCCTTCCTTCCTTCCCTCCTTCCCTCCTTCCCTCCTTCCCTCCTTCCCTCCTTCCCTCCTTTCCTCCTTCCTTCCTTTTCTTTATGCTTTCGTTATTTATTGGCACAACTCATATATCTTTAGGTAGTTTCGCCTTTGTTTTGGGTTTTGGAGTGTTTTTGGTATCAGTAGGTGTAAAGTCACAAGAAGGCACAACAGTTATTTCACATTTAACTTCAGAAAATTGATGGTCCTCTGTGTTTCTTCCATTACTTGAATTGATCAGCTTCCATACTGCCTGCAAATATTTTAACCTACAATTTGGTTTGTCTCAAAGGTGAGAACCTTGAAATACTCTGCAGTTGGTTGCAGTACTTCTGAATTCTGGTTGATTTCTTATTCATGCTAACAATGGGTCTGCCAGGAATTTAATTTTAGTAAGCAGCTGCAGGTTCTAGCAACAGAACTGTTAAGAACGTTAATTGCTAAAAATTGGGGAAAAAAAAAACCAAACCACTATTTTCCAGCTATTTAATTATAAAACAAAACATATGTTGAAATATATCTGGTGACTCCAAAGCCCTACTCCCAATTAATGTCTTGGTCAGTCATTGAAACTGTTAAGACTGTGGAAATCATTAAAATCAAAAAGACCATAGAATCATAGAATCACAGAATGGTTTGGGTTGGAAGGGACCTTAAAGATCATCTAGTTCCAACCCCTCTGCCATGGGCAGGGACACCTTTCACTAGACCAGGTTGCTCAAAGCCTCATCCAATCTGGCCTTTAACACTTCCAGGGGAGGGGTACCCACAAGTTCTTTGGGCAACCTGTCCCAGTGTCTCACCACCCTCACCGTTAAGAGTCTCTTCCTAATATCTAATCTAAATCCACCCTCTTTCAGTTTAAAACCATTACCCCTCATCTTATCACTACATGCCCTTTTAAAAAGTCCCTCTCCAGCTTTCCTGTAGGCCCCCTTCAGATACTAGAAAGCTGCTATAAGGTTTCCCCGGAGCCTTCTCTTCTCCAGGCTGAACAACCCCAACTCTCTCAGATAAGGGAAACTGAACTCTCTCAAAACCTCTGTGTTTTCAGATTTTCATACCTTGTGTCAAATTGCACTCTGTCTTCAAACAACAGTCCTTCATGGCATGAGCTGTTCTGCTTTTGTGGTGTTCAGATGAGAGGCACCGTCCACGTAACAGCACTTAAAAATGCAAACCGTGTATTTCAAGTCTACATGGCATTTCTAGAACTTAGGAACATAGTGTCTCAATATCTGTTTTGTTTCTCAGCCCAACAACATCAGAGAAAAATCTAAATTCTTCACCAAGAACATGTGTGACTTTCCCTTCAGTAGAAAAGAAAAAGTTAGCAACAAATCTGAAACAATCCATAGGCTATTTTTTGTCTACTCTTCATCAAGATCTGCTTCTGATTGGTTGTAAAGCTCTCAGCACACATTTGACTTGAGATCTACTCTGGCAAAGAGAAGTTAGTGATTTTTTTTAAAAAAATGTTGTCTTCATGGTATGTTTTAGTTTCAACTGCATTTTCTCCTCCTAATCTTGAGTAACCAAACCTTCTCCAAAGTCACGCAGTCATTGCTTGAGTCGTGTAAACCAGTAATTTTGTGCTTTGTGTTGATATGTTTAAAAGTAATGGTGGTGTTTAATACTTGATTCACAGGGCTTGATTAGTATTTCCCAACTTACATCAAACCTCCTTTGTCTATTTTATATTCAGAATTGACTACATTACTGACTCAAGCCTTATCTGTAGGCGTTAGCTATTCCAATGGAAACATTATACTCTGAGAGAAGCCCATTAAATGAGAATTGTGTTATGTGTTCCAGGTGGCACTAAATTGGCAAAAGAAAATATGGCAAGGTATATCAAGAAAGCAGAAAGGTGAAATTATATGAAATTAGTTGATAAGAGGCCTTGATGCCTTTTTTCTAAAATATTTTTTTAGCATTGTAACTCTAATTTTAAACTTTCCATTTGAAATGTAAATGGAAGTAATATTACACCTTGACAAATTGTCTCCACTGACTTTCTTTTTTCATTGAAAATCTAATTTTTTTACTATGTGGTATTTTTCACTAATTATATCTACATTTGACTTTTTATTAAAAATAATTTTTCATTTCTCATATTGAAAGGAATTTGATCTTCAAATCAAAATGTGCTGTGTACACCTCACTTTACCACATGTTTCTGAGCTGCTCAACTTGACTTCTCTTCTTTCTATGAACTTGCCTGGACTAGTGAAATGCAATCAATAAGGCAGGTAATGGCATGCCAGTGAGAAAGTAGTCCACTATGAGAGACCAATTTAAGGAAACTAGAGACAATGAGTTATGTGAACTTTCTTTGAGCACTACAGCAGGAAAAACTGATGGTACTTAATTTTAAGCTGTCTTGAAACAAAATATTTCTTTTGTTTGACCAACAAAAATATTTAGACCTGTTTTGGACCAACATTGAATCAACCTTGAAGTTAGATTCTTTGAAGGACACATTTGTTTTTGTCCAGATGTTTTTCCCTTATAAGTATTTCAATGAGAAATGAAAAATCTCTGTATGCTGCGCGGTGTTTACGGCATTGCCTTTGCTGATTCTTTTGTGCTACACCTTTGGTCACTTGACACACTAATTAACAAAATGCCTTATAGAGAGGCAGTAACCTTTAGGAAGAGGTAAGAATGGAGTGTAAGCACAGATCCACTATTGTTTAATTTATACACTTCAAGCATTTTGAGGGGGATCATGAAGAACAGAGGAAGTCCCCAATAACTGGAGAGAGGCAAATGTTGCACCTGTCTTCATAAGAGGCCAACAGGTGAATCTGAGGTACTACAGGTTGGTCATCTCCACTTTTGTTCTTGGGAAAACTTCGGATTGAGTTGTCTTGGGGCACATTTGTGGACACATCTAGGAGAAAACTCTGACTAGGGACAGAGAGAATTAATTTACCAAGAGCGTACCTGACAAACCTGATTGCCTTCTATGTAGGATAAAATGACTGGCGAAAGATAGATGAGGGGAGGGCAGTGGATGTCATTTTCCCCAACATTAAGAAGACTTTTAACACTGTCTCCCAGAATATGCTTGTATCCAAGTTAGGACGTTACAGTCTGGATGGATGGACAACTAGATGGGTTGGATGGTTGAATGTTTGGGCTCACAGAGTATTGGGCCACTTGGAAGCTGATAACAGGTGTACTACCATGAGAGGCTATCTTGGGACATAGCCTGTATGACATCTTTAACAATGACATGGAGGAGGTTATGAACTGCACTCACACCAAATGTGCAGGTGACTACAGGACCCACTCAATATGTCTGAGGCCAGGGCTGCCATTCAGAGGGGCCTAGACAACCTGGAGGAATGGGCCAACAGCATATTTACAAAATTCAGCAAGAACAAATGCCAAGTCCTGCCCCTGGAAATCAACAGCCCTTTGCAGTGACAGGCTGGGAGTGCTGGGCTGGGGAGCAGCTCTTCAGGAAAGGCCCTGAGGGCACTGGTGAGCAGCAGCTGATTGTGAGTCAACAGTGCCCCTGGCAGCAATGAGGGCCAATAGCATCCTAGGCTATATCAACAGGAGCATGGCCTGTGATGGACAAAAGGGAATACCACCCTTTACTCACAATTGTCACATCTAGGCTATTGCAGGCTTGTTTGGGGCTCCTCAATATAGGAAAAAAACCAATAAACTGAAGCAAGTTCAGTGGGGACCAATGAGATGGTCATGGCTGGATCTCTTGCCTTTTGAGGAGAGCCTGAAGGAGCTGGGCTTGGTCAGGCTGGGGAAGTCATGACTTTGGCGGTATCTAACAGCAACTTCTGGTGCCTACAAGGAGGACATCAAGGGGACAGAGCCAGGCTTTTCACAGTGATGCATGGTAGGAGGATTAAAGTCCCCAAGCATAAGTTGAAAGAAGAGAGGTTCAGACTAAATATAAGAGATATCTTTTCACCTTGAAGCCAGCCAAGCAGTGAAGGAAGTTGCCCAGATAGGTTGTGTAGTCTCTATTCTCAGACATTTACAAGACTCAAAAGCATTAAGCCTGGTCTGAGCACAGAACTGGTTTTGCTGTGAGCAGGACATTGGAGTAGATGACCTCCAAAGGTCCCTTCCAACCTGAATTATTCAATGATTATATATTTACAGAATGCTTTCTGGCAAAGTCATCATTTCAGAGCTGAACTTCTTGAAAGTCAAAAGACAGATGTACCTAGTCAGCTCAGTTTACAACTAAATAGACCTCTTGCCTGAAGATTTCCAGAAGAATGGAAATTATTATTAGTCAGGTGACAACTATGTCACCTCTTTGTCAGACACTTACTTCTCTACCAGTTGTGCCTCAGTGGTTTTCATAGCAAATGTCAAAATACATATTCCAGTTTTGTTGATTCCCTATGAAAGTCCTCTGTGCAAAGGATATGTATAAACAGCAGAATGAACAAGGTAGGTAAATTTTAGGTTATGTTTTTGTCATCTTCTTACTCTGCAAAATACATATTAAAATCTCTACATGGACAAAAACTATTAGCAGCATACCTCATACTTCTGAGAGCTAAGGGGATGGGGAGCAATGTAAGTAAATCACAGGCAGGAGATGGCTGCTCTTTGGAGGTTCCTGGATTGCATGGGGTGGGAGCAGATAAAGCTGAATCCCCAAGGACTAACATCACCAGACCTTAATGGCTCATCATTCCTCACAGTGGAGAGTTTAGATTGTACAGTGGTCCCATCCCATCCCAGGCTTCATGCTGCTCATGAGAGGCACAGGAGGCCCTCTTGAACTGTCTGAGAGCTACCGTTTTGGCACTACTGTCTTTGGCAATAGGAATTTTGTTATTTGAGTTACACATGAAGTCAAACTCCGTGAAGGGAGTTTGCATGAGGAGTGCCGATTCTGTTCAGAGGACAGGAACTTTACCTGCTTGTTGAGGGGGCAAGTTTCAGACAGGTTGGTTTTGCATGCTGTAGACTGAAAGGTGCTTCAGAAGAATATGTCATTCTCTTTTCACTAACTTCTGAAACTTTTTTAAAATCCTACTACTCATCACTTCCTTACTGTGTCTTCCTCCCTTTTCTTTCCTCTCAAAAAAAAACCCAAATGAAATATCTCCATCCTGTATGCTAAATGCTGAATAAATGGTAAATCTGTTAAGTCTTTAAGTCCCTTCCCTATAATCTGACAGCTCCCTATTTACATTTACTTTTACATTAATAGAAACCTATGTCACCATTTAAGGCTGGGCGGAGGTTAAATGGATGGCAGATGCTCTCTGTTAACCTTCTCCTTCCTCAGGGGGGAAAGAAAAAGAGAAAAGGGAGAGAGACTTAATGGGTTGGAAAGTTAGAACAGATTTAATAAACAGTAACAAGGAAAAGAAAGAGTATAATAAATAACGAACTGTATACAAAACCAGTACTGAGCTGCCCTGATGATGACCATGTCACTGCTGACACTGCAGGGCAGGTGCTGGGCAGTCACGAAGCACATGCGGCAGCAGGAGGGAACCAGGTTCAGGAGCGATGGCAGGAGCGTGGTCAGAGTCCTTCCAGGATGTCGGCCATAGAAGAAGAGAGCGCAACCCTCGTGGTCCTCTAGTTTTATACTGAGTATGACATGGGTGGGATGGAATATCCCATTGGTCAGTTCAGGTCACCTGTCCTGCCTGCCCCTCCCCACAGGTGAGGCACTCTACAGCCCCTTCCTCTGTGGGACAAAGAGACGCAACAGGGACCCTAGTTCCCACAGCAACAGGCCGTATAGTCCACTTCAGGAAGCAAAGTCACTTAAAGGAAACTTAACAGAAAAGTCCGTCCTAGTCCAAACCAGGACAACCTATTGCTGCAGTTTAATTTCCAGGAAGAAAACAGGACTCAACATTTGAAAGTGCTTTTAGCTTCAGACAATGCCAAAGTAGAGTTCTTGCTTTCCAGAGCACTTGTGCGGGACAAAGGAATCATGTATTGAATACAATATGCTACTTGCTATGTTATCATGTTTAAGTGTCTCTGTTCCTTTATGACATTTATTGTAGTGAAAATATGAACACCTACATTTAAAAACATTTCTACATATTTTATATGTTTGAAAATGGACGAAAATGAGTGTCTATAAGACAACATCTAAATTACTGCCTGTGGTTATGGACTAAGGGAATTTTCTTCAAAGCTACATCAGGCTGTCAGAAGGAAGGCCAAGGCTGGCTTTTGTGATACCTTTGTATCATTTTGAGTTCTGGGCCTTGGAGAGGTGCCTGGATAGTGTCAGGTGAACCTCTTGCCCATGTTACAGCTGGGGAAGATGAGGAATGCTGGTGCAAACTCCACTTGCAGAGCTGGAAATAGAGAGGACTGGGACTCTACACCTAGGGAAAGAAGTGTTCTGCATATCAGAAATGGAAGCAGTGCAAAGATCTGTTTGGATCCAGAAGATTGTTTTCTTTGTTAAATGGATATGAAGGTACTAGAGCCTTGTTTCATATTTGTTTGGAAATATAGAAAAGTGACAAGGCATCACCCTTCAAAACAGTTGGTTTTAAAAAGAGATTTGCAAGGTTTGGTTCTTAGAACAGGTATTTTGATGATTTATAAATTCCCTGTGATCTTAATGGTGCCATGAATATAGAAGCAATAAAATATGCAAATAAATGACTCTCTAACCAATTTAATAAAGTACCCCACAAGTAAAAAGAATTTATGAACCAGTTGAGCTGTAAGTGAATATGTAAATTAAATGGCTTGGGTTATGAAAAGACATGTGTAAGAAGTGATTACTTCTTGCTTTCTGCAAGCTAACACCTTTAACACCTCTTGGTCATCGTAATTTTTCAAGCCAACGTGATGAGGATGAAAGGGATAGCAAATGGATGTTGCCGCTTGTCTGCGGCAAGCTCCGTTCGGTTGCTGGCTGGCCTGAGGCTATTCGCACCCCAGGGCCATAGAGCACTGACACCAATGTGAGGATGCAACAAATGGCGTTTATTTAACTGCGCAACAGCCTTATATAGTCGTCTTGTCCCGTACGAACTCGCACGATAATGACACATCCTGCTCCTTTCGCCACGGCTACCTTCCGTTACAGCCCGAGATTTTCCGGTTGCCGTACCCTAATCTACCTACATTTCCCCCTCCTCATGTTTCAAGTCATGCGAAGTAAAGCGTATCGCTGGTTCTGGAGCCTTGCGTCAAAGCGTAAGCGTAGCTGGCGGATACAACATCCCGAGCCCAGGTTCTCCAGTAAGATTCCCCTGCAACTCCTGAGATACAAAGCAAAGCAAGCTAATCATGAGCGCATTGTTCAAAGCTTTTGTTTCACTCAGCAACGGTCGCCGTTCCTCATCTTTCTTGGTGCCCCCCTGCTTTACCAGACTCTCTGTACTGTCATGACTCCTCACGTCTGAAGGTCGAGGCTGGTGCTGTTTTGGCTTCCCCCACAGGTACTCCTGCAAAACATAAAGCTCGGACAGCGTACATATTACTTCGGGTTAGGATTTTGTTTTAAATCAGGGCGCAAACAGAGTGTAGGGACCCACTGTATAACGTCATCCCCTTTGATGGCGGCATACCCCCTCCCGTGATGTAGCAGCTCCCAACCTGTTTCCCACTCTGCTGCCCCAGGGAACCGAACCTTGACTGGGGGGCCCACTTCTGGCACCCCTGGACCCCAATGTCGCTCAATTGGGCCACACTCTCGGTCTCCCCGGGCAAAATGATTTAAAGAATAAAGAGCGCGATGTAAAATGTGAGATTGGTAGTTGACATGAATTATGTCTGGGAATCCTTCCCCCTCCCCAAGAATCTTAATTCTGTGTTTTTGTTTCTTACTCAAACCTGGTTCCCTGTGTCTCGCAGAGCCCAGTCAGAGAATCCCAGCCTTGGTTACCCATAAATCCTGCTCTCTGTTGTTGAGCCACAAAGGTTGTATTGACCATTCGTTGCACAGTTTTCTGCAAACATGCAAACAAACAGGGTAACACAAGTAGGAGAATGCCTATTATAAACATTCCCATAAGCAGACTCTATCTACAAAACATGCAGTTTACTTCAGAACATACTGTTATTCTCTATTATTCTAGCTGAAAGGAAAATTACTGACAGGAAAGCTGATTCTGTTTAAAGGTAACACAGATCAGGCCTTTTAGAGCCTACTCTGAGGTCTACTCTTGCTAAACCGTTGCTAAACCATCCGGTATCAATTTCCCCCTTTGGAAGTAGTGAGATTTATTATCTCACTACTTCCATATACTATTCTCAATGATTGTCTTAACACAACCCACGCAGATCCCTATGATAACTATAATCACAACTACATAAACTATTCCCTCTAATAATGTGGCTAACCATCCTTTTAGAGACAATCCACCGTACTCCTGCGCCTGTAGAGACAGAAGCATAACCTCGACCCATTAGTAATAGTTCCCCTGGTCCCAACCACTCGTTAGTACCTGGTTCCCTATACCACACTTTGCCTTTGTTTTTCACGTAGCTTGCTCCTTGTCGAACTGCCTCCCAATGTATTACAATTGGGGGTCGCTCCTTATCTCCTGCTAAAGTTAAATGGTTAAGTACATAAACAGCTTTTGCAAGTCTCTCAGAAGGTTCAGTCTCCTCTCCCCCTTTTTGTTTTTGCAGAAGCTGTTTCAATGTACTATGAGCACGTTCCACAATCGCCTGACCCGTAGGCGAATGAGGAATCCCAGTGACATGTGTAATACCCCATAGTTGACAAAATTGACGAAAAATCTGTGAACAATATGCTGGTCCATTATCAGTCTTAAGTTGTTGTGGAACCCCAAGACTTGCAAAGCAAGCAAGTAAATGTCATTTGACATGACGACCTGTTTCCCCAGTTTGTGCTGTTGCCCATATTACATGTATCAACAGATACATGAACATATTTGAGCCTTCCAAATTCTGCCATGTGAGTAACATCCATTTGCCACAGTTGCAACGCACTCAGTCCTCGAGGATTTACCCCTATTCCAATTCCCATGCCAATTTTCTGACAACTAGGATAAGCACTACCTAATTCATGTGCTTGTGCCATGGTGAGGTGAAATTGTTCCACTAACATTTTCGCTGATTGATGGAAGAATTGATGGGATAGGTGTACTTGTTCAAATAAATTTGGTGATATTTGCGTATAGAACACAAGTGTGTCTGCTTTATTATTTCCAATGCTCAAACCTTGATCAAATTGATGACTACAAATGTGGGTGACAAAATAAGGTATCTCTCTGAGGTTTATTGCTTGATGCAACTGTAGCAAAATGGTGTAAAGTCGCATATTTCTTATTGGTCGTATAAAAGCTCTTTCAATTCGATTTACAATGCCTGCTGCATAAAGAGAGTCTGTTACAATATTGACAGGTAAATCCTTCCATTTTACAAAAACCTGATATATCGCAAAAAATTCAAGTGTCTGCAATGAGTCCTCAGTTTGTCCTGAGAATTTACAATGTTTCCATTGTCCATCCTCTTGCCAGGTAATAACTGCTGAATGTGATCGCTTTCCTGCATCAGTAAAAACAGTTAGTCCAGTCACAGGTATCTCTGATCTGATAGGTTTTTCTTCCCAATCCTGTTTTCAAATAAACTGTAGCTTTTTATCTCTTGGCAAATGTGTTAACAATTGTCCAGTAAAGTCCTGTAAGGCCATTTGAAAAAGAGTTGACTGATTTGTTAACCACTGTAGATATTCCTTTCTGATAGGTAAATAGATAGCATCTGAGTCTAGTCCGGTAATGTCTGTAATCCTTTTATGCACTTTGACGAGCAATTGTGCTATTGCTTCCACTCTGGTACAAATTGTTGTTTTAGGATGAAAAACCAAAGAGTCCACTCGAGCATTGCCTTCTGCAATAAACCCAGGCAAATTAGTATGATTTCTTACATGTAAAACATAAAACAATGCAGTTCGCATTTGAATTTCTTGCCACAGAGCTCGCAGCAATTCAAAAACACACTGATTACATATGTGCTCTATAACAGATCTATCCAATTGCTTTATAATGCCAGCTACATATGCTGAATCAGTAATCAAATTAAAGGGAATGGGAAAATTCTGAAATATTTTTAATACAGCTTGTAATTCTACCACCTGAGGTGAACCCTTTTGTTGTACTACCATAGATTCCCACTTGCCATCAGAATACCAGACAAGGCCCGCCTTGCCTGTGTTCCCAGATCCATCCGTAAAAATGGTAATTCCATCCACAGGAGTGTCTGCGCACCACACTCCTGTGGCAATTGGAAGTTCCACACTCAATTTTATAACAGGATGGGAGGGCAAGTGGTAAACAACCTGTCCCGAGAAATTCTCCATAGCTGTTTGTAAAGCAAAGCTATTAGCCATACACCACTCAAAATATTGAGCTGCAATAGGAACGGTTAGTGATGCAGGGATCTCTGGCCACAAGCTCCCGACATCGCATCCGTCCTTTGATGAATAATCTGTGCCAATAGCTCTGTAACGAATCTGATCATTCTGAATTCCATTGACCAATTATTGCATACGGAATTTGCCTATCAAACAAAGTGATAATTTGTATTTCCTGATTCAAATCAATACGATGTACAAATTTGGAATGTAGCCTGCTTTCTATTTCTGTAATCAGTTGCTGTACCTCTGAAGTAGCGTGTCGTGGCGCTGTTAAAGTTGTGTCCCCTGCTAACAATTGGAATATAGGCTGCAATTGTGACGACGTAAGCCCCAAGTACGGCTGCAGCCATAACTTGAGCCTTATGTTCCACAGTACCCACTTTTGCACATGCCTTTATCATAGCATTCAAATCTGTTTTTCCAGGTAAAGCTTCAATGACCTTTTGACAATCAGCATTAGCATTATCCCTGTTTGCCACAGGTCCAAGGCTTGCCAGCCGCACAGGTTAACCCTGCGTGGAAACACCAGTCCTGCGCTCCCTGCGGTTTGGGCTGCGAGTTAACTGCATAGGCCTGGAACTGGTTGGGAAGATTCATTTGTGTCAGCATATGGTTCCCCCCCCGCGTTCTTTCTCCAGTTTCCCTGCATTCTGCAGCTGGTTGTTATCATCTGACCTTGAGCATTATACTGAGACCTGCACAGCTTCACAAAATGCCCTAGCTTCCCACAGCAATGACACATCAAAACAGAGTTATCTCTCCCACTCAGCTTCAACTTCTTAAGGCAGTTTTTCTTAAAGTGACCTTCCTGCTCGCATGTATAACAAAGATGAACTACCTTAACTGCCGCTGCAAAAGTTTTTGCTAAATGCTCCATCTGAAATGTGGTGGTTCCTACTTTCTCACAAGCATCCATTAGCTCAGTTAAGGTGGGGTTACAATTTGCCATCCCCGCAACAACCTCTCTGCAGTCCTCACCTGTGTTGTCCCTCGCCAACTATAGTGGCAATGCTTCTCCCACAACCCTCCAATCCAACAGTTGCCAAATATTTCTCCCCTCAGGACCCGCACCCACAATCACCAGATATGCTTGTGGAATTATAACTCTTTCTAATAAAGCATCTCGAATGACCCCTTTCCATTTCACTCCTCCCTCACCTCCCCCCCCTTCCCCTGTATACGCGGGCGGACGCTGACCCTCTCCCTCACCTCCCACATTACCAGATGGATGCAAACCTCACCCCCCCGCCCTGATCTAAAGGTGGAGTAGGGAGTTGTAAAGGAGGTTGAGGTGGCCCTAATACTTGTCCCGAACACAGAGGGGGGTTTTTGGGGGAGACATAGTCACGTGTCCCGAGGCGTTGGCTGAACGATGCTGCTGCAATTCCGTCTTTAATTCTTCCAGTCGTCTACCAAGCTCTCTCATGTCAAGTTCGTGTCCATTTCGTGATGGTAACAGTCCTTTAAGTCCTTGTGACTCTGGTACTGCTGACTCCGTAAATGGCGAATCCAGTAAAGGTGGGTACAAAGCATGTTTACCCTCCTTCTTGTCCTCCTGCTCAGCCTCATCCGTAGAGAGATCAATGAGAGGGAGGGGGTTTCTGCCAAGTCTCCTGTTCAGCGTCTGAAACAATTAGTTCAAATCGAGTTCGTGTTTTAGGGTGCACTATCGGTTCTGATGGATCTGTATCTATTTTACTCGCTCCCCGCTCCTCAGCTTTTTTCGGAGCCGTCCGTACCCACGGTGATAAAGGAGCTGCCACCGGTACAGCCACCGGGGCCGTGGGAGGTGTTGGTCCCGCAAACAGTGAGGGGGTAGTAGGCGCTTGCGGTCCTAAAGCCATAAAAGCTGTATGTGTGACTTCTCTCTCTGCTTTTATTCTTTTTAACGCTTCGCTAACCAGCCTTCATGTAGCAGACTATTTAAAGGCTTCCTTATCACCACTTGACACCGCATTCCAGAGAGAGTCACCAATCTTCTCCCATAAAGGCACTTCAAAGACATCATTAAAGGTTGTAAAATGTCCTTTATCTTTTGCCCAAGACAGTAACTGCTTTAACGCAGCTTCATCGTATTTAATTCCTCTCTCAGAGAGTATATGTTGGAGGAGTTTCACCACTGCCACTTCTGTCTTGGTCAGGGTAGACCCCATGTAAACACGTCCGAGCCACATCCCATGTCGCCCAGTCCTCCCACGCAGCCCGTAGCAGCCACAAGATAACTCCCCATGTTTTTAATTCTTTGGCAGAACCCGCTGCCATAGCTCGCTCAGCGAGCTGCATCGAGCACCGCTCCCAGGTATTCGGCTGTAAACAATCAGCCGGTCCTGCCACCGCCCCCCCCTTTAACGAGACGGTCCACACACTGGGCTACGTCTTTCGATTTCACAGAAATCTTAAATTCCCCGCCCAGTAACGAAATCACCTTTATCAAGGTTTCCATGGTTCGCGAACCCACTCCGACCGCCTGTGGTCCGCCAGCACAGCAATCACGTCGGGGTCACCATTTGTTGCCGCTTGTCTGCGGCAAGCTCCGTTCGGTTGCTGGCTGGCCTGAGGCTATTCGCACCCCAGGGCCATAGAGCACTGACACCAATGTGAGGATGCAACAAATGGCGTTTATTTAACTGCGCAACAGCCTTATATAGTCGTCTTGTCCCGTACGAACTCGCACGATAATGACACATCCTGCTCCTTTCGCCACGGCTACCTTCCGTTACAGCCCGAGATTTTCCGGTCGCCGTACCCTAATCTACCTACAAATGGATAGCAAGTTTTTGCTTTGTTAAAGCTCTTTTTTGGATCATTTAATAAGAAATGCTAATATTCCTGCTTGACTTCCATTCAAAAAAGGATTTTTCTGTAACAGATTTAATGTGACAGGTGAGGAAGGAACCTAGCAGAAATGATAAATTCAAACTGGGCTCAACATGCACTCAATTTAAAATGACAGTCAACAGTGTAAGTGCTTCCCACAATGCACGTAGATTATAAATCTTATGTTGTCAAAGTAAATCATGCCCAGCTTACACCCTCTCTTGTGACAAGAGGGGACCTGAGAAGAAATACTATAGACTATTGTCTAAAAGAGCTTCTCTTAAGACAAGAACTGTAGCATAGGCAACGTCCCTTTTGGGAATTCAGGGTTGGGACAGTGTCCCTTCTAAAGTGAGACAAGTCCCCACAGTTCAAGGTGGAAGAGCTATGTTGTGTTACCATGATTCAGTCCTTAATTTAATATTTGTCCTGTTTATTTTCTTGTCCCCCTCTTTTCTTACCTAGAACAGTGCATCTTCTGAAGTCAATCAACAGATACCAAAATAAGCTACCAAGAAAATAACCTACAAATTTAGCCAGTGCTCTTTGTGAAAAAGAGCTGAAATGGGAATTTTTAGACGCAGATATAAGCAGATTCATAACAACTCTGAACTTTCTACATGTACTCTGATCAAGCCCTTTGTATTTTTGCAGGCTTTGAACAATGTGTACAAAAATAATCTCGTAGCTTGCTTTGCTGGGTTCTCGACAGTACACTCAGCCTCTGCACACAAACTGGTTCCCTCAGACCTCCCTACCACATGAGGTTCCTCTGCACCTCTGACTAACTCGGCTTTTCTTGCAGGCAAGTTGGCTGAAAAGTCCCGTACACCTACTCTCACACTCCCATCCATACTTAGGCCTGGCAAGAAATGTGAAGTTCTCCAAGAACCATAAGGAGATGTTGAAACTTGCTTGAGAATGAGATTGCTGCCTTATGGCTTCAGTCAGAACATTTTTTGAGGGGGTGTGGATTGCAAGTGGGGATGTGAGCAATGCCAAAGCTAGACATAGAAATGAAATGAGAGGTAAAAGTCATGCTGTACTAATCAGCAATCCATTCAGCTTCATGAAACATCAAGAAGCTAAGCACAGCATATTGCCTGAGAGAGCCAGAAAGATATAGTTAATAAAACAGTTTCCAGAGCAGCAAGTGTGTGTCTGATTCAGACTGTGAGGCCACAGATTCCTTTTTTAAAATCCTTACTGTTTATTTCCTCAACAGCCCTGGCAATCCCAGAGGCCTCTTAAAACTAAAGCACTGGAAGAGAAACTAGTCTGTTCACTGAATAGACTCTGTTCATACTGGATTGTGACTCACCTCCCCAGCAAAGAAAACACCATTCTTCCTGGAGTTCTTGAGTCTTTGCTCAGTGTGGACAAGAACAGCAGCACACAGGACTAGGTGGTGAGAGACAGCTGTAATTGTGTTTTGCATAAAGCAAATATTATATCGGGAGCATACAAACTCTTACAATGCAAATTGCATTTTCCTGCAAAGCAGAAAGGAATAAATGTATTTAAACAGAGAGGAAGCAAAAGTGTAGAGAGAAAATTTAGATTTATTTCACTCTTCACTCACAGTGCAGCAGAACTCCACTATTGAGTAGAAGTGTAGAGTGCTGTGAGGTTGTACTGTATGTCTTGGTCAACTGCCTTTAGCAGAAAAGGCCTATGAATAACGCTAATCTCACACATATATCTTAATTCCTTTAAATCAGGTAATGGCTTTGTGCTTGAAAAAAGATGTGTGGCAGCTTACTCCTGAGTTATCAATAATAGCAATCTTTTTAACATATGGGAACTTTTAGTGAGTCCTGAAATAATTACAGGATAAAACCTTCACATTTCTGTATGAGTGTTTGGTTAATTATGCAGGTCTGATCAAAAATCAAAAGAACTTTGTTCCATTGTGAGTTTCAACCACAAAGAGAAAGCGAACAAATTTAATGAAATTTCAAATCCTAAAACCTGTTTTTTTTGGTCACTGGGGGGAAACATAATGGAATTTGTTACTTAAAAATTTATTTGGATATTTACCTCCTGTCCCTAAATAAAGGTACGCCATGGTGTTCACAGCATATCTAAAAATCTGTACATACATAAGTAGAGGGTATTTAACTTTAGATGCACATGTTTTAGAACATCAGTGATATTGTATAGTGAAAATGTTTGAGAACGGGGATTAGGATGTTTATGTTCTCACCTTCAATCTCCTACTTCACACTTGGGGGTTGCAGTGAATGCAAACTGCCTCCCTTGTGGATATGAGAAGTTAGTATTTAGTCCTTTTGTCTATTCATATATATGTCAGATACTTTCTAAAACTGTTACTAAAAATACCTAAGCAAGGCTCCACGTGATGAAGGCATTACATGTGCAGAGTTCCCCAGGTTTGTAAACATTTTATCTTCAGAAGGGACTCAGTTCCCTAAGACACATGATCCAGTAAAGCTCATCAAACTCTTAGTTTAACTTGGAACCAAAATCTGACATTGATGCTTAGGTCACACTTCCACTGACTTCAAGAGGAAATTTGTTTGTTGGAGCTTGACTTCTAAACTTGCCTTTCCTTTTGTCTTCACCAATAATGGTAGCACCATTTTGTACCATTTAATTGTAGACATAAATAATATCAACTAGCTCTCTGGCTGCTTGAGTGTGCTGCCCAATCAGGATAATGTCTGTCTACTAGTATTAATGTCTATACTTAATAATGTGTGAAAAATGCAGCTAAATTTATTTGGCCACAAAATAATATACTTTTAAAAATTGCTTTTAGCAACTAGTCTGAATCACTTGGATGGTATCCTTTATCACTCTTTTTTCCCCTCCAGCTCTTCACACTATTTATCTTTCCTCTTTGAATTTCATTAGGAGCATCATTGTATTTTTTTTTTCACTTTTTCAAATGATCGTTAACACAGAAAGAGTGCAAAATTTAATTTTGAGACTACCCTAGTACACTCCCCTATACTCTTTTCTTTTTTTGTTTTTCTGCAGGTTTATCTTGATCTTTCTCTTGTTAAAATACAGTTTCCAGGTCAAAAAGCACACATATTAAATTCCCTACCTGTACTAAGCTATTAGCTTTCAGTAGAAAAATGTGTGTTGAATTACAGTAATATAAGAATAGCAGAATAATTAAATGATAATAATACATTACTACTTCTATGTTTATCTTCCAGACCATGCAGAACAATTATGTTTCCTAAATCACAGGGGACCAGGGAGATACTATTAAAGGAATAATTCTTCTCTATTTTCTCTACCATCTATTTGCAGCTATAATGATTTGTACACGGTACATAGAGGTCTTTATTACACCTACAGGACTATTTTCATCCCAGGCCACTTAAACGGTAGCAATAGTAATGCAAAAAACTTACTTTGTGTGGCTTGATAAGCATTTGTGATCTTGAAAGACACTTAAACAACAACATTTCTGCTTTTGATGCTGCCTTTTGATATCTCATCACAATGACTTCAAGATTAAAAGCATATGTATATTACTACTTTAGTATGAATGTTACCTAAATTGAATAGTCTAAGAAAAAGTACATGGTTTTGGTAAACATTTAATAATTACCTGAAATATTTGTCATATAAAAAATAAACAAATAGAGATTGCACATATGTATAATGGCTTGTAACAGTAACTGACTTCATAACCTCATGTTCTATAGGAGAGTTCTTTTCACTGCACAGCCTCAGAGGTAGTACCATATTGTTTCATCTGTAAAAGAAATGGTAAATGTGGCCTGCTCATTTGTCCTGTAGTTAAATGACAATAAACAGTGTGAGGTACTCAGCTGGAGAATATGGTTGTACTTCTGTGTTCATTGTTACCTGTTAGGATTTGAATCAGGATTTGAAACTCAGGTCTCTGCTGCTGTGAAAATGATAGCATTAAAAGCAGCAGTGTGTGCATTGGGGATCTGGATTTCTGCTCATGCGGCAAAGACCCATCTCCCTGTCTGTATAAGTGGAGACCTATACCTTCTCTCCCATGATGATGTATCAGTGGGGTCCCCAAAGCAGCCTAGACAGATAGAAGATGCTGTTGCCACACTTTGTTACAGAGCTTAAAAGCAATTGTCTTAGCTTTAATTCTGTTGTTTGCCAGCAAAGGAGTTGATCCTTACTGACTTAACACTTCCTGAATGAGGCTATTTCTAACACCTCAGATCAGGTGAGAAAGGTAGTTTATGATAGGAAGGATCTCGTGGATTCCTGAGACTTAGATAGTTTCAGGATCTAAATTTAAACCACAACCAGCCTCAAACTGAGCAGGTCAACAGGTTAGTATCCTTCCAGAGTATGGGAGTACTGTCACACAGCAAAGTGCATTCAGATTTTGATAGCACCTTGTTAAGATGAGAGCTAAGTTGATGTAATCATCAAGTGTGAGTGGTCTTAAACTGACTTATTAATGGGTAAACTATATTAGCACACGCCACAGTTAACCAGTTTTAGGAGGGCCTATTTTTGCCTGGGGCGTGCTAGTTGAATGCAGGCATGGACTCAGTTGTTGGACACAAATACCTCAAAAATGTTGCTACTGTAAGTCAAAAATGTTTAATTCTGTAACTTTTCTTTGATCTCTCTACACCTAAGCATTATTCAGATTTATTCTTTCAGCTTATCTCCATCTCTAGTTTCTTCTTAATAGATCTCAGAAGACGAAAAAAAATTATGTGATGAGAAGAAACACTTATTTTCTCAAAGGCAAGCACATGAAGTAAGAAAGATATTAATCACTACCCCTTTCTCTTCTTTACCTGGGAGTTATTTCTCCACTTGTACATACCTATAGAGTTGAATGTTGCTGCAGTCGATGTGAGACACGAGCCCTGATTGTGATGCTCCACCCACAGACTGTACAGCAACACACTGAAAGGAAGTCCTTCATCTTGTTCTCTGCTACTCCCATGCTACGGCACACTGTCACCTCCTTTGTAAGCCATGAAAGAGATCACGGAAGGGGAACAAAGCAGAGTCTTGAAAGAATCTCTTCTTACTTTCTTGTGTTTCAAAGGATACACAATTTGTCTTCGAAATAAAGACAAGTAACTGCTGCAGCTCTCTATAATACTTCTCCCCTCAAGAGGGGAAGAAGTAGAAACTAAAGCTTTAAGTATTATTTTGACTGCAGTTTAAAACAGCTACAGTGTAATTAATCCAAACTACCACTGGGAGAAAATACATACATTAGTCAAATAATGTCTGCCATTCAGTGCCTAAGCCTAAATACGCGGGCTGCTGCCAGGAGCCCACAGTTCACGCAACAATGGCTGAGGAGACTTGGGCGGGACCAGGAGCAATGGCGGCCAAGCCATTGCTCAGAAACTTACTGAGGGTGCGTTTGATCCCCTTGTCCAGATTATTGATAAAGACGTTAAAGAGAACTGGCCCCAATACTGAGCCCTGGGGAACACAACTTGTGACTGGCCACCAACTGGATTTAACTCTGTTCACCACAACTCTTTGGCTTGGCCATCCAGCCAGTTTTTTACCCAGTGAAACGTATGCCCATCGAAGTCATGAGCAGCCAGTTTCTTCACGAGAATGCTGCCGGCAAACAGGGAGCAGCACGGCAGCAAAGGCCGTGGCCTTTCTAAGCTCTGCACCCAGTAAGTTTACAGATGACACCAAGCTGGGCGGGAGTATTGATCTGCTCGAGGGTAGGAAGGCTCTGAAGAGGGATCTGAACAGGTTGGATTGATGGGCTGAAGCCAACTGTATGAGGTTCAACAAGGCCAAGTATCGGGTCCTGCGCTTGGGACACAACAACCCTGTGTAACGCTACAGGCTTGGGGAAGAGTGGCTGGAAAGCTGCCTGGTGGAAAAGGACCTGGGGGTGCTGATCACTGGCCGGCTGAATATGAGCCAGCAGTGTGCCCCGGTGGCCAAGAAGGCCAACAGCATCCTGGCTTGGATCAGAAATATTGTGGCCAACAGGACCAGGGAAGTGATCGTCCCCTTGTACTCAGCACTTTCGAGGCCGCACCTTGAATACTGTTTTCAGATTTAGGCCCCTCACTACAAGACGTTGAGGTGCTGGAGTGAGACCAAAGAAGGGCAACAAAGCTGGTGAAGGGTCTAGAGCACAAGTCTTATGAGGAGCGGCTGAGGAAACTGGGGTTGTTTAGCCTGGAGAAAAGGAGACTCAGGGAAGACCTTATTGCTGTCTACAACTACTGGAAAGGAGGTTGTAGCGAGGTAGCTGTCAGTCTCTTCTCCCAAGTAACAAGTGATAGGACAAGAGGAAATGGCCTCAAGTTGCACCAGGGGAGGTTTAGATTGGATATTAGGAAGAATTTCTTCACTGAAAGGGTTATCAAGCATTGGAATAGGCTGCCCAGGGAAGTGGTGGAGTCGTCATCCCTGGAGGAATTTAAAAGACGTGTAGATGTGGTGCTTAGGGACGTGGTTTCATGGTGGACTTGGCAGTGCTAGGTTAATGGTTGGACTCAATGATCTTAAGGGTCTTTTCCAACTTAAATGATTCTATGACTCTATGATTCTATTCTATGAGCTGTGTATCCAAAAGCTCTTCTGGCAATTTCAAGGTACTGTAATATCACTATCACTGAAATATATAAACAAAGCAATAGCAGCACTGATATTTCTGCTGTGGTTATTTAGGATCTATGGATCATCTGCGGCATTTTTGAGAATCAGGTGTCTTTTAGACCTAACACTGGTAAGGCTCATACCATGGCTTAATGTTACACATTCTGGACATTACTTACACCAGTTCAATTTCATGTGCACTAAGGATATCATATGAAGATTGAAATTTTTGCCATGCTTTTCAACTGATTTGCATATTCAGTTTATGTTGTTAATTTATAGAATTGTTTATCATTAATGAATGGAAGCAAATATCAGTTAGCTATATAAAATTTCCAGTGGCTTAAATATAATTTTTTTGAAACAGGAAATCATTGGGGTGGAGCTAAACTTCTATTTTAAATCATGCTGTATTATTTTCTAAATTATTTTAGAGCATTATAATCCAAGAATCACGAATAAGTGTTTCACTGTCTGTAGACTTATGGGAGGTATACCCTATGAAATAGCCTAGTATCACAATTTTGAGAACCCTCAATGGGATCCATAGTCTAGAAGATAATGGGTCTCCATTTTCTGAAACAGGACCCTTAGAAAACATTTCAACTTTTAAGCATCTGAAAACTGAGATGTCACACTTGTTAACTGCATTTTTAAATCCCATTCATCTCCATGCAGGTAGCTACCTGTATCACGCAAACTATTTCATATCATGGTAGTCTGAACTGCAGTGCAGTGTCTGAGCTCCCGTGTGCTCAGCTTTATTTCACAATGCTAAGGCACATAGAGGAGGGACCGTCCTTTCCTTTATGCTTGCACAGCTCCATGGTTGGACTCTGAAGTGCTATAGTGGCACAGGCTGACAGGTAGACTGTGGCAAGTGTATTTCTTTCTTGCCCAGCAAATATTCCATAGTGATATCTTTGAGGTCATCAGAGAATGGAACCAGGAAAAATATCTGTCTCCTCATCTTCTAAGTCCCTTCCTGGGGTGCCCTAGTGTAGCTGTAGGATATTACAAATTTGGGATCACAATTTTGTAGAATAAGAAAAATAGCTATCCAACTTTTCTTTTTTTTTGGGGGGGGGAAGCGAAGAGGAAGAGGTACTGAGCAGCTTACTGCCATCGTATTAATCTTTTTTCATTCCGTGCTGAAACACTGCACCTGAAATGAAATTAAGAGCTTGTGGAGACTATTTCTAGCTGTCATTGTTTAACTCCAGCTGCCAGCTAAGCCCCACTCAGACACGCGCTCACTCCCCTCACAGTGGAATGGGGGAGAGAATTAGAAGGGGGAAAATGAGAAAACTTGTGTGTTGAGATAAAGACAGTTTAACACGTAAAGTAAAAGCCGTGCACGCAAGCAAAGGAAAACAAGGAATTCGTTCCCTGCTTCCCATCGGCAGGCAGGTGTTCAACCATTCCCAGGAAAGCAGGGCTCCATCATGCATAACTGTTACTTGGGACGACAAATGCCATCGCTCCAAATGTCCCCCCTTCCTTCTTCTTCCCCCAGCTTTATACACTGAGCATGACATCATATGGTATGGGATATCCCTTTGGTCAATTGGGGTCAGCTGTCCCAGCTGTGTCCACTCCCATCTTAGAATCACAGAATCATAGAATGGTTTGGGTTGGAAGGGACCTTAAAGATCATCTAGTTCCAACCCCTCTGCAATGGGCAGGGACACCTTCCACTAGACCAGGTTGCTCAAAGCCCCATCCAACCTGGCCTTAAACACTGCCAGGGAGGGGGCATCAGCAACTTCTCTGAGTAACCTGTTCCAGTGTCTCACCACCCTCACAGTCAAGAGTTTCTTCCTAATACCTAATCTAAATCTACCCTCTTTCCATTTAAAACCATTACCCCTTGTCTTATCACTATATGCCCTTGTGAAAGGTCCCTCTCCAGCTTTCCTGTAGGCCCCCTTCAGGTAATGGAAGGCTGCTAGAAGGTCTCCCCAGCGCCTTCTCTTCTCCAGGCTGAACAACCTCAACTCTCTTGGCCTCTCTTCATAGGAGAGGTGCTCCAGCCCTCTGATCACCTTCGTGGCCCTCCTTTGGACTTGTTCTAACAGCTCCATGTCCTTCTTATGTTGGGGACCCCAGAGCTGGACACAGTACTGCAGGTGGGGTCTCACGAGAGCGGAGTAAAGGGGCAGAATCACCTCCCTCGACCTGCTGGCCACGCTGCTTTTGATGCAGCCCAGGATATGGTTGGCCTTCTGGGCTGCAAGCGCACATTGCCAGCTCATGTTGAGGTTCTCGTCAACCATTACCCCCAAGTCCTTCTCCTCAGGGCTGCTCTCAATCCATTCTCTGCCCAGCCTGTATTTGTGCTTGGGATTGCCCGACCCATGTGCAGGACCTTGCACTAGTGCAAGGTCCTTCTGCCCCCCCAGCCTACTTGCTGGTGGGATGGTGTGAGAACCAGAAAAGGCTTTGACTCTGTATAAACACTGCTCAGCAATAACTAAAACATCCCTGTGTTATCAACACTGTTTTCAGCACAAATCCAAAACACAGCCCTATACTAGCTACTATGAAGAATATTAACGCTATCCCAGCCACAACCAGCGCACTAGCACATCACAAATTTAAAGATTACTTTTATGGTTTCTTTCATCTTTAAAGTGTGGATGGGTACAGTATTTTTCAGATTCTCTTAAGGTATGCTGGTCTAAGATACATACTAAACGTACTCTTTTAGAGCCAATTTTTGTCTCACATTGAATCCTCTGTGTTTCTGTCTCAACCATTGATATCAGTGGGATTACTGCACTTGTAGTCAGAACTACTGTTTAGTGAAGTGAGAATATGTCTGTACAGTTATGACAAGATGATTTCCCTGATGTATATTATGCTGTTTGTCCACCGAGTGCACATTCCTGCCGTCAGAGGGGAGAGCTGCAATATGAAAGAAAGCACCTTCCGTAAATATCTGCTCCATGTTTATGTTTTTCATTTTTTGTGTTCTCAGCTAGGAATTTGTGAAATACTTGGTGTACTATACCATTTTTATTTCCTATGAAATGTGGAAGAGACTTTACTGGGAAAGTGATCTGACCCCAGTGCAGTAAATTTGATTGCACGACTGCTAATATATTTGTAGCCTAACCCATAATAGTCTTTATTACTTCAGTCTTGGGTGTCTACTGAGCAGAGGTTGTTAAGAACACTGAGCATGCAGAAGGTTTGGTATATTTTCAGTGTGCATGACTCGAAAAGAGCATATGTCCGACAAACTAACTTCCCTAGATCAACTCACAGCCAGAAATTAGGCAATTGCACTAAACCACTGCTTCCTCCCTGCTGGTCACCAGGAGTTCTTGTCTGATACCTGTTTTACCATATATTCTTTGCATATATTTCTATTCATATTTTACCCACTATCTGCAATAAAACCTAAAATCTAATATAAAATAAGTATGTCCTTCAAATAAGCCTTTCCAAACTCACTTCAAGTTTCCTACTACATCTTCTCCAAGGGTCAGCTGATAACCTCTGTAAGCCACCTGCCAGGAATATGACATCAACAAAGTCTGCAGTTAGTCTTTAGGATTCTTTGACTTAAGGGTCCCCACAGAAAATCGAATGACTCTCAGTAGCTAACAAGCCTTTGCCAGTCTCAGGTAATGAGTTAAACAAATGGCTTTAAATAAACAGAGCTTTGGCAGAGTTGTGGAAGAGAGTAACCCATCCTTCTGTGGAGCTGTCAAAGACCAGAGAGCTTCCACTTTTCAGACCACCTCAGCAGCAGGAAGAGGATCGTCCTCTTTCTCATGCTGTGAGTGGCTACCAAAGAGAGTTCACTATAGCCCTTCCTCTCTCAAAGGCTACGTTTAGAAAGCTAAGTAAAGCAGTGTCAGAGGTGGCCTTCAACAAAATGGCACAGACTGACTGCATCCACACTCCACAGCAGTTGCCTTGAGTCTCTGCATTGCCCCTATATGATGCTCCTGTGGTCCACAGACACAAAACACTACTTGTTATATATTTATATATTTCGGGGGATTTTCAGTTCAAAGTCTCTGAAATAATGCTGGAGCCATGTGCAGCCTGTCAAACTGTTTTGTGGTGGTTTTTTTAATAGCATGAAATAGGACATATTTGGATTGCACTGGAAGACTGGGGAGGCACCCAAATCTGTCTTGTCCATATTACATTTGCAATGGTCCTTGGCACACACTGGCCCTCAAACTGGGCCCAGGCATTGCCTTGGAGTGCACTAGTTGCTTACTCTAAGATATGCCGCTGAGTGCCTGTCACCTGACACCAAGAGGACACCGTACACTCAGTTAAGCAGTAGGGATGAATAATGATGCTGTGCTAAATCTTCCTCCACACTCTCTTTTATTTAGCTGTATAAATGTAGCCACAGGAGTCGAACTGCTGAGTTGTTGCCCCCTTACCGTAGTCTGCTTCCAGAGCTACACAAACCTATCTTAGCATCACTAGCATCAGTTTTTCTGCAGAGGTCACACTGGGGTTCCTACACTAAGCTGCTTGTGGCTGTGGTGCACCAGTTCCTGCTGACACTGTGTACCACTCTGTTTGCCACTGGCTTGCTGATAGTCTGCAGCTGCTTTGGGTGGTTCTTAATTTTTAATCCAGTTTGGTGATACAAGCATTCCATGCAAAACCCACATCACAGAAGTAAGATATATTTGGCATCATTTACTTCTTCTTAAAAAGCCTGTTTCCCCAGAGTGGGGTCATCCCAGTGAGGCAGATTCAAGCATTTGTTTAATGCATAAACATGCCCTTGGTTTTTGTCTCAATTCAGTTGTAATTCTGTCTTTAAACATAGTTTTCAATATAAATGCACCAGAATGTTACAAAACCTACATAGTCATGAGTGTACCATGGCACAAACCCTTAGCTTGAGTCAGCTCCTGTGCTCTCCAGCAGATATCTATAGAGTTTTATTCACCCTCATTCTTCTCCCTCTGTCTTTCTAAGAGGAGCTGTTCTTTCTGCCCTTCCTTCTCTCTGGTCTACATGACTCCAATTTTGTATACCATGCCAACGATTCCTTAAAAAAGTGTGTACATCACGTTTCCTATTTTATGATAATGAAGAGGTGGCACATTCTTGACTCATTCTTATTCAAAGATTTGCTGTATTGTGATTGGGCTGCTTGGCTCCTGTCTTCTGCGCTGGTCCGTGAGTATTGCTGGATACTCTCAGCAAGTTCTGCTGATAATTTTTTTTTATGGCATCTGACTTCTGCAGGAGTACTTGTGAAATGTGCATTATTCAAACATAAATATTTGCAGGATCTGCACCCTTAGAATGTCTACCTAAGTTAGCATGACACCAAAAAAACTAATAGCTTGGCAGCTTCTACTATTCACATTTTTGTTTTCCAATAGGTATGGAGATTTTTATCCCTGGATCTCAATTTTTTAAAAGTCAGAAAAGAAAGACAGTATACAGAGGGAATTCCCCTCTGAGTATATGTGAATTTCCAGATAATAGCAAAGGCTTGGCATTTTTCATACTTACTGTACATTGCACAGGTTTTAAAATTTTGAATGGCTCTATGCAGTGCAAAAATTACACCCTAGTCTTGCTCCTATGTTCCAAATTTTAGTTAAAACTATTTATACAGAGCTCATGCAACCCTATCATTGAAGCTGAAAAGGCAAACTCTTCATCACTCATGATTTAAAAGAACATTAGAAATTAATTTTGATTGATTCAGAACTCCTCTGTAAATTGCTGGTTTAGGTTAAAGAACAGGTTTTCAATTAAATCTGGGTTTGTACAAAATCAAGATCAAAATGAATGTGATAAAATGCTTTAGAATTTCACATAATTTAGGAATATTTTAGTGAGGTCTCTATTGAACAGTGACTTTATTATTCTGTATTTTAGACTCAGAGAGCTCTTACATTCATTTATTCAGTACTAAAAGAATTATTTACCATGAATTGTTCATGTTCTCAGTATTATATCTTTGCCTACATTCTTGCTAGTTACTTCAGATTTTTGTTTTCTATTGATGGGGATTTTGTTTTACATTGCATTTTATTTTTGTTCATTTCTTTTTCAAGGCGAGCTTCTAAAAGAATTCTGTTGTATTACAGCTGATAACTGCAATAATTCGGCAAATACATAGTCACCACTTGATGAAGAAATTAGTAAGAATTGTCCTTGTCTTAAACAATTGAAAATGTTAGTAAATCATGTGCATTTTAAAGGGTGAAAGCAGCCTGCTAGAAGGTTTACTTTCAGAAAACAAGAGTTTCAGGTACCTAAATTGTGTTTCTTTTCCAGTGGGCGTCTTTCTTCTCATCATTGTCATGGTAAAGGCAACATGAAGCCAGTAAAGAGAGATCTGAGAACTGGTAAAGCCAGGAAAATGTTCTTTAGGGATTTTTGAGTCAGAGGCTTGAACATAACCAAAATCAGAAGCAGACTTTATTAGACAGATTATAATTAGGCTTTCACGAGTGCACAAAGAGACATGCCTGTTTGATCCCGTGCCTTCTCCCTGTGCCTGTATGAAAGATGGTCACTGTCTCTGTGCCAGCATACCTAGAGCAAGAGTGGGAAAGATCATGGCCAGGATGCTGCTTGCTCTAATAGATGAAGGGTGGGCTACAACTCTGTCTTAATTAGGACCAGCTGTCAGATTCAAGCTCTCATATACTCTTGTCATCCAAAGTATGTGAAAGTTAGCACATTCACTTTGACTTTCCCAGTGAGTCAGACTATATCTGACATTCCCCATTGACGACCAGAGTCTAAGTTATAGCAGACTGTGTGTTGAAGTCCCAATAAAATCCCATGTAACTCTTTCAGCAGCCATAGTGCCATAGCTTACAGAACAAGTTTTTAATAAGGATTTTTATTTTCAGGCTTATATTAATGCCCACTGAACAAGGTCAACAAAAATCATTGCACTTCTAGAAAAAGCACTGATCATTACCATGTATCATAAAATGAATCATCTGCAAGCTGCCTGCACTTACATCTGTCTTGCTTATGTTATTGGATGGTGCATTGCCTGCTCATGTGTTGTTTAGACATAGTATAGGGAATAGGTGTCAGAAAAGATGATTTTACCAGGATAATTTAAATAGAACAACAACTGTTAACTTGTTAGTGATAATTTCCCTTTTGGTGACTGAACAAGAAAGCATTATTCCCCCATGAAGCTTTCCAGCCTGCTGGCACCTGCTCCCTGCTCCAGCATCATGAAGTTTAGTCAGTTGAGCTCCTGGACTGCTGTATCTGAGCTGGAGCCCATTCTTGCCAGGGATACTAGAATATCAATAACATGTTTTCATCTTACTCAAAGTGTAATTCTTGCTTTGATATCAAAGACTAGGAAAGTACAGAAGAGGAAATGTTTCCTGGCCAGCAGGTTTTTTTTTTTCCCCCTCTGTGTCCTGCTGGAGCTAATTCTCTCTAAAGTACTTCATCTTTTCAGCTGGACAAATTGTTCTGAACTTTTCGTATTAAATCTCTCAAATCTTCTGCAAAAGCCTCCTGGAAGGGGATTTCTTAAAAAAAAGGTGAAGCATACCCATTGCTTCTGTTTTTAGGCACTTTGAATTGTTATGAGGGATACATTGGTTTTCTTCTCCCAAAGGGGTCAAATAATTGCAGGAATTTGAGTTGAATTTGCCTTCTCTGTTTATTTTACTTTTTTTTCCATTTTCAACTAAGTCAGAACTGTAAACATGAAAACAAACAATTCTTGCTCATTTTCTCATCATAGTGTAACAGTCCAAACCACTTCTCAGTTCCCACTCAACTTTCAGAAAACAGAGGATCTCACACAAAGCACCTGCCATCTTGCAGGACAGTGCCATATGTGATTATCTAGAAGATTTATGTAGAGATATAACAGCAAACTTAAGACAGAGAAGAATGTTTTCTCTTACTGGGGGCTCTGGTTAGCCACCAAGCAAAAATTGTGCAGGTACCTCCATGTTCCCTTTCTTGTCTCGCCTCTTTTTTTAATATGAAATGTAAACAAAAAAGTATAAGTAAGATCTACCAGAAAAAATAAGACTGCAATACATATAGAAATACGTAGCAGGGATATGGAATATTGCAGCTTGCTACTGATGCTGTTTGGTTTTGCCTTCAAAATCCAATCATATGGCTTGGAAATGTCATTTATTTAGGCATTTTAAGCACGTTCTGGCTTCAAAATCAAAATGTGGATTTTTATATCTGTATCATCTCAGAAAATATGTTAAAAATGTTGCAGCAAATTAGTTTCCATTTCAATTAACTAATTTGTCCATAAAGTACTCAGGCACCTACATTTATGATCAAAGCTCACCTAACAGAATTATGCAAACTATTAAAGAAGGTCCAGAGAGAGGGTAGTGTGTATTTGTTTCATAAATTGCAGGACTAAATGTTCTGAACTATGTGTATTTTAAGAGCAAATTGTGCTCTATGACAGCTCTAGAACATGTAGAGAGTGTCTCTGTGAAATATAGGGAAATTCATTACTTTTTTTCCTATGAATCATTCTATTCCTTGTCTTTATGTTGGAATAAAAAAACCCTTCTACAATTTTTGAACAGTAGCTGCCACCAAAATTGACTTTTAAGGAGAATTCATTAAAGTTTTTCCTCACATTTATTCTAAAGAAAGTTCAGGAAATAACGACGCTATACTTAGTGGGGATAATAAGAATGAATAGTACTATACATATTAATCTTCATATCTATCGTACATTAGCATATGAACAATAGACATCTAATATTTTTGGCTGCTTTCTTTATTCTCTCTCTTCTTTGCGTATGTGACGTCAGTGTTTTGAGTTTTTTACATCTCAGCTGACTATGATGATTAGCTAAATACTGTTATAACTGTATAAGTCTGAATTATTTTAGTAGCTCTGGAAGTCAGATGTGCCATCCAACTGCCCAACTGAAGAATTCCTTGGAGAGTGGTTGTATAACCTGTAGAAGACTAATTAATTCAAATAATTTAATAATAAAAGATAGCTACAGCCTTTGCTGTAGTCTCAAAGCTGCAGTAATTTATCAGCTGAAAGTAGTGTTAACAGGGACCTGAGTTAATTGATTGAAATGAACAAGACTCGACATGCGTCTTGAAATTTTAGAATAATTCTCCAGTGCTATTCATCTTGGTGACAGAGCAGAACTTCCCTGATGAGTCTGTGGCTGCTAATAACTACTATTTAATTCAACTAAAGTTATTGCTGGTAGAATGTTCTGTTTCTAAATTTAAACAGCTTGAGCTGATGTCCCAAGCACAAAGGAAGACTTGCTCAAATAACCCACGAGAAGTCACAGATGTGCAAATGTGTGGATTCCATAGCTCAGGAAGAAGAAAATAGTACAAATGAGTCTTTGAGAGGATGGAAAAGCAATGTGGCTCTTGAACTACAAACAGAAAAATGCTTTTGATTTTGATGGCAATTTTAATCATTTTGTGCTAACACTGCTCTTTCACTCTACTTAAGACTTGTCCAGACTCACCTTCCATAAGCAGACAAGAGCACAGGGCCTGTAAGACAAATAGAATTAATAAAACAGAAATCTGTAAACTACATCAGCACCAAATTGTGCTGGTAGCTGGCAACATGAATCCAGTCTTGCGTATTACAGAGGAGGTGAGAAAAGCAGCATACTTTCTTCAATCTCATGCCTTCTCTTCCTGCTCGCCGGAAGCTTTTAAGTGGTTTTCTCACAAAAAGGCATCCAATTCTTTCCAACTGGTTTCTATTTTTCTAGTGAATGAGGCAAGTAGGGTGAAGAATACATCACTGTCCTGTGTGGGTTGCAATTTTTTTCAGCAAAACTGTTTTACCTCATAAATGAAGCTTCTTCAAGTCTAAAACCTTTTGTGAAAGTACACCAATTTAGAATAAGAGGTCTCCCAGGATCTGCAAGAAGAAAGTTAATTTTCAGAGGAGGTGAATTTCAGAGGAAATGAATTATCATCCCAAAAGACCTGGGGCAAGTTTCAAAGGGAGATTTATATGTTGCAATTCTCAGGGCTACAGCTGTTGGTGGCCTGGTGCCAGCCCCAGGTGTAAAGCAGCTTCAGGAGTGGCATCTGCACCACTCGCTCAGGCACCTAAGTTTTCCATGCACTGAACACAGGGAGCTGGGGATGCCAAAAAGGTGGGAGAGTGTATAGCTTAAGCCGCTGAAGATGCTGGGGGAGGCATGTTTCTGAAGGTATGCAATTCTGTGGAACACAGGTATCTAGCTGAAGTGTCTCATCTTTTTTCCCCTAACGTTAAAATGTTCAAAATGTTATTTTTCTTAACCAATTGCACCTCCATGAGGATTCAAGAAGAGTGGAAGTACTCACTTTGCTTGCATTAGACCATCTAACATTAAAAAATTCCAAACAGATGACTAGCCAGATCTGCAGCAATAAAAAACTAGATCTATGTGTTGGTTGACCTTGGCTGGCTGCCAGGTACCCACCAAGCTACTCTACCACTCCGCCTCCTCAACTGGACAGAGGGGTAGAAAATATGATGAAAGACTCGTGAGTCAAGCCACATGAGCCGTGTAAACCCAATACAATCTGCCACGCCAAAACTAAGAGAGGAAAGAGAGGGACAGGTGAAAAAAAAAAGAACAGAAAACTAAAAAAAACCCCAAGAGATGTATCAAATCTGGGGAGGGCAAGGACCATTCATTTGACCATCTGCTCTGGCTGGTGGAAGGCTGGGGACCTGGAGAGTATGAGCAGCTGAAGCTCCTGTATACCAGCATAGGCTCTCTTGTGTTCCTTCAATCCACTCCACCAGGCTTCTGTATTCCCCTCTGCTGGCATGGCTGAGGCATGGAAAGGAGGAGGTGAGACACCAGTAATATGCATAGAAAGGGTGCAGTGAAAAGTGGCTATGCCACAGAGTAAATACACACCATAGTGCTCCCCACAGACCTGTTCCCCAGCTGCCCACAACACGGGACTTGCTGGTGTACACCACAGCTCACCTCCCCATCTCTGCACCCGCCCAGGCTTCTTTCCCTAGAGAACTAAGGGAATGGCCTATATCTCATGTTGATTTGGAGTTAGGTGATGGCCGAGAGCACGTTCCCGGGGACCAGGACCGTAGGACACAGAGCACCGCCTGGCCAAGCAGACGCAACCACTGAAAACATCTGTCCAAATGTGAACGAGTGCTTCTCGCTCTGAAGGTGGCTGTATCAATCAGACCCTGCACTCTGAGGTGTGGGGGGAAGTGAATGTGTGTCAGGAATTTATGGCCACCTCTGTCTGCAGTTTCTGCTCCAGCAGCTTGGTATTAAAAATCCAGTGGCTTAATAGGTGAATAGCCTGCCAGTCACATCTACAAAACGCACAGGAGGCACTTTTCAATTCTTGCATTCTTGAAAAACTTGTGATCATTTTCATGTACACTTTGGCCCATCTCTCTCTTCTTACTTGAATAAAAGAAGTGGGAGTATGAAAAAGAGAACAGTAAGGGCTGGAGAATCTCATTATAAATATACAGAGCATCATCTGTAGGTGGTGATATAAAAATTTCAAGAAATGTTCCTCTGTGTTACTGTATATAGATATGCCTGATTGGTTAAAGTCTGCCACTACAAACACCAGGAATATAACCACATTGCTGAACGTCATTATCCTGCTTGCTCCAATAATCTCGTTAGTAACTCTGCCTTTGAATTCCTTCAGTCTTTCTGAGTGTTTCTGGCTGTCTCGATAATTAATTTATCAATCGCTGGCATTTGCAATCACTTGCTCATTCCAGCTAAAATTGTACTGGAAAGTTGTCTGAGTTACATTATCTGTACTTTAGCTCTTCTCTCCATGTATCAGTCATATGTCAGTCTGAATTATGAGCTGTTGATTGTTTTAAACACAGCCACCTGGATGTTTTGGTCTTGTTCTTCTCCATGGCTTTCCAGACTACTGTGAAATTTCCACATCCTGTTTCTAATTTTCAGGAATTATTGTCCTGCTTCTTTCTCTTTTGCCTCACCAGCTTGCAGAACCTTCAGTGACATCTCATTTTGAGGAATAAGTTAGTCAGAAGTACTAATTCAACCCTCCAAACAGCATTTCAATAGTACCTCAGGTAAGTATCAGAACAACTCTATTAAAGCATATTACCAGTTCTGAAATATTAATCTATCAGTTCCAATAAAAGAAACTCTTAATCTTTTTCTATTACTTTAAGAATATCCAGGAGAATATAGGACCGTCTGGAAAGATATTTTTGCAATGAGGTATTGATTTTGAGGATGTTTTTTCAATAGAAAGGTTTATGAGATCCAGGGCACTCCGGTCACTTCTGATGGCAGATAGGAATAGAGATCTGAAATGAAAACCTGGTATTATTGATCTAAAAAGGTTGGTTTTGATAGTGTGCCATTTGTGAAACCAAAAAGATATGAGTGTTGTTCCAACGTGAAATACAAACCAATTTCAAAACCTTAAGAGCTCATAAAATTGCCAGATTGTCTGTTGCTAATGAGTTACATGTCAAGAGGGACTCATGCGGTTACGAAGATTAGACTGCTTTTTACTCATTTTTCATAACAGAATATGCTCTCTGAAGAGGGGAATCCCTGAATGGCAAGAAGGAGTGTTGTCATCACTGTTACAGTGTTTACAGAAAGGGGCTAGTGATGCATCATCCTTGCTGTCAGGACTATGGCACCCTGAACGCAGTGGAAAATTACTCCATCTACTAAAAGCATCCTGAAGTTCAACGCTGGCTCCGAGCCTGGGCAAAACACGCTGATCCCCAGAAAAAAAGGCTGTTGGGGCAGCAGTGTAGCAGAGGCACTGCTGCCTACTTCTCCCATTTCTGAACCCTGGAAAGGTATGGGTGAGAGTGTGCACAGAATAGGTTATTCTTCGAGGAAGATGGGGACACAGGATGGGAGCACACCCTTCCAACAGCAGCTGCAGTTGTGCCTACCTCCTTGCAGGTGTCTGGAAAGAACAGGAACAGCAAGCTGGATTTCTCAGGCCTCTCCTGCTCCCTCTGGCTCCTCCAGATTTTCCTGTCCCAGAAGAAGGAGCTTCACAGCTCTTTGTTTTAGGGCAACAAAATTCAACCTTCTGTGCTCTCCTGAGAAGCCATAGGCAGCTCTGATAAAGACCTAGCATCCTCATTAGAGACAAAAATAGTGTGGTGGGTTGACCCCAGCTGGCAGCTAAACCTCCACCCAGTTGCTCACTCACTCCCCCACAGCAGGATGAGGGAGAGAATCACAGGGCCAAAGTGAGGAAAAACCCATCGGTTGAGATAAAAACAGTTTGACAAGTGAAGAAAAAAAAAACAAACAAGAATGTAAAGGCAATCACTAGCTCCCACCAGTAGACCAATGCCCAGCCAGACTTGGAGCACCGGCTGCTTCCCTGGGCTGTATTGCTGAGCATGACACTATATGGGATGAAACATCTCTTTGGTCAGTTTGGGTCATCTGTCCTGTCCGTGTCCCTTCCCAAGCACTTGTGCACTCCCAGCCTACAACAGCTAAAACATCAGTGTATTATCAACATTGCTTTGGTCACAAATCTAAAACACAGCACTGTATGGGCTGCTGTGGTGAAAATTAACTCCATCCCAGCCAGGCCCAGCACACGTACGAGCAGTACTGGGAATTTTTAGGGACAGGTTTATCAAGACTAGTAAGCAGAAAAGAGTTGTTTAGGACAAAACCTTAAAATGGGGTTAAAATGAAGCTGAAACATGATTTCACATATGGTCTTAGATTCATGTTTCCGTTTGTTTTTCACTGCATATGGCAATGCTGAATGCTCGGTTTGGTTCAGAATACCAAAAAGCATTTTCTTAAAGCTTTTTTCTTTGTAAATTTTGAATTAACTGAAATATACATTTGTTGATAGTTGGGAACTGGGCTGGCAGGACTAAACTTTGTGAGCTTAATTTTGTGTTCAAAACATTTATGTTTTTTGTTCACAAATACTCATTTTGTTTCCCTTACTGACACAGCAAATTTTATACCCTTTTGTCCTTTTTATTTTAAGAATGAAAATATTCTCACTAATGAATAACCATTTGCTTTTATTTTTGCATGTGGTTACTTCCAATTTTTCTTTATATACTTGAGATTAATATGCTAAAACATTTGGAGAACTTATTTTTCTCACTACTGGGACTTTTTGTTCTGTGTTTTTCTTGAGGTTTACATCTTTCTCCAAAACACTGTAATATGTAGTCTGGACATACATCGTACTAAATAAATGAACAAGCTCTTTGCATCAGGCATTTAATATCACACCACCACACACACTTTTCTCTTGAGATTCACCAGTAGCATCATTGATGTTATTTAATGTTTCCCTTTCCCAGTAAATGTTTAAGAAGAGTCCTGAAGAAATTGTGACTTTTCTTACATGAAAGAAAAGTGTTATTAAATTCCCAAGCCCTGAAGAGCCATTAGGCCCCTTTATTTCAAGACTGTGTAGGTGGTATTGCTCTCAAAGTAAGGCTTTTATTGTTCAAAAAAGTGTTTTAACAGAGGCTGTCCTTGGGGACCATTTTAAGGCAATGAAACAAAGTTAAGACTTGACAGTGTCTTTGCCAAGTATGGATGGGCACATCCCAGGGATGAGGGCAATTCTTTCTAAGGGAAAGGCTGTTCAGCCTGACTTTTGGCACTCTCTCTTCTTCTAGTCTTCTGGCAACACTCTACCTGTCTCCTTTGAGTAAATCTTGCAAAGATAAAACCTTGTGTTCCTTAGTAGTGGAGAAATGGTATTCAGGTAGGCAGCTAGCAGAAGCTGCCATTCTCCTTGACTGTGTTGTGCCTCAATTGAGAGATCCTGCATGCTCAGGCACTGTCAGTACAACTTTTCCTAGGAACTTTAAATTGCTTAAGATCTCTTAAAATGCAATTGCAGAGGCTATTTGTCTTCTATTTGAGTGTGCAAGCTGAAGCAAAACACATAGCCTCTGCTGAAGACAAAGCTAAGCTCGCTCTTAGCTTCAAATCCTACCAATTCTGTATGACAGATTTAGTTAAACAGAAATACCACTCAAGAGAATTTGCAAAAATTATACCTGTTTGAAAAATCTGGATCCTTCCAAAGACTTAAACGTAGCATAAAACTTTGCCTGAGTAACCCTCTGCTTTATTCAGGCCCTGAAACCTTATCCAATGTAGTTTCATATCTTACCAGGACATAGCTTTGTAGAAATCGCTTGGGGAAAATCCAGCCTCTTATCAAGTCTATAAGGTTCTATGGAAAGTTTTCCTATTAATTTCATTTTGCCATTGACTTCATCAGAGAATGTATTTTGCCTCTCTTCTTATATGCAATAAATACCTACTCTGAGGATAATTGATGCACTTTGCAAATGAAGTTTCAACTGTCTTACTTCGACCGAGCATTAATAACATACATTTGTGTTGTTACTTGAGATCTAAGAAACTTTTTATTATTTTTCATAGACTCTAATGAAGTTACTTTTAGTCATCAGAAACAATAGACTTAGCTGTGAAAAGAATGTATACTTTTAAAAATCTCATGGTATGTTAGCATAGAAATGGACTATAACATTTTGAAACACATTGAAGACATTGTATAGAGAGATAATTTTTTCATGCATTAAAGAAAAGCCAAGATACTATTCATAGCATCCACACTATGGAACAAAGTATGTTTTTTAATTATGTAAATTCTTCAAATTTAAGGTACTGCTTCAAAATGGCTGTTAGGGATAAGGTGCTAGAGGAAGAAGATAAGCAAAAGGGATTACATTTTTTGTCGTAGCACTGGGAGAAGACATGTAAAGGTCAAAGGCTGATGTTTCATTTTGGAGGCATGCCTGAGAAGTAGGAGTGGTGAAGGAAATGATGAACGAACTTGTGCTCACAGCAATGTCTCCTTTGTTCTAGTTATGGCTGTGAACATTGGAATATGTAAAAACTGCCATACTGGGTTAAGCCAAGAGTTCATCCATCCCAGTGTCCAGCCACTAAGCAGAGTTTAGTAAATGGCATAGGAACAAATCCCTGTGAACCATCCCTTTCCTGTTTCTGGCACTCACTGGTTTAACACACTGTTATGAGACCTGAAAAAGTGTCTCGTCTTTATATGTGATGTAAAAGGCTTCAAAATAACTAGATCATCCATAAGTGTTGCTTTTTGTATGAAGGCACCCAGTTCATTGTAATCACAAGTCTGGTGCTGGTGGATTTGCTAAATTAGTTAACCGCTCCCCCCCAAAAAAAACACTTGATGCTATTTTTTTAATTTCTGAGAATGGGCTATATCAGTGAAATACTAACTATTACTGTTATCTTCATCATTATATAATGAATTTCTGAACAATTAGCTTTTTTCTTCCTTTTTTACTTTTTAATTTTTTCCCTCTTTTTTCTTTTTCTTTTTTTTTTCTCTTTTTTTTTCTCTTTTTTTTCTCTTTTTTTTCTCTTTTTTTCTTTTTTTTTTTTTCCCCAGTAAATGCCTTACAGGACATTCCTGATCAGAGAAGCTGAGGATTTCAAATGTCTCTGTGAGCACAAATCTTTCTGTATACTCCCTAATACAGATTTATTTCCTTTCCATTTTTATTCTGATGCTTGTGTGACCATCTTGTTCTTGCACTTTATGGTGTTACCAAGTCACCTGTGAGACTGGCAACATAATGAAATGGGGTAAACAAAAAAAGTTCTGTTCCTATTGAGAGAAACTTTCATCTGCAAAACATCAGATCCCTGAAGACTCTGTGAATATATGTGAGCTGATCTGGAATGGTGGTTTTTGCATAGACAATACAATTACGAAGCCAGCTTGTCACGTTTCATTTATTATTCCTAGGATTCACTATTTAGATTGCGGCAGTGCTTAGTCTGCAGAGGCATTCTGCAAACACAGGGCAGAGTAAAACTGTAAAAGACTTAAAAGAAAGTGAAGGAAAAATAAGCAGTTGTCTTATAAATGCAGATGACACGTCACATAGCAAATGTAAATTTGGAGCAATATTAATTTAGTTAGGAAATAAAGCAACACTCCACTTCAGAAATATGAATTTTACCTCAACTACTTCAGTTTCCAGAATCACTTGGTATGACTTGAGAGCAACTTGCTGTCCAAATGAATGCTTTATCATGTTCTTTTCTGTATACCTGTAGGACCTGCTTAGCATATCTCATTTAAAATGTGACTTGCTGTATGGCTTTTGTAGGTCTCTGGTCAGATTTGCCAGCTTACTTGGCCACCAGTGCTCTCAGTGCTGTAAGAATAGTTGTGCCTCCCACTGCTTCTGCAAAGTGGACTTGCAGTTTGGGATGACCACAGGCTTTTATGAGTATCTAGCTAGCAGCTTTATCAGCCTCCAGTCTGCGGGAACATGGGTGCTGTGCTGCTGCTGCTACTTTTAAAAGTCAAAATCTTCTTTAACTTATTCAAGATATCATCCTGAACTGCACATTGATTTTACTTTAATTTTATAATTTATATACAGACAAGCACTTACATATTTCAAGCAACACTGTACTATCCCTCAGGCTGAATTTTTTTCCATACCAACTAGATTTTATTTCCCTAAACATTCTTCTCTGAATATTCGTATTATAGTCATGAAAATTACAGCCCTCTAACTACAGCATCACCACCAGACACTTTGCGTTAGATATTGACTTACTGAAGGCTCGCAAAGTGACTTTCCTGAAGCCTTTAAAATGCATCAAAGCTTTAGTGGTTTACAAAGAATTATCAGATCTGGAACTCGGTTTATTTTTATTGCAATCACCAATGGACTTGGAGAAAAAAATAAAAGTTTTTCATTAATGTGTAGAAAATTCAATGTTGTGTGGGTTTTCTTAATTTATTTTGACTGTAGAATGGAAGAATATTTTTCAAGATCTCCATATTTACCTGGAGAATTATGTAAGTTTAACAACTCTAGGATATGGAAAAATTGTGATTTCTCTTAAGATACATCAAGATCTTTTCTGTCTGATTTATAGTTTTTCTAGCTATTATCCTTAATATTATTAATGGAATAAGAATATAATTCATGGAGTAATATTTTTGGAAATATTACTCATGGAATAACAACAACTGGTGTGCAAGTGTTTTTGCTTCTTCAAGGAAAAATACCTTTCTGATTAGATCCCAAATTATGTCACGTCATTGGATAGTGGTGCATTGCGTGGCCACATTAGAGACTTGCTGAAAGTAGCCAGAAGGTAGAGTGTCTTATTTGCTCTAACGTTTGGTTCAGTGGCAGGTTTATCATTTTAAGGCTAAGCCAGAGAGATACATGCAAAATTCTGTGATTCTTAACTCACTTTCCAAACTATTCCTTTCCCATCTTGCTCTAAGTCTGGTAAAGTTGTGCAGAAAAAAAGTAGGGGACCTTCTTGGTAACAAGTTGACCATGAACCAGCAATGTGCCCTGGCATCAAAGGCGGCCAACAGCATCCTGGTTTGCATGAGCAGGGAAGCATTGCCAGCAGGCTGAGGGAGGTGATCATTCCCCTCCACTCAGCACTGGCGAAACACATCTGGCATGATGGGTCTGGTTCTGGGCTCTCCAGTAAAAGAGAGACATGGACATGCTGGAGCAAGTCCAGTGAATGGCCACTAAAATGACGAAGAGTTTAGAGCAGGAGGAGACTGACAGGGCAGGAACTGTTCAACCTCTGTGATACTGTGACTCAGTTAACAGAGAGGGGACCTGTTTGGGCACAATAGGAGAATGTGCCCTTACAGTGATCCTTCTTTCTACACTTCTCTCCCCTCTTTTCTTTTCAACCTTCTGATTTCTCCACAAATAGGATCATGTTCACTGAAGCTACAGAGACTAATGAGTGTGGGGGGAAGAAGCATTTTAACAGGGATCCTCCATGTCCTTTCTTCAGTGTTGCATCTAAAGAACAGACGATCTCTGATTCACTTCTCTGGATGTGCCTTCTCCCAGCATGAAAATGCTTTTTTACGTAGAACATAATCTTCATTGAGTTCGTACCCTCATAAATTCCCTGATACTCTTTCCACCTTTTAGAGATTTATTTATATACTTTATCATGTGGAACTCCTTTTGACTTCCACTTAATGAACACATCATCAATGTTCTCTGGTCCTGATGCCAGATTATATAGGCAAGATATGTCATATTTGTCTCCAGACCTCTTCTTGGGCCCTTCCAGACCTAAGGTGTAAGATCTGACTTTCTCAGATGGGAAGGGAGTTATTTTGTTTTAGTTTGCTTTAACCTCACAGTCACTGAAACGATGTTGAAGCCCGTTGAAGTAAAGTTGGGTATTGTATTCCCCCAGGCAACAGCTGAAGTGTGCATGGATGTTTGGTGGCACTAAGCCTTCTGGGGTAGTGCTGGAGGACTGTGTAGGGTGGAGGAATCCAAACCTAGTGTAGCTTCTGGTGCCCGCTGGAAATACTTCCTGATTCTTTGTGTCCCCCAAACTATGCCTAGTATTACCCAGAGATTGCTAGTCAGCCTGGGCCAAAATTGCCATGTTGCAGGAGAATAAACATTCTGGACTATCAGTAATCTGGTGTCTAAACTCACTCCCTGGCCTTGTTTTTATTGGCAGCATAGAAGTGATCTCAACAAATGGAGCTTGTGTCATAGTATTAGGAAATGAAATTTTTTTAAAGTAGTTCTTTCAATGGTCTCCTATATTAAAAGGGACTACTAACTTTTCCTGCTGCTTCTTAAAGAACCTGCAGATTTGGGAATGACATGTAACTCTTATGAGTTTCAGAATAATTTCAGGTTCAAGCTGGAAACAGAAACAGTCTCAGGATGATTTTTAGCTGCACTCCAGTGGCCCAGGTAGACCATGGATGTTGACTGCTGTTGCAATTAAAATTGTTTCTTTCATTGTTTATCAGCATGGGTTTTATAATTGAGTATACATAGGAATGCAGAGAAATAATTCATGGAAAAGTAGCTGTGTCTGAATCAAAGTATCAAAACCAAAAAAGTAAAACATAGATCTAAACCCAAAATTAGTGACTCAAGCTATTTCTAATTTAAAGGGTACTGACAGTACTCAGTATTTATTTCAGCTGAATTTGATTTTCCTCTTTAAATTGCTCCTCTGAGTTCATAGATTGACTTTTGACCAAAACCTGAAACCGTGTCCACACATCTTATTTTATAGATTTTCCTTTCAAATTGTTGTCTCTGGGCAGATTTAGTTGTTGATTGTTTGATGGACAAGCTTTGCTTCTGATTTTTTTTAAGTCATTTTCATTTCCTTTATAACATTTTGAAATGTCATCTGATGTATTTACTCTGATAAAAAAGAATAAATTAGTTGTCAACCAAGACTGATTTAAATAAAAAGGGAAAGGAAAATAAGCATTTAGCTAGTACACCTAGCTAAACTGAATTGCTTTATCATGTTGATTAACTTCTTTGGAAACCACAGAGGAAAAAAAGGAAGAAATTTCATGGTTTATACTTGCAATGACAGCTTCATTTTGAAACACAAAGGACCAAATTTGCGGCTCTCTTAGTTATGCCTTCAAAATGAGTGGGCCACCTTTTTAGTAAAAAAGTTATGGTTATAGTCTGATACTCCTGGGCACGAAGCTCTGCTCTTGGAATGCTGCGTCAGTCTGTACCTTCCTACCAATAAACTGATCCTTGTACTGGAAATTGGGTAGTTATAATTGTGATCACCTCATTACTGTATGTAAATGTTAGCTTCTTTTCTTGCAGAGAGATGTATCTGCTCACTCTGCAGTTTCAGAAAGACTGGAGTGGAAAGCTCGGACTGCTGAGTCTCAGCAAGACAGTCCAAATACAGAACTTGGAAGATGTTCTTCCTCTGCTTATAGCTCTGGCAAGCGGTCAAAGCACCTACAGTAAAATCACATCCCAAACTTCTGTTGTTGCATAAAGGGGGTGAGTTCAGATAAGAGTAAGGGAATAACAGATAAGAAAAAAGGATAAGAATTCTACAGGTTTTAATTTCCTTTCAACCTTTTTTTTCCTTGTCCAAACTGTTCCTAAATTTAATATTCATTAAAACCTAACCCAGAGCAAGATACTGGTAGATTTTCCTACATGGTATTGCTTGAGTCTTCAAACACTGATCTGGACCAAGCACTTTACACAAGTAAATAAGTATAATTTATATTGTTAGGGGGAGGTTCAAGAATACTTGTACTGAATAGAGTTCAAATCCTTGTAAGCTCTTGTGAAAAAAAATGGGTGCTAGACTTCTGGGATTCTTTCAAAAGATTCAGAGGAGTGATATTTGCTAACGCATCTTGTCTTTTCTTTTGGCTTTTCATGACCTTAAATACAAAAAATGTCCTGACCAGCAGAAGCAACAAACTAACGCCTTAAATACCTGTCACCAGGTTTGCTCTCAGTGGTGCCTGACAAGGAATCCAGGGTGGAGCAGCATCATATCACAACATGTCCAGCATACACCCCAGCCTCGTCTTCCCTTACTGCTGTGATTTTGGCATGCAACTCAAAAGTGTATGCACAGTCTTGCCTCTGCAGTCCTCAGAGGGGACTACTGAGATCAATGACTATTTGAGTCTGCCTAAAACAAGCTCTGTGCATATGTGCATGCATCTTTCGTTGTGCCTCTCTCCATGGCATCTCAAGTTTAAGGGCAACCTACTCGAGGAGTGATAACACTTCACTTCTCTGACAAAATAGGGCTATCAGCCTGAGTGCCACAATTATGGGATCCAGTGAGAACCAACTTGAGCTGTAGCTGCTAGTGTGAATGTCCAGACAGACACAGTTTCATTGTGGAACAAGATCAGATTAATTTGGCAAATTAGGAGACTGCTGAAAAAGATTGAAGATATTCTTTTCCCCATCCCAGATTATGCATATTTTCCATGACTCCAACCCAGTCTCATGCTGGGTAGCAACTCAGACGCCACCATGAGGAGTTCACCACCATCATGACTTGATAACATAAGATGTCTTTCCAGTCCTTGGTTTCTAAATATGTAGGAAAAGTCTTTATTCCTTATTTCTCTTCTCCTGTATAGTAGAGATCATGAATCGGAGACCTATCTCACAAGATTTTTGTTGAGAGAAATGCCCTAATAATACTAAAGTATTCCAATATAGCAGCATTTGAAATGTGAGTAAAGTATGAGTAGTGAAGGGTGCACTTTGATGGGAATGTCTTTTGGCAGGAGAGCCAGCTTTTACAAAACCTTTATGGCACAGATAAATTATATATCCTTCTAGAAAAAAAGAATGAAAATGTAGCGATTGGAAGACATGCCTTGAGGATTACAGATACAGTGTCAGTAGAAATTGGATAGTATCTTGTGTATGGATAATTAGCACCAGTGCATTTCACACAGAAGTACGTTTACTCATATAATGAATGTCTCTGGCATTCAATTTTAGCTATTTCTTCATCTCTTTGAGAATTATTTACAAAGTACAGGCTGATATTTCATGCAGAGGCTGAAGACATCAGGAATTTCAGTACTGGGCTTGGTAGGAGCAAGACACAACATCTCTTGAAAACACTTATTCAGCAAGCCAGGGAAGAGTTATCAGATTCACTCTGCTTTAAAAAGAACAATTCTGTGTATAATACTTAAAATAATCCTTTATAAAACAGCCAGTTCTTTGGGGTAAACAGTTCTGTGAGTCTAACTGCATGCAATTCACCAGTAGATACATAATTATAACTATACAACCCACGACGACTGTGTGTGTGGTTAATGTCATGCAGGAAATGAACAAAGAAAAGAAATTATATTAGAAATTAAGTGTAACTATAGCATCTTAAAATCACTTCCTGAAATTATGAGTCCCCGGTCTGTACATTACAGGGGTTTGACAGTCCAGGTTATAACTTTTTGAAAAATTATTTCTAAGTCTCTGTTTTATGTAAATTACTTCCTCTTCTGGGCTGAGTAGCTTTGGCACATTTTATCACCCTGAGTAGGTAGGAGTTTGTTAGTTTTCTTTGCTTAAACCAGAGGCAGGAGGTTTTGATGATTACTGCAGTAGTACATTAGGCATTTTTTTCCTCTCATTTTAAAATGACTTTTCATAACGAACACAGAAGTGAGGTAGGTCTTTCGTAACTGTGCCAGGACTTCTCGGGGCTAGTAAATCTTATCAAACAGCTTCTGACAATCTGGTACATTTTCAGTAATAATGAAGCAGCAGGCACCAGCACCCTACCTATGTGCCTTATGGTTTAGAGTATTTGAAGGCATTAACTACTTTAGTGCACTGAGGTTCGATTCATACCACCGGTTCTGGCTATGAGCAGTGGAGAATACTTTAAATGTACACATCTTAAGGCAGTCAGTGCTTCAGACAGTGAAAACCTTAAGCTAGATAGCCAGGTCCCAAAGGGTGGTCACTTTAGAAACAGTTCTAGGCTTGTGGGTACATTTTTGGAAGTGATTTGTATTCCACTGATAATAGGGAGAGCCTTCAAAAGCACAAGTTAGTAGTTAACCTTTTATAAGGGTTACATCACTACTTTTTGAGTCCTTCTTAACCAAACTTCCCAGGGACAGTCTGGTTTTGAGCTCTACTGCAATAGACACTGAAGAGCTAAATATTCTTAGTAAACAGGCAATAGAGTGAGGTAAGTGTTCTACCAAGGATGGCAGATAGTTTACACATCCTTCCACTAATTCTTGGGAGGGATGAACTTTGATAGATTTGTGGAAGGATAAGAACTGCCTGGAAATGTAGCGACATCTCCCGTAGTAAATAAAACAGGCCAAGGGCTGCTCTCTGTCCCTGAGGCCACCTGGCACAGCACGTCCACAGGACTGAATTCTCTTATATCCCAAAACAAAGCAGCAGTATCCATACTGCCTACAGGACATGGTCACTAGCTTATACTAAACCTAAAATGATGCCTGGGAGGAATGCCAGTTGGCCTGGGGCAAACCCATGGGGCATGCTAACAAATTAATCACAGAATCACAGAATGTTAGGGATTGGAAGGGACCTCGAAAGATCATCTAGTCCAATCCCCCTGCCAGAGTAGGATTGCCTAGACCATATCACACAGGAACGCATCCAGCCGGGTTTTGAATGTCTCCAGAGAAGGAGACTCCACAACCTCTCTGGGCAGCCTGTTCCAGTGTTCGGTCACCTTCACCGTAAAGAAGTTTTTCCTCAAATTTAAGTGGAACCTCCTGTGTTCCAGCTTGCACCCATTGCCCCTTGTCCTGTCAAGGGATGTCACTGAGAAGAGCCTGGCTCCATCCTCATGACACTTGCCCTTTACATATTTAGAAACATTAATGAGGTCACCCCTCAGTCTCCTCTTCTCCAAGCTAAAGAGACCCAGCTCCCTCAGCCTCTCCTCATAAGGGAGATGTTCCACTCCCTTAATCATCTTCGTGGCTCTGCGCTGGACTCTCTCTAGCAGTTCCCTGTCCTTCTTGAACTGAGGGGCCCAGAACTGGACACAATACTCCAGATGCGGCCTCACCAGGGCAGAGTAGAGGAGGAGGAGAACCTCTCTCGACCTGCTAACCACACCCCTTCTAATACACCCCACGATGCCATTGGCCTTCTTGGCCACAAGAGCACATTACTGGCTCATGGTCATCCTGTTGTCCACTAGGACCCCCAGGTCCCTTTCCCCTACGCTGCTCTCCAACAGGTCTGTCCCCAACTTGTACTGGTACATGGGGTTGTTCTTACCCAGATGCAGGACTCTACACTTGCCCTTGTTATATTTCATTAAATTTCTCCCCGCCCAACTCTCCAGCCTGTCCAGGTCTCTCTGAATGGCTGCGCAGCTTTCCGGCGCGTCAGCCACTCCTCCCAGTTTTGTGTCATCAGCGAACTTGCTGACAGCGCACTCTAATCCCTCATCCAAGTCATTAATGAATATATTGAATACAACTGGTCCCAGAACCGACCCTTGCGGGACTCCGCTAGACACAGACCTCCAACTGGACTCTGTCCCATTGACCACCACTCTCTGGCTTCTTTCCTTCAGCCAGTTCACAATCCACCTCACTACCCGATCATCCAGACCACACTTCCCCAGTTTAGCTGTGAGCATGCTGTGGGAGACCGTGTCAAACGCTTTACTGAAATCGAGACAGACCACATCCACAGCTTTACCATCATCTATCCACCGGGTAACGTCCTCATAAAAGGCTATCAAGTTGGTTGAGCATGACTTCCCGTTGGTGAAGCCATGCTGAGTGCCCCTAATGATCCCCCTATCCTTGATGTGCCTAGAGACAGCACCAAGAACAAGTTGTTCCATCACCTTTCCGGGGATGGAGGTGAGGCTGACCGGTCTATAGTTACCCGGGTTCTCCTTCTTGCCTTTTTTGAAGACTGGAGTGACATTCGCTTTCCTCCAGTCCTCAGGCACCTCTCCCGTTGCCCACGACTTAGCAAAGATGATGGAGAGTGGCCTAGCAATGACTTCCGCCAGCTCCCTCAGCACCCGCGGGTGCATCTCATCAGGGCCCATGGATTTATGGACATCCAGGTTGCTTAATTGGTCCCTGACCCAGCCCTCATCAACCAAGACAGATTCCTCCTCTATCCTGACTTCTTCTGAGGCCTCAGGGGTCCGGGGCTCCTCAGGACAGCCTCCAACAGTATAGACAGAGGCAAAGAAGGCATTCAGTAACTCCGCCTTCTTTTTATCCTCTGTCTCCAGGGCCCCCACCTCATTCATCAGTGGGCCTACATTGCCTCTAGTGTTGACTTTACCTGCAATGTATTTGAAGAAGCCCTTTCTGTTGTCCTTGACCTCTCTTGCAAGGTTTAATTCTAAGGAGGCCTTAGCTTTCCTAGTTGCCTCCCTACATCCTCTGACAACAGACTTCTATTCCTCCCAAGTGGCCAGCCCCTCCTTCCACGATCTGTACACCCTCTTCTTCCACTTGAGTTTGCCCAGCAGTTCCCTGTTTAACCATGCAGGTCTCCTGGTACCCTTCCTTGACTTCCTACCTGCTGGGATGCTCTGATCTTGAGCTCGGAAGAAGCAGTCCTTGAATGCTAACCAACTCTCTTGGGCCCCCTTACCTTCTAGTACCCTGTCCCATGGGATTTCCCCTAGCAATTGCTTGAAAAGGCCAAAGTTGGCCCTCCTGAAGTTCAGGGTTGTGATTCTGCTAGCTATTCTGTTCCTGCCACATGAGATCCTGAACTCTACCATCTCATGGTCACTACAACCAAGGCTGCCCTCAACCTTCACTTCTTCAACCAGACCCTCCTTGTTAGTGAGGATAAGATCCAGCAGCGCTCCTCTCCTAGTTGGCTCATCCACCATTTGCATCAGAAAGTTATCATCAATGCACTGGAGGAACCTCCTGGACTGAGGATGGCTGGCTGAGTAGGCCTCCCAGCAAATATCAGGGTAGTTGAAATCCCCCACAACAACCAGGCCCTGTAATTGAGAGACTGCTCTCAGCTGCCTGTAGAAGGCCTCATCATCCTCCTCATCCTGATCTGGTGGCCTGTAATAGACACCCACAACAGTATCACCCCTGCCAGCCTGTCCCTTAATTCGCACCCACAAACTCTCAACTCGCTTCTGATCCACCCCTGGACAGAACTCAATACATTCTAGCTGCTCACTCACATAAAGAGCAACTCCACCACCTCTCCTTAGTGGCCTGTCTTTCCTGAACAGGACATAGCCATCCATGACCACATTCCAGTCATGCGAGGCGTCCCACCAAGTCTCTGTAATTGCCACTAGATCATAGCCCCCCGACCGAACACGGATTTCCAACTCCTCCTGTTTATTCCCCATGCTGCGTGCATTGGTGTACAGGTGTACAGGCATTATTGTACAGGCATAACGGCAATAATTACATGCCGTTACACTGGTACAGACCTAGCCAAGTGGAGCAGATGCCTAGAAACAGCAGAACTACAGACAGCAAAGAGGGCAGCTAAGGCAGTGGGTATATTCAGGTTTGGGCTGGATAAATCACTTCTGCACTGAGATTCAGTGGATTAGGCATAGGCTTACGATTCAAAAAACAGTGTTCAAACCTTAGATGGCAGTTCAAGAAACCTGAGAAAAGTACGTAGGCTCCAAATGTTCAGAAGTTTTCTTCTTTTTACTGGGAATGATAGATTTTGTGAAGTGTTAATGACATTTAAAGTGTCAGATGACTGCTGCATTTTCTTTCTCAGCTTCTGCTGTATATCTGCTGGAATATATGGTGATAATTGGCAAATACCTTCTAAAAGCAAGGTGATATACAAATATATGTGAATCACCAACCCACATGCAATCTATCAACAGGATAGTGCTGTGTTGGATCATTTTTCAAAACCTAATGTACTTCACAGATATCAAATGATCATGACAGCTTAGGGGTAAAAAAGGTTTGATCAAGATTGTGGCCAGTTTCAAATGTGTCTTTTGCTCCAAAGGTTGTCTTTTCAAGTTTAAATTTATATCCTTATTATAATATTACTGCATATTACTATAAATTACTATGAAGTCTGTGGAAATACCAGTCTATAAATGGTATCTTGAAATCTTTGCTCCAACAAACACTTAGGGGGTTTAGTGAGAGAGATCAGAGCACTTCAAGAGTTTATAGGTTTATCTAAGACTTAATATGTTTAAATGTTTGCTAGTGATCAAAATTGAATGCCAGAGCGGCATGAGCTTCTGTAATGGAATAAATCTTGAACTCTTCATGATAGTGAAGTACGTGCTTGTGCATTATGCCAGAATGAAATCCAGATTGACATGTTTGACTACTCAAAGAAAAATTATGTCTGGAATGTGGTCATTCAGACTCCTTTGCAGTGCCCCAGAGATAAATTCCCTTTCTATTGCTTTCATTGAATTACTGCCTTATTAGACAAGTTCAGATGTCTTCTGGTGCTGAGTATCTTAATGGCTTTAATTTGCATCTACTAAGAAAGGAGATTATAAATTAATTTCATACAGCTTTCCAAAAAGAGCCTATTCTGTTACTTACACCAATTGCAAATGTGATTGATGGATAGAAATAAATCTTCCAGTACATTCACCTATTCATGAGCATGTGTTACAAGCTGTTTATCGAACAAAGTTCTTTGTATTGCTGTGCTTCAGCTATTGAGAAGGACAACACTACTCAAATTGGCATAGCATCTGCTGGGTTGTGCAAAACCCTACGTACTTTTATCTTTGCCTGCAAAATGCTGATTTTATTTGCATATAAAAAGATGACAAGTGTTGTTTCATGAAGTTGTGATGTTTTAATGTTGATTTGTATCCTTCTGCCTGTGTGAATTGTGTGTGTGTGAACAGGTTACTGAAGACATACTAAATTAAGATACATACACGAAAAATACATGTATAGAAATCACATAAGCATAACAGCTGTGGCCAGGTCTTATAGGACAAAGCATTATTTTCTGTTTTGCGTAAGATGGAAGGTGGCATATTTTTGGTACCTTTGCTACAGAAGCATCAGAGACACTGCGTTCAGAGGCATCCAAAGAGTGTGGCCACCTCCACAAGCTGGGAGCAAATTCCTGGGAGAAACTGGCAGCAGCACAGACCTGTTTGGTATGTTTGCTCTGCTCACTAACTGTCCAACACAAGTAGCAGAGTGCAAGGAAGGTGATGAATTGTAACTTATAAATTACAGTGAGCAGCCACAGCACACTCTGAAACTTGGCTTCACAGGAAGCCTTTTATAACTAATTAAGTACTTCAAGTGTCTTGAGCCTGGAAAGATACGGTTTGCTTCCAAGACATTTAATTTCTTTCTGCTTACTATATTTTTTATGTAATTGTTAGTATCCAGTGTATAAAATGTGCATTGAATCTTCTGAGGCTATTTCAACAATATTTATGTTTCAATAGAGTATACTAGGTTTTGGGTTGTTTCTGGTAGATAATTTGGAAAACTACAATAAGATTCATGAGCAGCAATTTCAAGCTATGAAAAATTATTGGCTTATAAAATACTATATTTACATTTTGCCAGGTATAAGTATTGAATTATTATCAATGTCACAGCATTGTAGATTTTTAAAAAATTATATTAAAATCAGTGCTGTCAAAGAATGTAGAACATCATTGCTTTGCTTTCCAAAACACTGAAGAATTTGAAAAACTGTCACTGGAAGGCACAATGCAAGTTTTCTGTGTACACATCTTTATGTCTTTAGGAATAAAAAGAATTCTCAAATTTACCTTTAAAAGAAAGTGATTAATAGCAGTTTCTCACACACAATATTTAAAATAATGTTATTTCTAAGAAAGTATGTAAAATCTGACAAACATGTAAGTAAACTCAATATTTGGAAAAAGATATAACACATTTCTTCTGGTACACAGATTGGTGATACTCCAGTACTCCAGAAAAGAAGGCAACTCCCTTCTCATTTGTTAGAGGCTGGGCTTTGCAGAGAGATTCCTCTCCAAAAAGCCTTGAAGGGAAATGAAATCTCTCAAGTCTCTCTGAGTCACTGGTTGTTTGTCAAGCCAATAACCTCCCTCTCCCTCAGTGCTGAGGATCATCATGTGACACTAAGCGCTCTAACTGCAAGATATACTGATCTGCAAGTCTGATTTGCACAGTCTAGATCTGATTTGAGTCTCACTGTGGCTTTGTGCTGTTGGATCTCCACTCTCTTGATGTCACTGGAATGACTCCCAGATTACACCAGATTATGCCAGTGAAATCAACCGATTGCTCAGCTTCTGCTCACAGTGATCGTGCTGTGAATCTAGGATTGATCCAGTATAACCCTCTTTTGATTTACAAGAGTGTTCTGGTCGTTAATGTACCTTTTTGATACATGTACATATGAGAGATATGTAACAGTCAGTGCTGTAGCTGATTTTCTGTCCATTTTTTTAATCCTGCTTCTTTTCCATTATTATGCTTATATCAGTTGCAAACTGCTAACCTGTAAGTATCGTTGTTAATCTTTCTTGCACAATATTAATACTTTTTGAATCTTTGAGATTCATCAGATATTCTAGGATTTATTATAAATTAGCGCCAGAGATCTTTTTAGGTTACTGGATGGTCCAACACTTTCTGGGATTTGGGGCTAGTTTTATAACGTTTATCTCCAGAAGATGTTTCATATTTTTCTTGTCATAAAATACTACATCATTCTCAGGTGGAGAAGAATTTAATACAGGGCTTTCGGTCACTGCTGACAATCTGAACAGGCATCAAAACTAGGCATAAGGATTGAATCTGTATGTGGAGCTGGTTGTAACAGGTTCTGCTTCCGGTGTTGCAGCTTGGCTGCAGCCAGGCTGAGTTCTGCTTAGTCTGAATGGGTCGAGACTGTCCAGAAGCCTGAATGGTGGTTTATTCCACATATATTTAATACAAGGGAGTCCTATCAGACATTCTTACTCTTCTGTGTGTCTCTTAGAGAGGGATGTCTGCTATTCTTTAGGAGTCTCAGTCTGTCTTCTGTAATCAGGTTCATTTTTCTGTCCCTGGGATGTCTGAACACTAGTTGCATGGGGAACAAGCAAGAGGAAGTAGCAGTATAAATATATTTCAAAGTTAGGACTTAATAAACCTAATAAAGACCTGAAGAGATGATTCATCTACTAGGAACATTAACATAAACAGTATAACTTGTTCAGGACAGGTAGACAACAGAAAAGGACGTTGGTATTACCTTATGTGTCACATTACATGCAGGTGTCACTTGCTCTGAGGTTAAGAATAAAGAGGGACATAGGCTGTCTCATAGTTCCTGAGTTACATTTAAAGAAGAAAAAGTGCTGACATTCTGATGGGAGTCCATAGTGGGCCACCTATCAAGGAAATCATGTGTTGAGTCTTTTGTGAGCAGAATTTTCAAAACCCCAGAACTCAGTGTCATCAGCATACTTTGATTACAAAAATTTCCATGTTGAGGAAGGAATACAGCTTCCCTCAGGCAGTCTGGCTAAGTTTTGAAAAGTTTTAGCAGAAATTTTTTATATAGAAGTTGGAGAAAGGAAAGAGACATGACATTTTCCAGATTTGATCCTCATAATTTGGTAAAACCTAAAGGAAAAAGTAACAGTTAAAAACAACTCAGGCACTTCATGAGTGATCATGAAGCAGCAGAATTCATGAAAAACAGGAAAAGCCACAATGTGCTTCAGCAGAGCAGATTATAGAAATTTAGAGAACTAGTGAGATCCAGTGGGAGAAAATTCTAAGAGAGAAAGTTAAGCACAGTAGGCAGTTCTTTAAAGAAACTATATTAAATGTAAGTTTATGCAAAATTATGCAAAAGAAACTATGCAAAATTGCAAGTTATGACAGTGCGGAGGAAGGATAGGAGCTGTAGATCACTCACCAAAGAAAAGATTTTTAAGAAAGATGAATGGATGAACATTTGAGGCCAAAAAGAGAAAGCCAGAAGAAGAGTGTGTAAGCATGTGATACATAGGTGATGTTTCCTTCTCAGTACGCTAGTGCAATACCAGGTAGAAGAAGCTAAGGGAAGATCTGCTCCACTTCTTTGCAGAACAAAGGCTATTGGCAAACAATGCCTGGAAAGCTGGTAGGTTTAGTTCTATTTTTGTTTCACTCAAAAGGTCAATTGTGACTAGATGGTATCACAAAACTGGCACCCATGACAAAAAGGGCAAGAAATCCCTTTAAAGGGGAAAGAAGACATTCAAAGTAATGCAAGTAAATGAGATATTTTCTCATCAGCTAGTCCAAGATGACATTCCAAAAGTCTAGAAAAGGGTAGAAAGAGTGCCTATCTTTAAAAATAAATAGAAGATGGGATTAAAATTATAAATCAGACAGTTAATTTCAATTCCTGTAGAAATAGTGGGGAAAATAGCTAATATCCTGGTTGTGAACATTTAGAGAACAGTATATAACGAGAACAGCATGGTCAATAAAAAATATGTCAAGCCAAAATAATTCCATTCTGTCACGGGATAACACTTCATGTGGCTACAGAAAGGCAGTTGATGTCACATCTTGATTTTAGTGAGGCTCTGGACATGGTCTCCTAGAATACTCGTATAAGTAAGCTAGGAACATATGGTCTGTATGAAAATGCTGCAAGGGAAAAAAAATCAAAATACGGCAATAAGTTGAGTGGGTTTTTTCAGGAGTATGTCCCTGTTCCAGAATTAGTTGATATTTTCTTCAATGACTTGGCTGATGGAAAAGGGAGGGTCCTTATTATATTTGCAAATGATACCTGGTTAGGTGGAAATGCAGGTAGAGGATTAAAACTCAAAATACTCACGATAATTTAGCTAAAAGATCTGAGACAAATCTGAATGTAATTCAATAAGAAAAAGTGTGTGGCTCTCTAATTAGGCAACAGTAACTACTTACCCAAGCACAGGTGCAAGAGTGCCCACATAACTGGTTTTTTTTGGAAAACGAGTGAGAAGATTATAGAAAATCGTGAGGTGAACAGGAGTTGGTAAGACCATGCAACTGTGAAAAAGCACGTGCCGTCATGCATTGTGGTGATAATCCCGGAGGAAAGGAGATCAGTTTCCAGCTTCCTGGGCTACCTGCCTGCCCTGGTACAACCCAATCTCTCACTCTCCCTTGCAGTTTGATATTGAGCATTGGTGAGCTCCTGTGACACCTCAGAGTGTAGGTATCCTTGTAAGCGACCTGTACATTTAGTTTCTTTTGCTTCTAGTCTACTAAAGGCCTGTATGTTTTACTTAAAAACTCAATAGAAAATATGCCATCCTATATTTATGCAGTAACTTATTCCTGCCTAGGAGTGATAACATTCTGTAACTGTCCTACTGAGTAGCAACACCACTAGTGTGTGTGTGACAAAATATCTGTGTGACAAAGAGGACTTTAGGACTGGATACAGATTTGCTGAAAAGCATACAGCATTTTGCAAAAATTGTATAATTTCACTTTTAGAACGACCTAAAACATTTCACAGGGAGCTTACTCTTTTTTCTGTTTAAGACCTGTCCTTGAGCAGTTGATTACCCTCATCCCCCACAGCTATATTCTTTATACTGCCCATTAGGTATTTTCTGGAAGCAGTTCCTGGCTCGAAGACTGTTTCAGGTATTTCAGTCCCCAAAATGTCACTGTGGCTGAATGTTATTTTCAGGGAGAGGGTGGAAGAACTGATAATAGTGTTACAGGGCAATTCAATAACAGATAGCCGAGCTGTCACTGGGGCAGACTGCTCCAAACTCCAGCAAAGCCTTTCACCAGGTAGATACACTTAAAAAATATGAGACATTTTGAAGGATTCTGCCACTGTCAATTCCCATCTATATCATAGTAACAGAAGTGAGATAAGCTTTCACAGTACTGCTGATATCTGGAGGATTACTGCACCACACCAGACTGGCACATGTTCTGTTTCTGAAGTACAATGTGCAGGAAATGTTTTCAGGAAAATTTTAAAGGTATTTATGAATTACATTGGAATTATTTTGGATTTCCTTTCCTTCTCTCAAAAAGATGGTTTAGTTGCAGCACAGCTAAGCAAGTCAGTCTCTGAAGGGGAAATATGGAAATGTCGTAATGATAGAAAGCACTTCTGATAGGTGACCAAGTCACTGTATAATGCATTACCTAAAGCATAACCTGACCTTAATAGCCAGGGTTAAGGCCTACTGTAGAAATGGATCTGACTTCTAATACTGAGGAGCTAAGGCCTGACAAATGGATTTTGCATGAGTAAATCACATTAAATCCTCAATTTTAAGTCCTCAAGCTGATGTCATGTTTTAGGGAAAAAATGTATATTTGATAAGAAAATGAGAAATACATTTTCTGGCAAACTACTCTTCTACATTTGTCTTATTATTATCATTTTAAACTTGGAAGCATTTGGAAGTTGCTTAAGAGCCTGGGATGTTAAATTAATCAGAGATGAAGGATTAGTGGGCAGATGAGATCAAGTGCTATCATGAATTGTTGTCATGTGACTCTGAAATCTAAAGTAATGTCAAATTGTGTAGTTGGCATATCTAAAAGACATTTATAAACCAGTATTTCTAAAGGAAGTAGATGATGTAATACCATTTTCTTCCTGGTTTTGATGTTCTGTTTGTAGAGAGGGAATCAAAAGCATTCAGTAACTCTATGAAAGTCTTAAAGGAACTTTATCAATTTGTCACAACTGTGAAAATTTATGCATTGTTTCAGCAGGAGCTTGGAAGCAGAACACCCACCAAAACTTTCCTGACTTCTAAGAATCTGTAAGCTGCCAGGTCACTGGTCACTCTGAAGTGGAGTCTTTGTAATGAACCTGACACCTAGGGCCAACATAAAGATTTGTGCAACAGGCTTGAATCTTCCTTCCATTTTTTTCCCAGTGTGTTTCTGTGCATATCTGCAGCTAGAAGGATAATTAATAATTGGATATGGTGCACAGGACTGAATTCACTTGCTTAAGGAAGTTACTAACTACACTGAGATACTTTTATATTTTTGAGACAGGTTCCCAATAGCAAAACCAGCAAAAAGTAATATGTTGTTATACCAGTGAGGATGAAAGTTATAGTAACAATTTCATTTGTCAAGGGAGGTCTGACTATTTTTGTCCTTTAGATAAAGATGAATAAGAACTTGAGTTACACATTTTATTAAATAGGGAAGCGTAATTGTTTTGTTCTCTGGTTTAGGAGGACAGATGGAGTGTAAAACAGGGTAGGTGAAAGACGCTTGAACACAAATTTGTAACAAAAACTTATAAGTCAGATTCCAACTTGTAAGTAAGAGCCATGTGACATAAATAAATCATAGCTGTGTGGCACATTTGAGCTAGATACCAATATAAAATAGCAATTAAATGGCTGGAAAGCAGCTGCTTGCTTGTCTGTAAGACATCTGGCTTTTCCTCAGCTCAGGAAGAACTTGCTGCTACAGCTAGCTGTTGTGTTTCAGGGACCTGTTTTATTTTCCAGCATAAAATGTACGTGAAATGTGACACAAAGCAATTTCCCCTTTTAAATTGCTTACAATTTTTAGGTTCCTTTTTTTTTGGATCTCTACTCTAGAAACCTCTGCTGCTTCTGCCACCCTTTTCTGCTGTCCTTCCTATTTGCCTCCAATCTACTAGTCAGGCTGGTTTGATCACTATATTTGGCATAGATTCATTGCCTTTAAAAGGCCCACTACTTTGCCTTAATGGTGCTTTTATAATTCAACACAGGCCATGGACAGTTCACGTTAAATGTTGCTTTATGAGCCAAATACGGCCATTTGAATGCTGTGGAGTCAGGAGGCTGTAGCTACCGCTGCGTGTATTGTCAGTGCTGTCTCCCGGTGCTTTCTGCTACCCTCAAGTCATAGGGCAGTTTTCTTTATATCTTTGCTGATTTCTCACCCTCCTGAGGAATGCTGAAGTGTCAAGAAAGACAGTGTGGAGGCATTCATTTGTCTGAGACACACACAGTGCAACAAAGCTCACAAGCTAAAATTCTTATTTCTTTTTTAAGGAATATAGGAAATATGATTCCCTTTTTAATATGAGATGAATGGAATTCAATTCTATCCTTCTGAAAACCACTGAGCTAGCTGAAAAGTCAGAAAGCCTTCCACTTCTATTTCCTTTTCCTGTTTTCAAACGTTTCATGAAGCACACACTGACAGAAAATGAAGCTGAACCTGAAGATCACTCTTTACCGCTTGTTTGTTACAGGCTGGTTGGTATATAGAGGTTATCTTTTCTGGTGAGATGAAATACCCATATATTTTTCTTGTGAATTTTTAGGAGCTAGCTGAGGTATAATCTGGCATTCTGCTTACCCATGTAAAAATCAAACTAGGTTTTTTAATGTGTTCAGGTTTTTTTCTTTCTTTCAGAATAAATTATGGAAAAAGCATTGTTGTATACAATTCTGGTAACACAGAAGGGACCATTTTGGGGTGGAGTGAGTAACAGCACTGTTGAGCAACAAATAAATAGATATGTGTGTGTGTGTATGTGTGTGTGTACACGCATGCATGCATGTGTGTGTGTGTGTGTGTGCATCTAAAATAGAACTTACAGAAGTGGAAACTCAATCATTGTCATCTGATGATGATTTTTCACCTTAAGACAAGATCCTTAACATGATCTTTAACCCTTGCTGTCTGCTACTGGGTTACAAGGTTTGGTTTAACTACAACACAGATAAGCAGACTATGCACTCGCAAAGCAGTACCCTGGGAATGTATCACAGAACATACACCAAACTCACTTTTAGCGATGCTAAAATGAAGACCACCACAGACCTTAGTAAATTCACTCCTAAGTTATCACTTTAAATTTTCCATTAATTTATAACAGCAAATGAATTCACAGACTGAGATAACAGATTACATAAGGAGTTATTCAACTCCATTATATTAGTCTATAAGGGTTCCTTCAGAGTGAGAGAGAAGCTGTAGCTATAGCAGAAAAAAGTTTCTCCTTTCACAGCATTTAGTCTGAAGCATGTTTACTTTGGAAACTCTCTCCTTGGTTGTGTTGCAGTGGGAGTTTTCACAATGGGCAATTAATTTTAATCAAAACCATCATCCATTTTAGCCAAGAAATACGTGCATTCAAGTAGTTTTGAAGAAAGCATGCACCCTTTGTCCTTTAAAAATACATAATCTTATTTGGCAGGGCACATTTGTGGTGTCTCTGTGGTAGATTTTCTATTAAATTTATTTAAATACTCCCATTCTTGAGAAAATAAGCTAGATGAGTTGGTTTGAGACATTCATTAAAGCCTACTCCATAACATGTTTTATATGAAAAATGGCTTTGCTACTGAGAATGATTGGTATGTCAAGAATTTCATTTCAGGCAACATTTTTGTTATTAGAACAAGCTTCTGTTTTCTACACGGGGGTTTTGTTCAGAAAGATATAATGCAAGATAGGAAAAAAGCATCCTTCCAGTGTTCTTATCTACTATGCAATACTTCTATTGTAAGCATAGATAATAACAATTCTAATATTTTTTTCATTTCCTTGGGTGCTGCTTCTTACTCACATCTTATAATGTTTGTCATGATTTTACTGCTGCTTCTCTAGGGGCCAGAAAAATAATCAAAGAGCTTGTTTTTCAGTGAGCAGTGTACTTGTTTATTGAAACCTTAGAATTGAATGCCTTAAAGGTGATCTTTTAAATCCCTTTTTGCTTTTTTGTATTTCCTGTGTAAAATACAAAGACTATCACATTAAAACATGTTTTCCTTATTGTTTTCTGCATTATTAAATCTTGACAGGCCCATTTCTCTCATTTCCTTTTGAAAGAATACCAGTTCCTGAAAAGACAGGAAGGAGGACTGAAGTAGGTCACAGCCTTTGGTGACATCACCATGCCAGTCCTCTCAAACTGCCCTAAGAGACAAATCATCCATAAATGGGGAGGAAAATGAGAATCTGATTAAAGCCAAAAGAAACAAAACAGACCCATAGTTTGTTCAGTATGTTTCTGTGGTTTCTGTTTTGTTTTGTTCTTGTTTATATCCTGTCCCACCCTTGCCCTTCTGGAGACATTATTATTTCTCTCTTTTTTTGGTACGCTGATAAGAGAGTTTTAAAATTCTCTCAAATTAATACAAGTCCGCAAGGATCCACTGTGTAGGACCATAGGTTTCTCTGGGTAGCAGATACATGTTTCTCTCTTTCTTGGAAGACATCTACCATACTTTATTACTACAGTGACTATTTTTACACAACCCTTGCTTCCTGAACAGTAACCACATTTCCCGAGACTGTTTGCATATGCCAGCAGCAGATAAAGTTAACTTGTTTAGCAACTGAGGTAGCTAAGGAATGCGGTAATGCACTGGATTGTGCTTGCTCTCTCATTTATATTTTTTCTCATTTTTTAAAAAGTTGTCCTATCCCCTCCCGACAAAAAAAAAGAGAGGCCGCTAAAACAGAAAATGAAAGTGTATGATACTTTCTGGGAGATAAATCACCTGATTATTGTATACTGCCTCTGACAATGGGCTGAGGAGACAGTGATCATCACAAGATGATTACAGTTATTGGAAGTGAAGCACCACCCCTCATCACCTGATCACATGAGCTCCCTGGATCTACTGTGAAACCATTACGTGGTAGCCAACAGCAACAAGTGATTTTCTTAATGCTTTTTTGCCTTGTCTAGTGTACAGCGTACAAATTACAGTGCAGTTGATAGCAGGCAAAATATCTGGAGCTTCTTGAAACCTAGTAATTGTTTGGACATCATTGGACAAGGCATCCTAGAAGCAAAGGAAGAAAAAGAATGATGAAAGGAGAAGCTGGAATGACCTTGCCACCCAGTGTCTCCTCTCAGGTCAATGTTAAACACAGCAGGGAAGGGAATAGAGACCAGCTAGCAATCTTCTACATGGCAGTTGAGTGAGCTGGATACTGCTTCCTGGGGGAAGTCCTGAGGCACGTTTTAAATACTCTTCTACCCTATCTCTAACCAACAGGATCCTGTAATTTCCAACCACTTCCCTGCTTGCCTGTCTCTGAATGTCAACAGTAGGCAAAGTTGACACACAGCATTTGAAGCATTTAAAGGATCTGCAAGAATTCACTGGAAGCATTTTATTATCATTTGTAGTTGCACTTGATTATTTAAAGATCACCTCTCTTCTGCACATAATAAGTCTTCCTTGCTTCCATTTTTACTTTAACACCTGCCAAACTTAAATAATTAATGAGAAATTAAATATAGGGAAGCAATGACTTTCATGCATCAAAGATCACAGAATCACTGAATGGTTAAGGTCGGAAAGGACCTCTGAAGGTCATCTGGTCCAACCGCCTGCTCGAGCAGGATCACTTACAGCAGGTTACACAGGATCGTGTCCAAATGGCTTTGAATATTTCCAAGGATGGAGACTCCACAACCTCCCTGGGCAGCCTGTGCCAGTGCTCAATCACCCTCACAGTGAAGAAGTGTTTCCTGAAGTTTAGATGAAATCTCCTGTGTTTCAGTTTGTGCCCATTGCCTCTTGTCCCATCGATTAAAGAGGATGTAATAGGTTGCAGTGAACCAAGTAGATGGAAGCTACTTCATGTATTTCATTCTAGTGTTCAACTGAAGTACATAGCACATGAGAATCTCTGGCAAAATCTCTGGTTCATTTCTGGGAAAAAAATGAAATTGCACGGTGAAACCTCCTCAGCACTGTCAGCCACTCATGGATGCAGGGTTTGGCATTGGACATGTCTTAGACTTGAAAAGTGTGAAATATTACCTTCAGTCAGCTCAACAAACATCTGTCTTCCAGCGTTCAGCCTTTGAACCCACAAATCTCAGCAGCAAGTACCACATAAATCTTTAAAACTGGGCAGTAGGTAGAACCTGCTGCTTTAATTCTCTTTCAACCTTTGCTGAGCTTCTGTCCTTTAAATTGCTGCTACAGCACTTAATTTTCCTCCCCAGCATTACCAGTTGTTCAGGTTTTATTATAATTATTATTCATCAATTTTTTCTTTTTGCTTGAATAGCGGAAGATAATATCCATGTCACAATGACACAGTACTAACTCCAGGCACCAGCCCTTGTGATATCATGGCTGTGTCACCGCAGGTAGAACGCCAGTGGTGTCCATGTCACAGGGGGGTTGGTGACATGGGAAGCCCAGGATGGGTATAAAAAGGGCTGCAACAGTCCAAGCTGACAGGCAAACATCCAGATGAGCAAGGGCTGAGAGGAGAGGGCAGGGAGGAGAGGGCAGGGGCTGCTGCCCATGGCAATGAGGGTTGGCTGCTTCTCCTGTTACAGCTGGAAACCTGGATGGGAATGTGACCAGATCGCATGCTCCTGTCCTCTCCCTCCTCCGCCATTCAGATGGAGAATGTTGCAACTTTCTGCAGGACATTGACCTAAGGATACAAAAACACACACAGCCCCAGTCTGTACACTATCACGGTCCTACAGTCACCTAGAGAGTACTTGCAACCCCAGACAAAGGGAGCTCCACACCACCCTCTCTCTATGTACCCGTCATGGTCTTACAAAGAGTTAGAGGGTCCCCAAAACCGTGGATAAATGGAGCTCCTCAACACCCACCTTCTCTGCGTGATACTTACCTCAGTATAAAGTTTCTGATTCATGAACCCATTAGCTGCTTCTGGTTTGTGCTGTCTTTTTTTGGGGAAACCTTTTGAGGTTTTTCCTTTTGCATAAAGATTGCATAAGGCTAAATTTCTTAGGAAAAGATCCCCCACTGTTAGGCTTTTCCATATGGACCAGCTCCTTGAGGGCAAGGACTCACCTTTCAATATCTTTCACCCCAATTCCAATTCTCCTTTTGGGTCACATCTTTCCAATCGGATGAAGCAACTTTGTCACCTGATAGCAAAACTGCTTTTTCTCCCATAAGGCCAGCGTGTCTTTTGCCATTGCCTTTTGTTTCATGCTCTTTGTTTAGTAAGAAAGGCAGGGTAGAAACTCTGGCCTAACTAACTCGAGTCTATTTTTGGAAAATCTGCCTACAGATAGGAAATGGGCAGGCTGTTTTGTTCTTCTTGCATGAATCCAGACCAAAAATTACTGTCTTACATGAGAAAGCACTGGAGTGGAATTGGAGATCACTTAGAATATAGTTGTATCATGTGGATCTTTTTTCCCCTTTGTTAAAAAAAACATGTTTGATAAATAGCGTAACGTAGGCAACATAACAGAAAAGAGATGCTGTAAAAGAGTCAGGGATCTAAGATTTCCTAAAGTGTGGCACATTAACTTGACCTGATTACTATTGTAGTTTTACCATCCTTATTTTTTTATGGCTATTACAATAGTATCTGGAGATTCCAACTAAGGTTAGGGTTTCATCGCTTTTTATACTACAAAAAGTGTAAAATAAGATTGTCCCTTCTCACTCATTGCAAGTTTATATGGTAGTTAAACACAGCACTGACATTAATGATAACATCACAGAAAGATGTTCACAGTGGTCCTTAAAACCAACTCCTACCATGGCACACTGCAGTCTTAATTTTCATGGAAGAAGATGATATCTCTAAAGAATAAACAGTGCTTATGTGAACCTATCATTGCACTAAATTAAGCAAGATTCCTGGCTGTAAGCTCTGAGATCTTCACCTCCTTCTTCCTTTGGCAAGCTACTAGCAGGAGTAACGTGTAGTTCAAGATATAGAATTAGAAGAAACATATCAATCAAAATATTTGAAATGTAAGGCTTTCACTTCACCAATACTGCTAATTCCCTCTGCCTTTATGCTTTTATGGTTTATCAAGAGAAACTATTTGGTGGTTTTCAGATAGTGTTAGGAAGATAATAATTGCCCTTTTATGGAGAAAAAAGAATAAAGCTAATTTTAAAAAGCTGCTGTCATCTTTTGTTCTTGTAGTCCTGCCCTCTTTTTTGAAGCCAAAGCAATAAAAATCTACACACAAAAGAAAAGAAAATATATCTGCAAAGGAAAAAAATGTAGCCCACCTTCTCTAGTGTCTCCTAGAGAGTATATTCATTCAAAGAAATTCTCAGGCTACCTCTAAGCAGTCAGCACAGGATGCTAGAATTGCTTTGTGTTAACGTGGTACTCCCCTAGGTCTATTCATCTAGCTGAGGAGTACCATTAGCCCAGGGAATGCACCCTATTAATACAACTGTACTTCTCCAGTGCCTGAGATAGCCTGTTCATATATAGATGATATATTACACAATCTAGGCTTAGACTGACTTTGTCTTGCTGTCAGAGAACAAGTGCAGGGTGGCACAGGCACTCATGGGCTGAGCGTTGAAAAACCTTTGGTATAGGGTAAATAGATGAGAAAAACAAATTTCACTAACAAGCATGCCATTTGCAGTCTGGGTGGTAATGAGAGTCTCTGTTGCAAGAGTCCTTCCAGCAGCACCTTCAACTGGATCAGGAGACACTCCCCAAACTGCTGTTCTGTTCAGTTCTTATAGCAGTTGAACCATGGTCCTGAGTTACTGCTCCAGCATATGCGTGATCCGTCACTATTGAATACCTTAAACTAAACAAAAAGCATACCCTGACTATCTTATCTATGTACGTAAGATTGTCCTACACAACATTTCAACACCTGAAGAAACAGTTTCTACTGACTGTTGTCAAGTATCTTATCTTGAACCACCTGGGAAGTTTCTGGGATGGCCAGATTCTCCACCCAGGATATTAATCTGCATGCTGAAGATGTATGCAGACTAACAAAATGGTTAATACAAATGGCTGCTGTCACAACGGAAATTTTCATCTCATTAGTTTCCAGTTTGTCTGTTGATCCTCTCATACTACTTTTAGTTTCTTCATATCTGATCCAAAATATATCTTGGTCCTTCAGGCACAGCCAGAAGTCAGTCTCTGTCTTCTGGAAGGCTCTAGAAGACTCTTTTTTTTTTTTTTTGTAAATCTTGAATTTGGATAGTACTATGTGTGTGTCTAATATCTATTGAGTTCGACAATTTTATCTAGCAAGCTGTGTTATGGTCTCTGCTTAACAGTATTTACTGCTCCTTACCTGGATTCCTGTGTGATAGAAATGATCTGTCCACCTGAATATGAACATCTGATTCAGAAAGTTAGCAGTAGTTAGTAGTCAAACCACAAAGTAGGAAAATGGGTCTCAACACTTCCTTTGTTTGAGTGACTGAACAGAGCAACCAGGTATCATGTTCAAAAATCAGGTACTGTCAGCTTGTACTGTGTCCCACTTGTACTCCAGTCAGAGGAAGTATACTCAGTTGCTAATTTGTACTTTGCTATTATTTCTTGCTTTTGATAATCCTATCTAAATTTGAATCTTTACTTCTTAGCTTGGATACGGATTTATGATATCTTCATTGTGGCCAGCTCTGTAGTAGAATAACTTTTCTCTTAACAAATTGCTTGATACATATTTGATGCAAACATATTGACAAACCACAATGAAACACGTGCACTAGATTGGAATGGTCTTTAAAATGCTGATGTTCTCCAAAATATGCAAATATACTATAAGGTGCTCTTTCCCATATCCCTCTACCTGGGGCATACTCATGATGTCATTTTAAAGAAAGCACATGCATATTAGCAGAGAACTCCCTTAATTTGTGTGCCAAATGTATATATCACTAATGTTACTTTTTTATTCTCCTGATTTATTTTAGCTTTGCCTGAAAGGACAAGAAGGTTACAGTCTCCACATAACTGGCATTTTTGTTGAGGAGTCCCAGCTGGATCCTCCCTAGACCTTTCCTTTTGTCTGTCACATGAGAGTAGATGTGGATGGTGCCCAGCTGAGATTAAAATTACCTTTACTTATACAGTGAATCACTCTGCACCTCTATTTAACATGCAGAATTGTCATTAAAGAATATTAACTATGCAATATACCTATGCAGAATTTCAGAAGATAACGTACCTCCTGCCAATTCTGAAAATGAAAAGAAAATTCGATACTTCTGTTTCCACTGTTTTGTTAATCTATATTAGTAAAGCTACCTAGCATCTACGTATAGTAGAAAACAGACATGAACAGATATGCAGAAGAGTTCTATTTGAAGTTGCCTTTCAAAGGTAATCCTAGACAAAAGGGGTGAGATTTACCAGCCAAAATCATATTTAGCATTACTTTAGAAATCCTAGGTCATCCTTCGTACCTCCTTGCTCCAGAAGGACAGAACTCTCCCATAGGTCCTATATTATCTGGTAAACCATGTGCAGGTGTCTCAGATACTCCAGGATGTCTAAAATGCCACTAAATGCCTATGAATTCAACTCCAAGTGATCCTTATACTCTTGATATTATACTACAACAAAATTAAGTTTTAACTGAAATATAAGTTAAAATAATGTAATTGGTTATATTTTAATTTTTGTCTTCATTTTTTGATGATATTTTGTTTTTTTAAGCTTCTTGAGAGACAGTACTTTAGGAAAAAATAAAAAACCATTAATGTGTACATTGTGTACACTGGTGAGGCAGAAGAGACTGGTGCATGAAGTCCACAGAGCCAGGGTGTAATACTGGCAGCACTTTCAGCAGACCATGCATTTGAATTCCTAGCCTCTTGCAGTAGCCATTGTTGAACTTTGTTTTGTTCAACAAACTTCAGAAATCAGCATGTATTTTAAAATGCCTGTTGCAAAGTTTTTCAAGAAGATTTACACATTTTCAATCATATTCTTTCAGATTTGCTTCCTTGAAATGAACTGCTTGCCTTTTTTCCCCAAGCAGGTAAATGAGGACATAGGATCTTACTAGTTTATGGTGTACCAAATCTACTGAATTGGACTCACTTTCTTTATAAAATGACATTGTTACCGAACAGTGAAGTATTAATAATAAGCTCCAAGACTTCTGTCCATCTATCCAAATTAGCAAGCAGTTACCTTTCCTTGATTTGTCCATAACGGATCAGTGTTTGGAGGAAGAGGTGATACCCAGCTGCTCAGAATTCCTTTAGTTCCCTATCATTTTTGAGCAGCTTCATGTGGTTCATGAGGAAGAATGAAATGAGGCATCTAATTGCAGTGTAGAATTCATTGTCCACTCTTTCTACAGGCCACCACAAATTAGCCAGGAAAGGCCAATGTCAAATCATCTGGAGAACTCAAAAGAACACCAAGAGTAAGAACAATTATCTGACTTGGAGTAATGAGTAAGAAGTTTGCTGAATGAAGAAGCTATTACCTTAAATCAATTTCAACACTCCTGTCCGTAGACAGAATTTTAGGTAGTACTACTCAGTGCATATAGTCACAAAAGAATGATTTTCAAATTAATTTCAGTCATTAGTATTTGAGGTTTTGCACAAACTGCCAAGAAAAGAGCATTTTCCTACTGGATTCTTAAGTTGTCCCTGAAGTGTGGATAAGCTCTAGTGTGTGCAGGCACTGCATATAAATTAGCAACCACATCTCAAAGCAGTGGAGGGAAAGAGGACTTTTCAAAAAGTGATTTTTTTTTGTCAGGAAAGTGTTACCATCTCAATTGTCAATAAGTACATATTTTTACTAATAATTTTATCTTTGATGTATTTTTCTCATACTTTTTGCAGAGGAAAATTGAAATATGGGTTCCTTCCGTACAGCCAAGATGGATCCATTTTAAATAGAAACAAGGTTAAGAGCATGAAACTTCTGCTGAAATCTTGTTTCTGTTTTATTCACCGTTATGCATTTCCAGATGTGCCAGATGTAGCAAAATAAGTACAAATACAGATAAGCTGCAATGTGTTGCAGGTAACAGTGAGCCACTCCCAGGAAATTAGATGTAGCTTGCTGCTTTCACATCTAGCTACTTGCTTGCATTTTTTTTTCCTAGACAATCAAAGAAGCAAAGAGTGCTGGAACTGAAGAGATGAAAGTGCATTTGAGATTGCCTAGAAGAATGAACTCACAACTATGGCTTCATTGTTGGCTCATTTGGCACACGATGTTGATATGGTCAAAGTGCCTGGCTACACGGGTGGATGTGGACAGATCCTGAGCTCAGTGCTGTGTTGTACAGGGCATCCTTATCCAAAACTTGTGTGTCTGCATTTACCATTGTGTCCTCTGATAGCACTTCACACATCTGTGTGTCACGTGGACAAGCTCACAATAGCCAAACTAGCAGAGTGGTGGATAAGTGTGAAGGTCTGACTGGAACACACACTTAACTCAAGTTAGCTCACTGGAGAGAAAGATTTTCTATGGTTCTTGTCTTCTTCACAAGGCTCAGGAGAAAAAAAACGGCATGCCATCAGCAGAGAGTGCAGGCAGCCTGAGCTAGTATAGACTAAGAAACAAGTGACAAGATATGAATTTGCCAGTCAGCACACGCAGGCCATTCAGACTTCCTGAACATCACCCTGCTAAGCACATAGCAAGTGGGAAACATGCCCCTGGATGTGGCATGAAGTAATTACAAAAGGCTGAATAAAAGGACTACATTTGTGTGTCTTCTTTTCTACATTGTATGGCTCTGTCCCTTTCTATGGGAATCTTATTTTCAGTTCATATACAAGCACTATATGAGCAAGCAGTAGCCACAGTTAAGCATGTAAATCTATTTAAATTTGAATAACATTTTAGAACATCAAAGGAAATAATATTTAATGAGTAAAGTTTGTCATGGTTTAAAATAGGAAAAAACTCTACAATAAGATTTGCAGTTTGATTATTTTGCTTTCAATCACCAGAATACACATGAGTTTTTCAACTTGCAGAGCAGTGTCTTAAAATTAATGTGCTATGAAAGTAAAATTACTTTGTTACACTTTGCATGCTTTTCTTCCTTATCCAAGAGTCTTCTGACAGCTACCTAATACCAGCTACGTATTCAAATGTCCCTTCTTCTCCTTATTGCAGATAATTGGAAGCATCTGCTGCATTCTCAGAGTGTGCACTCTCATGCTTACAGTTGAAAACTGTGATCGCAGCATATACAAACATCTCTTCATCTCTCCAGCTTCAACGTCGTTTTCTAGCTCTGATCATGTACCGGAATAAGGAGTCGGTTATTTTAAGTCATTCCTTGATTTATGTCAATTTGAAGAAATTGCAGAACTGCTGTAATTTTCAAGTAAATTCTTTCTCCTCATGCCACCTGTGAACTAAAAAGGATGTGCTTTCCAAAAGATTCAGTGGCTGGTGCTCATTGATAGGTTCCTCAGTCATTCCTGAAATTTTGCCAGTGTTGCAACCTGTCTGACAGGCCAGCAGCAGTTCTGTGGTACAAAAGACGGCCAAGTGTCAGAGGTCTGGTTATGGAAATGATCCATCTGGGCACGCCATTCCCTTTGGTTTGTGAGGATCCTCGCAGGCTGACTGCCCTACATACAATCAAAGAGAAGATATTCTTACACATTGAAAGGATCCAGTAGACTTATTTCCAGTACTACTTTTTGCAGCTCTTGCTGGTTACAAGGTCCAAGAGTCTGAGAGTGGGGACTGTCTCCTTGAGTATGTTCAGCTTGTGACAGGTTTAGTCAGAGGTAAGGGTGAAATACGGTCTGCAGTTCTGCAGCAGAGGTTGGTATTCTGTCTATGGAGGAGATTGTATTTACCTATAGGTGGTAGTTCCCATTCAGAAGAGTTCAGACACAAAATGCGCAGGTTGCTGGTGCGTGGCAGCATTGCACAAAGAAAGCAGAGTTAAAGGACCTTGGACTACCTTGACTCTTGCTTTCCTGCTTTTGATAATTTTGCAGACATTGTTCTAACAGATTTCAACATCCCCTGAGAAATAGATATGTTGAGTCTAACTTGATAATACATTTTTGACATTGAGAATTATTAAGATCTTTAATTTATGTCTCCTCGAAAATTAGGTGTCCAGCCTCCCGTAATAGTCAATGAGACCCAACCTAGAAAACCAACAAGTCTAGTAAGTGACTCAGCTCAGACTGAGGCAGAGACTTACTCCCTGGGCTCTCTCCACTAACTCTGAAGAGAGCTCAGAGACATGCCTCTGAAATAATAGCACCTGTAAGTAGATAAATAGGACTGGTTGTCTTCAGTTGCAAATGGAACCCTTCCCTGAATCTCCTGTTATCATTGCCCTAAAAGGGACCTGCTTTTGTAGGAGTTAATGGAGCTGTACATGAGTGCTTGGGGTACTATTGTGCAAAGTAGGGGACACTGTGGGATTTCTAAATTCTTTTTCCCGCTCGTGGTCACTTCTTTATGAAGAAAAGAACACAAAAATGCCTTTTCCTTTGTCTTTCCCACAATTTTGTTACAACACATAACCCTTTCTACCATCCTCTCTTTAAATTATTATAATTTGAAGATAGTAGCACATACAGAGCTTTTTTTCCTTGTCTGCTTACAGACTTGTGTGTTGCAAGTAGCAGTTTAAAGGGTGACTGAAAACACAGTGGTATGGTAGCCTGAACTCCAATCAGACCCCTTTTCAGCAAGTATCCATGCCTGGCCTCCCATCCCTCTACATTCCTGGAGGTCCTCACTGCTTCCTCAACCGCTTTTGTGCTATCTCCCTTTAACTTCTTCCTTCATGAGTACCACAATCTATCTTCGAATACCCTATGCCTTAAGATCCTTCCCTTGTAGCCAGCATTTGCTGATGCAATTTTTCCTTTTCTTGAAAATAGTGTGACCTCTTTGTGAACTTCTTCCTGCAGAGAACATTTCTGCAAAGTAATATTTGTTAAAAGCTTCAACCAGCTGACAGATTGCAGCAAGTAGCTTCTTTCTCTGGAGATTTTTGCCAAGAGTCATGATCAAGTGCCTGGGGCTGAGCAAGGCTGGCTCAATGACTGCTGTACAAACCCAAGAACTGCCCACTTCATGTAAATCAGGCAGGGCAAAATGCTTTCTGGTGAGGAAGGGTATGTCTAGAAAGGCAGATGCCTACAGGTGCAGTACGTCTCTAGTCTGGAAGCTGTGTACTCTATCTGATATATTCTGCTTCTCAGGAAGGCCTGATATCATATTAGCTTGACTATCTGATGCCCACTAAAGGAAGGGGTTTCTGACAAAAGAAACTACATCAATCTACACAATTAATAGAAAACTACATTCATCTTAGTATCATTTTTATTTCTTATTTTTTGTGTATTACCTAACTCTCCCATTGTCCACCTCCAGCTCTTGCTTTCCTTGCTGGACATTCAATAAGATTTTCCATTCTGAACTTTCTGTGCTATTGGATGCTTTTTTGTCAAAAGCATAATCAGGTCTAGCAGCCACTCTTCTGAGAAGCAAATTAAGCTACTTTAAACTTCAGTGCACCAGACTCTCTAATGGCCTCTGCAGTTTGAATACAGAAGTGGTTAAGACAAGATACCAGGCTGCTGGGACCTGGTATCAGATCTGTTCAACGGTGATGGAGAAAAAGTGAAGAGTCAGAAGATCCAGAATTGCAATCCTTACCTATCCTCAAGCCTGCTAATCACTCCCTATTTCTTTTTTCACTGCTCTTGTCTTCGCTAATGTTTGGCAAGATCAGACCACAGGTCATCAACTGAGTGTGAAGAAAATGTCAGCATAACCCAAGCAGACAATTTAATAGCTAAATGGCTTTTCTTGAGTAACAACTCACACTTGTAAATTAATCATGCTGCAACAGTCTCACTCTAGGCTAACTCAACATACCAATTTAACTCATTTTCCGTGTTCTGAATGTGGAAACATTAAATCTAGGTCAATATTTTCAGTAAATTCAATAAATTATTCACTGAGTCAATTATTTTCTTGAGATCTTTTGTACCACAAATTTTCTATCTCATGCCACAGAACCATTTTAGCATTCAAGGAAAGAAAACATTCTTATCTGCAAGTGAGCTGTGCAGACATGCATCTTAATTTTGAATTTAACATCGCTAGGTTTAACATAGCAGGAGCTAAGCGAATTTCACCCCACCACACATTTGATTATCTTCGGACTGAAACGTACTTGTGTCTATATCAGCCTATTCATGAAGTCAAGAAGGTGAAAATCCTCCATTAATGAATAAAACTTGTATATTCCTAGAAGCAAGGCATTAAGCAATTTGATTGACATTGGCTGGAAACTGTAATATAGCTTCAGATCACTTTCCTGATCTTGCAAATTAAAATGTGCTCATTATGATTTAGCAAATCCTATTTTTTAACTTACTTCCAGTTTGATTTTTGCAGCTTACATGTAGGACTATCAAAATCACACCAAAGTAAAAATTAAAATTAGAAGTAAAAAATGGATAATAGTCTCCTGTCTTTGTTAGATTTATAGGCTTTTGACAGAAGTGAACTGTAAGAAAAAGTTGAATGAAAGATATGGATATCTGACATGCAAAGTTGAATAAGCAGTTCCAAAAATAAGGGTTGGGCAGATAAAAGAAAGGCAAGAATACAAGCAGGATGCAAAGAGATGGTTTGGAGGGCACATTGGGAGGATCGTCAACATGGGGAGGTGCAGACTTAGACACATTGTCATAAAAAATTCACAGAGCTCACCTGCCGTAGATCAAAAGTTAAAAGGAAATCTTCCAGTAAAATCCTGTCAAAATTGACATGCTCAACATGCTGTTCTTTCCAAAGCCAACCCCAGCAGCTGTACTGGTAATGAATGGCTTGAACTGAGATGCTGCCGTAGAAGTTTCTGTCATATTGGCCAGCTGATGCTCATTGGCCATGGCAGATGTTGAAACTGGCAAAGGTGGCCCATTCTGTCTGTCAAATTTACCTTCCCTTCTCCCTTAAGTGTTCCTTTTACTTTTCATCACTGTCACAGTCATCCTCTGAAACAGGTCCTCCTCCTCCTCAGTTACACTCTCAGCAAAAACTTGAGAGTGTCAGGTAAGCAGGACCACGCAGTCAGAACCTCCGCTCCCACTCACTTCCAAAAATTCAACCTTTCTCCCTCTCTGCAGCCTTGACCTGCTAAGAGTGGTGGTGGGAGGAGTAAATTGTTAGTGCTGCTCCACTGAGCTTGGATTTGAAATGTTCAGCACACCATTCATTAAAGCTGCAATTATTACTAGGTATTTTTTTAAAAAAGGCATTGGTGTCATGCATTATTTTTTTCACAGTTTTAGTTCTGATGACTAAGGAACTGCCAGAAAGAAGAGAGAGTGACTGTTTTCACAATGTCACACTTGGATGTGTTTAACCAGAACTTTTTATCTTCGAGTTGAACAAACCATTCTGAAGAGCTTTGCTTTTCATGGGTTTTCCAGTTATACTGACTAATGTACAGAGAAGACAGGACAAGTAACAACTATGTCCAAACAAAATTAGACACTGCTGAAATCAGAATCTATGACTTTCTTAGTTCTGAGTCTTTTTCCCAAGCCATTCACTATCATGGGTTGTCTAATTACATAATATTTTACACAATAAATGCAAGCATTGTGCTCTGTTGGCATATCTTACATCCCTATTAGAAGCAGCTTAGACCATATTTTTCAGCACAGGATGAACTATCAGTACTATCTGAACCCAGATACATGATGTATGTTATGGTGATTAACAGTGGTTCAATGAACAATTTTAGATTTGGACTTCTCTGGTAACAACACTAATGACGTACAATGTTTTCCATTAACCCACTGAGGTTTTGGGACAGTGAACCATTAACTCAAAGGTATTGCTCTTCTGAAGACCTAAGGCAATGAGTACATACACTAATCCTAGTGTGGCCTCATTCTTGATTTTCACACAAGTGCTTCTGTAATGCAAATATTAATCTCTAAAACAAGTCAGCAGATGCATCATGTACCAATTCTTTCTGAAGCGTGGACACATCATGAACCATGTGGCAAACACTTAATAGGGTTTCAAGTACATTTGCAAAGCCCCCTGTTAGATGCAATTTGTTGCATTTAAATGGCATAAAAGGTTGAGTTCATTCTAAGCTTTATATTATATTTGACATTTGGAATTTAATACAAAACAACACGAACCAAAGTAGGAGATAGCTCTGGTACCTATTTTTAGCTGGAAGAAGTCCTTAGCACACTGCAGCTCACATGACAGGGCCATTTCCTGTCACAGGGCACTCCCATCAATTAACAGAGAAAGACTGGGAAAGCCAGGGATGAGAAATTAAATCCCCAAAACAATTCTTTTTCAGAGCGGGACAGGAAGTGATGGGAACAGACATTTATTTTTATTTTGAGTGTCTCAGTCCTAGGGAAATGAGCAAACATAGTGTGAGTTGTATTGGCAAGCAACGAGTCATTGAACCATTTTGTTGATAAAAGTATGGAAAAAGTATCCCTCAAGGAGGAAATAAACTGTTGAATTCGGAGATTTGCCCTCAGATGAGGCAAAATTCTTTTCCCGCAGCTCTATTGCTGTACCTGACCATGTGAACCACTATCAAAATTATTAATTTAAAAACATAATGGAAAAGAAATAGTCAAGCAATGACAATTAATTAACTCCATTTTCCTGATAGCCCCTTTTACGTTATCTTTGTGGTACCTGATTTGGCGCTATTACTAAAGGTAGTATATGGTCTCTTGATTTCACAGACTCATTCCACTGAGTGCTGCAAACATTTCCTGAATACTTTATCTTTTGAAACCATAAAAAAGCTATAGGCACAGTTCCCTGCTAGCACAACTTGCATGTAAAGATGCCTCTTACATGTTTTTCTTGCCATTACTTGAATTCCCTACAGCACCTTACTACTGTAAGGTAGTGCTTCCTACTCAAGGAGCTCAACTGTGGGCCTGCTGATGACAAATTTATGGCCGAAAGAGGGGACATCAGGAACCAATCTGCTCCCTAGTGTCCTGGTGAGGGAAAGGGACCACTGCAGCTGGTGTTTTCCAGAGAACCAGGGAAAGGTGAATACCAAATTGCACCATTGACTCCCTGACCTCCTCTTAGACCTGCATAGTACCCCTTCCTCCACATGACTGAAAAGAGGTTGTGCTAGCTCTGTCACTGCAACCTGGGGTACCACTAGCATTTCATTAATCTTATTTGCAGCCTTGAAAACCAGACCAGGCCATTAGATTATCCAATTTGATCTTTCCCAAGCTATTGAACCAAAAAAAAAGGGGTTTGGCCCACCTCAGACTGAGCTGTGTGGTATTTTTCTACCTGATTTCAGAGCTAAGAGATACAGGATTCAGAATTTGACATGGCGTTTATTTCTTCCTTGGAAGAGTGTTCAATATTTCTGTTTGAGCCTTCCTTTAACCCAGAAAAATAGAGAAAAAGTAACTAGAAATAAGCAAAGAGAAAAACACATCCTGGAGAGCGAGAGAGGGAAGAAGAGGAAAGGGAAATGTCAATATAATCAGCACTGCAGAGATGGAGTGGTTCCAAGCCTGTATCAGGGCAATTGGTCATTCAACTTGATCTTGGATTTCTCAGGAGCGCAGAGCCTAACCCATCATTCACTGAGAATACACTGTTCCTCCCACATTGACCGCACTTTCAGAAAAGTCAGCATTTTCCTTGAGAAAACTTTTGCAGATCCTCTTGGGTATTGAACAATACTAGCCTTGCGAAAAGGAGCCTTAGGTTTCTTGTTATTCCCAGCCTTTGACTCCTCAAGAGTGTCATCTGTCATCTTTCAAATCATTGTTTTGTCAGAATGTGGCTTTTTGATTAGGGTTTTTTCCCCTTCTGTCTAGTTGCTTTTACATTTTTCTCCTTCATATTGAAGGAAAAATTTTTCTCTTGTTGTTTCAGCACAGCTCCCTTCATGTTTCACTTTCTATTTCAGCAGTGTGTTGTATTTAATAAGACACATTTCCAAAAGGGCTGAGGGTCAGACTTTCAAGTTTGCAGCACTTAATGGCTGCATATGTTTGAACTGAACATACATTCAGACAGCTATAAAGGCTCCCTGTTTCACAGCACTTCAGCAGGCTGAGCATGGCCACACAATGCATTGCTGCCTTACAGATTCCCCGAGCAAATCCTGGTGAGCAGGAGCAGCCATTTGAGACTCAAAATCAGGATTTCTCTGTCAGAGTGTCTGGGCAACATGATCTTGTCCCTACTAAGGCAATTCGGGTCAGTATTGCACTGATGAGGCAGCATTGTCCCTTCCAAGTAAGGAACTTGAATTATGTCTTGACTTAAGGCTGACATGGAAGAGGCACTTTTCCTTCTCAGCTTGCTGCACATTTTGAAAGAGTGTGACTTTTGTAACAATGTTCACTTTCCAGTCTCTCATTCTGGTCTTGAAGGTTGCACAGCAGCTTTAAACATGCCTGATCAGCTGTTTAGGCACAATCTCTCTTATATGTGACTGGAGTATCTGTTAAGGTCACTGTACTTCACCAGCAGCCTAACTCTAAATGCCCAGTTCATAGTTCTTGACTGCTTTTATTATTATTTTGCTTAAGACTGAAAGTGAAAAATTCTATTGGCAGATCAGAATCAAAGTCATCACCTTTAAAACAAAAAGACATTTTGAGTCCCAAATTCAATGCCTGAATGAAGTTCTGCTTTGAAAAGTTTTCTTTGCCATTTCCTGAAAAATATGTCAAGTATTTTGTATGTTTTGCAGCGGACACTCTGTCCGTGACAGATTTGTTATCACGTATTCTGATTTTTTCTTTATTTTTGCTGCTACCCATATAAAATGATCAACTTATTTTGCATAAGGTGTCCATAAATAAAAGCAAAAACTAAGCGTTTTGTAAATCATCTGACATTCCAACAGTATGCTGTTTTCTGACTTCAGATGACTCATTGTCATATTCGTTATCTTGTTCATCTATTAAATGTAACATGCTCTATAACAAGTGACCCATTTCATTTTCAATTCTAATTTTGCCTTTTCGGAGCCTCCTAGTCCAATTTTTTCCCAGTCTGAGTGACAAAGGTTAATATCTTACAATTAGACATCTAAACAGAACAGGGTCATAGTGACTGCTAAATGAGCAAAGCAATTATAATTGTGCAACTTTAAGCATTTCTTCTGCTAACTTTCTATAAATAAAAACTTTCCATAAATAAAAACTTTCCTCAAAGGTTTCAACACAGCTCAATTCTGAGCTAATACTAACTATAAGTTATTTCCAAATTCAAATAATTCCGAAGTTATGAGTAACAAGACAATTACCATAGAACCCTATAGAAATGTAAATTTTTCAAGTATTTTGCTCAAATTAGAACACCTTCTGATTACATAGAGACACAGAATATAAGCACAAAGCAGATTCTTATATCAGATATTCTTGCTGATTAGTACATTTGATTAGCACATATCAATGGATGTGATTATTGATGCCATTACAAAACATACACTTTAATAGTGTTCAAGATTGTTGATGTCTGGCAAGCTCTATAACTGCTTTAATATTTTATACTAATAGTATTGCATTGATTTCTTTTAGGTATTTTTCTCCTCTTTATTGAGCTTGTGGATCTACTACAGGTTCTTTGCTATTTGTGTGAAACCCCTTTCAAGATCTGTGTGCCTTTCCTCTCATTCTACACATTTGTTTTTCAGCTCTTCCCCTTCTCTTCCGAGAAGGCCAGAGTAAATAAATGATTTCTGAGGCCGTAAAGGCTGAGTAAAATGTCTGAATGACAAACTAATGAACACTCTTTGTGACTAGAGTCAGCACAAGTATTTATTGCTAAGCAACAAAGACAGATGTCAACGAGTTTTGCCAAATGCAGATGGTGAGTAGGTTTGTTGAAAAAACGAAATCACTCTAACATAACTCTTTACAGCAGATTCTAATATAATAGAAATAAAATGCACTCAACTGGTCAGAATGAAGGGCTCCACAGAGAGGGATAAGGTTAATTTCATAATAGTTTCTGCTGGCTTGGCCTGCATTTTAGGGAGTTGCTCATACGTGAGAGTATTCCTAATCTATCTCAGCAAGATTTAAGGAAGGAAAAACATCTGCAAAGCTTCTCTAAAGTGCCTGCCTTCTCAAAATCTGCCGTTCAGTATATTATTGAGAACAAAGGAATGACATAATGCATCGTATCTGGTAGGCAGGGAGGGGTGTTTGGAATATGCAAGTACAACCTTACTGGTCACTTCAGTCTCTTACAGTGCAAACAATTTCTAGTCCTGTTCAGCAAATGCCTTTGTGTTCTTTCTCTGAACAACTCACCAGGTGACTGGTGGGCTGAGATTGATGATTATGTCACTACAAAGTTGAATGTGTGCCCTACGGGAAATGTCCACCAAACTCCGTTTATCCCTGTTTGAGACCAGATCTGACACAGTGGAGAACATGCTCATTTATCCACTTTGAGCACACTGATGAAAACACAAAAATCTTTATGCATATGCTTTAGGCAGAGCTCACTGTCAAAATCAGATGCAAATTTTCCTTATTCCTATAGAGAGCAGACAAAAGCAGACCTTAGTCCCAAGCGGTGAGAAGTCCTGCCTCCCTGCAGGGGTGGTATGCTTGGTCTAAAGAACACGCAACCAAATGGCTGTCAGTTAGCACTTAAAGACTATGCCAGAGGCAATCTGCTCTGGTTCAGTCGATCAAACTGCTAAAATAATTCACTATAACTCACCTCGGGTGCAACTTGCTCCAGGAAGCAGCTACCTCCTTCCCTGGAAGTCGTCTCACTCACATGCCTTGCTCACCCTCCCAGAAACAACCTTCTTGTACTCAGCTTGGAACATCAGCTCTGCTGCCCAACTCCCAAAAGTGCCTCATCTCCTGTGTATGGAGACCCTATGCTCAGCCCAGAATTCCTGCTCCTTGGCCCTAAACTGGATGATACGGAAAGACAGGCACATTCCCATGTTCTCAGCCTCCACAGCAAGCGAGTCACCCTTGCTGGCCTGTACATGTTCGTGCAAGGCCTGGAATAATAGCCCGTAGTAGGATGAGTACACTAAATGGTGTGATGATGGTAATCAAGTAAAAACACACACACACACAAACAACCCTACATCTTGTTACAGAAGGTGGCTTAGTTTGCTTCAAAGTAAAGATGTTGCACCTCGGTGAACTCATTTAAAGAGTCTGTTGCATCTGAATGAAAAAATGTAACGTGTATGAAAATTACTATCTTAACTTGAGTGAAAGTAAGATCAGCCAGAGCTCATGTGAGGCTCAGATGAGAAAAAGTATTTTACTTGAAGCTATTCTTATTTCTCTTAGTTGTGTTAGGCAACCAGCCATACTGTATCATACAGTCACAGCACAAAGACATGAGTGGCTGCTTAGAATTAGGTAAATTCACCTAATAGAAACATTAATAAATTTTGAATAGTGATTGCATTTGGAAAATATTTTAGGAAAGATTGTATTTTTTTGCCACTTGCTTCACTGCTTTGATGTGTTGTCAGTGTTTTTGGCTTTTGAGGGGTTTGGATCTAGTAATTCAAGTTCAGTTTTGCTATTTGTAAATGTTGATAAGCCAGTGAGAACAAATGATTTTTCAGAGCCTGAGTTTTTCACAGATTGTTCACTTTTGCAGCTCACTACTGGGTATTTGCCCACATGGTATGTTTCTGGTGTCTGATCAGGCAAGCAAAATCCTAAACAGCAAAGATGGTGAACTGGTGAAAGTTGTAGTGACAAATGCATATACTAACTAATACAAGCTGAGAATTGGTTTCTTGGGTTTTTTGGATTTGAAGATATTTTCAGGAACACTCAGCCATTCAAATATTTATGATATAGTGAGAAATATCAGCTGGGCAATGCAAATTTAATTTGAATTTCAATTGTTTAATCACAAACTTCTTTATGAATCTGTTTGGATTGGGGGGAAACTCCTGATTTTTCAAATAGTCCTATTCACTGTGCTTTTTCTCCTGATCACCAGGCATGTACACAAAGCCACAAAATTCTGTTTTCTCCATCTCTAGTGCACTACTGAGATATCTAGCACTCATGTCATTTAGTCTTAAGAGCTATTAATGCACTTGGTAAAGATGAAAAGCGAAATATGAAATCTTGTCAAGGCTATTGAAAGCTGTAGTCAGTCTATTTTAATAAATGCTTTTCAGAAACTCAATTTTGTCTATGATAAATGCACTTTCCCAAGTGTAGCACTGTAGATATAGTACTTAGAAAAATCTGTTGACAGTAACTGGATTCTGGACTCTTTATCTATCTGCAAAACATCCACAGTAGATGCAGAGAAAGCATAAACTTTTCAGCCCTATCAAAGTTCTTTGCCCTTGAACTGGTCAGACCATCTGTAGACATGAGAGGACACTTCCTTTTCCATGTCCATTCTGCTGTCAGCCTTTCTGCTGAGCCTGGCAACAAGGGCTTGAATTAGTTTCAAAATATGGTGGTGGATATTAAATTTTTACCATGGTGGTGGATATTAAATTTTTACCATTGTGGGCTTGGATCTTGAGTTCTCACACGCCATCTGAGTGGCTAGACTGTAGAGAGTCCTTTGACACATCAAGTAGGTGCTGGTTGTTTTTAAGAAAAGGAATGACTCCACCAAGCCAGGTCTGGAGACATCAACTGCCCAGCCACCAGCATCCCTGGGCAACCCCACTTGCCTGTGGGGGTGCACACACTCACAACCCTGAAGTGTGCCCTTTCTCACCCTGACCCTCCACTTCCTAAATCTGACAACTTCTGCAGCCACGGGGCTCCTTGCAACACCTGGGTTTCTCACCCCAGCATGTCCATTGTGCTCCCAGTTTCAGCTCCTTCTGACTGTGAGAGAGACGAAGGCAAAAGGGATGCCTGGCATGGGGCAAACTCTTTGCAACCAAGGACTTACAAAGTCTGCAGTCACACAGGGTGCCTCATAACGTCCTGCTAAGTAGAGGCCTTCACTAAAGTAAGTTTATCTCAGCAAGTGTGGAGTATCTTACTCTACCTTTCTTCCCAGGCACATTCTCCTATAATTTGAAGCCTGCACCTCATGCATCTCAGTTATAAGGGACATGAAATTCATACCCACACTTAGGAGAACATTACTAGCATTTTACACACAGTCTACCCCTTAATTATGATTGTAATAAACTTGAATTAGAATATCAAAGGACCTTAACAACTTTATGGAATATAGAAATTTGCTGTCATTGTGCTCTGAATTCTGAAATAATGGACCTCATTTCAATTTTATAATGAGATTTTTAAAAGGCAAACCCTTCAGTCCTTGGGAAAAACTCCAAATTTAAATTAGATTATTATTAATAATAATACTATTACTATTAATATTAATAGTAATATTGATATTGATATTATTTTAAATAATAATAATCAGCAATCAAGAGGTAAGTTGAGATGAATAACCAGTCTCAATTTACTAGCTTTCTCATGGTTGTCCAAACCTAATATAGAATCGAAATCTTTTAAATTGCAACCATCTATAATGTTAGTTGCAGTTTGAACTACACCACAGATTAGGCAACCCTTGTCTAACCAGATGCCTTTGTATTTGTGTGATAATATTGCCCCACAGCTATTGATCTCTGAGCAGATACTACAGCTCTCTTTCAAACAAAAGCACACATAGCAAAGGCCCTTTGAAAATCAAATCTTCCCCTCAGAGTAAGGTAGAGTCTGGAAAATTCCACTGACTATGGAAAGAGGGAAATTGTAGGGAATATCTTTCTTACACATTAATTGAGAACAATGTTGGTATATTATAGTACCCTTATAATAATCTAAAATATTAAAAAACATTAAAATATTATGAGCTCTTAAAGCCCTGGTGCTGATTTGATGTTTGTATCTTTTGGCTGCCAGCCCATATTGTCGAAATGCTGTGAAATGATCCCGTTCTGGTGTGAAGATGGAAAAGTTTGAAAGCTTTGTCCAGGACATGTCTCACCCTCTATCTAGAGTATATTATCACACTAATGAGGGGGCTGCAATGCACATTGTAATGTTACGAAATGTGTATACATCTGCCTTGGAGAAAACAGGGAAGACAGTTTGAGACTACAACTATTAGCTGCTCCTGGCTGTGCCCCCAGACGCCTTCTGGTAAATCTGACTGCATTTATTTGGATCCTTGGATGTGCTGTATGTTGAATTGTCTGGCAACTCACTAACAAATTCACGTCTTGTCTTTTTAGAGAGATGGAGGAAAATAACAGGCCTCAAAGGAACTACCTTTCAGAACAAGCATGTTTTCTCAGTGTTTTCTTAGAGAAGGAAACAAGGAAAAGTAAGTAGAAGCAGATGGCATTTTATTTCAGAAAACCATCTCTCAGAATTATGTCATCTAAAAACTCAGTAACTGAGGTAACTTGTCTGCTACAGGATTTATGTTTGCTGTTAGGCCTGTGAGCTCCCATACCTATTGCTGTGAAAGGTTTGAGAGAAATGAAGGCAGGATGTCGCACCAAAGTCAGTGATATCAAATAATCAGTCACAACAAATATTTTCCACTGTTTCTTATTGAAATCTTGCTTGACAGAGATCTACAGTTCTTTGACACTCAAGTCAGCTTCTGGAGGAAATAAAATACCATAAACAGAGATGGACGGTATTGATCTTTATGGTGATGAAAATTAGGATACTGAAATGCCAGATATACTGAAATGCCAAAATTTTGATTGACTTTAAAAAACAAATTCTGGGGCTTTAAAACTTTTTAATTCAATCATTTAAAAAGGTCAAACAGAATTTAGCTGTTCTTTAAAAAAAAGGAAAAAGGACAAAAAATGTCAATGGGTCTTTTATACCTCCACAAGATTCAGCTTTTAAAATATGCATCTTGTTTAATAATTAGGCAGCTATATCATACTTTTATAAGTTGTTTGTATGCTGACATGCACGAATGGGTTTAAAGTTGATCTCTGTGTGTATGATTTTTTTGTGTGTCTTCTCTACTTTCTCAGTATCCAGAACTTGATCCCTTTGAAGCTGGGGCATGGGGCTGCCCTCGCTGCAAGAAGCAGAGAGAGAGAGGAGCCAGGCTTGGTGTCACAGGAGAGTAACTGCTGCTTCAGGAAGGAGGTCCCATGAAGTCACCAACAGCCCTTTCCTGGTGGCAGCAGTCAGTTGGTTTTGCAAAGCTTAAGGATAGGTGAAAGGGGCAGATGGACCATGGCTGTTTGGCTACCCTTGCACGGCCTGCTCTGCCCATAGTCGGAGTGGTCCCTGCTACCAAATGGGGACTCCAGGTAGCTTGCTGCATGGTTCTGCTAGTTCATACAGAAACTGTTTCAGTACTTTGTGAAGAACAAAGACAAATATTTCACTTTCTATAAGATTTCTAATGTTGTGCTGCTTACATTTCAGAAGTTGGTAAGACTATAAAGAAATAAGCTAAGAAGCTTCAGCTCAGGAAAGAACCAGAGAAAGCTGAGGTGATGGTAATTTGTTATTCAAAAACAGCACGGGTGAATACTGATGTGCTAGGGTATATAATTTGTTAAGACAAGGTCTATTTTGTCCATTGATGTTAGAAAAAAATCTGGAGAAAAAACCCAGAACCTTAATATTCCTTTAATAACCTGAACTTCCCTATGACAATACCATGCAGACAGAAACAGCACATAGATGATGGTACAAAGCTCTTAACAATGTCACTAAACTCCCAGCACAAAAAAACCCCAGCAACTCTATTAACAGTAAACACTATTCAGTGTGATAGTTCCAGTAACACATTTACTGAATTGCATGTCTGCTAATTCTGAAAAACACCTCCATATGAGACAAGAATAAAAGACATGACATGAAGTACACAGTTTACACCAAAGCTTTTTACAGAGGAGTAGCTGCTTCTATACTCGCCTGGAATTGTCTCAGCTAACAAACCTTGGTAGAATGCTATAAGGCCGCATCTGGAGTATTGTGTCCAGTTCTGGGCCCCTCAGTTCAAGAAGGACAGGGAACTGCTAGAGAGAGTCCAGCGCAGAGCCACGAAGATGATTAAGGGAGTGGAACATCTTCCTTATGAGGAGAGGCTGAGGGAGCTGAGTCTCTTTAGCTTAGAGAAGAGGAGACTGAGGGGTGACCTCATTAATGTTTATAAATATGTAAAGGGCAAGTGTCAAGAGGATGGAGCCAGGCTCTTCTCAGTGACATCCCTTGACAGGACAAGGGGCAATGGGTGCAAGCTGGAGCACAGGAGGTTCCACTTAAATTTGAGGAAAAACTTCTTTACTGTAAGGGTGACCGAACACTGGAACAGGCTGCCCAGAGAGGTTGTGGAGTCTCCTTCTCTGGAGACATTCAAAACCCGGCTGGATGCGTTCCTGTGTGATATGGTCTAGGCAATCCTACTCTGGCAGGGGGATTGGACTAGATGATCTTTCGAGGTCCCTTCCAATCCCTAACATTCTGTGATTCTGTGATTCTGTGATAATGCTGTTTGCTGAGACCAGTTATGGTTTACATAATGATATAACCTTATTTCTGAATTTTTCACTCTGTTTATGGTGCCAAAACAATAGCTAATTCTCTGTCTTCACAGAGTAACTGAAATATCAAAATCTCTTGAGTCCATTACCGCTCTCTATCCTCCTTGGATGTAACTGTGCAATGGGAGACTGCTACACATGAGTAGTAGAAGCTTGTTGGGGTCCCATCACCCTGAAGTGATTAATCACCACTGTGTCTGCTTTCAGTTAAGACCCTATTTATCATGGTTAGGTAGTTGTATTGGACACGTTTGTCATATACCTAGTGTTAGAGAATATAAAGTAAGTTTAAGATACGTTTCACCATGTCAGAGTCAAAAAGGGAAGAGGAATAGGGAGAGCTTTCCCCACTCATAGAGGCAAGGAGTTATTAATTAGCTAGTCAAGGACTTTGCTCTAGCAAGAGACATAAGCATCTTCAAGGAGCTGAAGTAAAAACACTTATTTTAATTGAGAAGAATGATCAGATGATCTCTTAGATAAAGAAGCAAAAGAATAAGTTTCAGGAAGAAAGATTAGATCTGTCTAGGCTCCCTAGAATATTTCAAAGAAGTACTTTCTTGTAAGAGAGAAAACTTTGTCCCAAGGGAGGAAAAAATAAGGGTATGCCGTAGGACTAACTCACTCCTCAGGGCATGCTGCAGGCCTGCTCTGCTGGGTATGCCCTGGCCATGTTCCAGCTTTATGTTGGGAAACCTAGGTACAACCCTGGTCCACTTTGGAGCTGTGGGCATGTCCCCTTAGACTCAGACAGATTAAGTAGTTTCTGAGGACAACACAGAGAAGATAACTGAAAAGGCTATAGCATCACAAGCATTAGCATTTACATGTCTAGGACGATGTAAAACCCCAATGTTTCTGCCTCTCCTGAGAAAAGGAATCATTTGTGGGATAACAAATACTGCTGGGGTGAGAAAAAGCCCCTTTCTGGAGCATCAGTCATCAGCCCCATTCCTCCTGTCCCCCAGGAGCAGGAGGAGGAGCACGCCCAAACCCCAGAGCTGTCTTGCTATTGCTGCTCATGCTCCACCTGACTTCCACAGTGGAAGAAATAGGCTTCACTCGCTCAGCCTTGGGATGTCAAAATCAACGTCTGCCTACTTGACTAATGAGCCTTGAGCTGGTGATTGAAAGTGTATCAAGCATCCCTAGTTTCTCATTAAAAAGCCTGCTTTTGCAAATCTCAAACCATTTATGCAGTTCTTGTCTGCCGATCCCTTCCACCAGGGAGACAAAGCAGCAGCTTGCAGAAGGAAGACCAAAACAGTGTAAAAGCTCTGCAGCTTCAAAGTGGGGCTGGTTAGCTCCACAATACCTATGCCTACAGAGTCCATTAGAACAGCAGTTCAGGTGCTGTAGTGCTGCTTGCTGGCTACAGTATGGTCAGAATTGCATCCCATCCAAATAAAAATACAACCATCTATAGTGGGGGCAAAAACAGGAACTGTGAGAGGAATTCTCTTTGTTCGCAGTTATATAAATAGCTAAGAGATAAGATACCAGGAGGCAGAGCCTGAGAATATGTAGCTTGGTTCTTTGGGTTAAAATCAATAAATCACATACACTGAAAATAGTGCTGTCTGTGGAGATCTTTGTACCAGCTCCAGTGCCTCCTCTGAGAGGTGAGAGGCTTTTCAGAATATCTCAGGAGTCAAAAACAGAGAAAAGGTAACAAAGCAGGGGGGAGGACAGAGATGGTTGAAAGCAATTAGGAACATTCCCACTATTCAGGAACTCGACAAAAGTTTCTCGGAGCACAGCAAAACTCCCAGTAGGAACTGCTCTTTTCTACCTGGGAATGGATTTCTGAAAAGTTGAATAGCTCTGTAAAGGTGGCTTCTCAAGGTCAGAGGAACAAAAGATATCTCTAAGGAGAGCCCTGGTGTTCTGTCTTATCTTTACTTACCGTACTTTACGCTCTGGCACTGTCTTCCCAAAACACTGCATGACAATCCCAGAAAAGCAGCTCTGAAGACTATAGGAAGGACTTGCCTTTGGAGCTCTACTGACACATGCTGAATTCAGCATCTGAAAATAGCTTTTTTTTTTTTCCCCAGGCTAATTATCCATGAATTCTAAATTTAATCGCCATCAAATATTTTCAGATTCTCATTAGCTCTCCTTCAAAACAATTTAAATTAAAAATGAGCCTGAGCACATACCCCTGGGGCCTGGGCAGGTGTCCTCCTATAGAACTGGTTTAAGAATAACCTTCCTTGGTGATTTAAGCTGACCTAGATGGCTTTCTGCTGAAACAGGCACTCACATCATCCATTGTGGCATCTTGACTTTAAGGGAGTAAGCTTTACCTGAGGGCAGTACTTTCTACAGTGCTTCAAAGGTCCCCAAGAGAAATGTCTCACTGCGTGCTCTGACACAAATCACAGTTTTCTTCACAATCAGCCACTGTTTAAATGAAAAATCACAGTTTAAAAAAAAAATCAAACAAAAAATTCCCCAGTGAAAAGCCTTGTGTCTAGATCCAGAAGCACAGGACCTGAGGGCCAGAAGCACACAGAGGATCAGACAATCCAATAATTCAAAATCCGTACTTGTAAAATATTTGGCCTGAAAGATGGGTTCCTCAAAACCAGTATTTTAATCCCTCTAAATCTGGTTTATAGAACTACTGTCTTTGTTAATGATGCTTTAAATTTTGTCAACTTAAGCTATAAACTTTGTTTGTTCTGGTGGAACAGACACACAAAATCCCCTGTTCATTTAAATCAGAAACAGTATTGGGCCATTTGTATCTCTGTAGAACTGCTTCTGGAGAGATGCACAGGGAATTGGTTATTAAAAGGTAAACAGATTGATTTAGGATGCCAGTTGTTCTTTCTAGTTGAGTTTGGGTCAGAGTTAATGTAGCATATGGGGCTGATGTCCAGTTTCCAATTCACTTCATTGTTGCTCCTTATGCACTCGCGGCACACTTGGATGTCAGATAGGATGCCAGACTATGTTTAGAAATGATGGTGAAGAGGGTGTGTAAGGAATCCCGCTCTCACCCCTGCGAACAGTCAGCCACAGCAGCAGTCCAGGTTGCAGTCCTCCCCAGAGACTTCACAGGAATAGGCAGCATGTGATGCCCTTTTCACCTTTCTTGAGCCCCCTGATGCGGTCCAGGAGATCATGCTGTAGCTTTGTGTTGCCAGTCCCAGTAGATGCAGTTGGCAGGCAATGCATGTCATCCCCGAAGAGAAAGCATAACAGTATGCTCCTCCGTAGGCAGGAGCTGCAAAAGGAACACCACCTTTTTGTATAGGCTAGTGCTGTTCAGCCTTCAAACTGTGGATCCCTGTAGCTGTGTCGATTACTTCTAAGGGTTTCACATAAAAATACCTAAGAAAGGAAAGCTTGTTGCCAATAGGTTTCAACTCATTATACACAAACTAGAAAATATGTAGCGTATCCACTCAAAAAAAAAAAAAACAGCTGAGAATCACTGAGCTGGGACTCCTCTCAGGGCAGAAAAGCATTTCATTCTTTCATTACTTGAATGCAAAGAGAAGAAAAAGGTACTGCAACTTTCCTGACACTATTGAACTTTCTGAACTAGCGATCAATAGGGTTTCAGACAGCTTCCCTGCCAATCTGATCTTGCTGGGGAAGGAGGAAGAACTGCTGTTCCCACAGGCCTTTGACCCTACACTGAAGGTCACAAGCAGAGGAACTGAATCTGCTTTTCCCACCCCCACAGGATTCCCTGTCCCAGCCCAAGCTGCTCCCCTTCTGTGCTCTGCTCCTCTGCAATGGCTCTGGCTCTCTGCAGAGGAGAGGTAGAGGCATTGTCAGGCAGAGAACAAGGGAAGCATGGTCAGTTTGCAGCCCTTGCTCAGAACCTTGTGGAGCAGAGAGGCCTTGTAGATACTGCTGACCTATCTCTGACAGGGTAGGAGAGTGGCAAAGACAGGAAAAAGTCTGTGGAGAATAGGCATAAGGCTGTCTTTGCAGATACCAAAACCTCACAGCTCTGGTATCATTTGAAGTTCCATACCTTTGATACCACGGTGCTACTACGATATGTCCGTCACCCATCACTAAGGCCACATGTAGAAGATGTCACTGGTGAAATCATAGAACAGAACTTGAGGGATTAAATATTTGTTTTGAAAAAATAGTGAAATATCTTTGTCATTTTTTAATTTTGAGGCTACTCTGTGAGAAGACAGCACGTATGGATATAAGGTAAATAGTTTCTTGAGGTATGAAACAGATTTTCAGTAGCGTTACTATTAGGTGTATTAGAGCACTATCTAAGATCTCCATTTAAGAGACATACATGCATAAGGAAAGAAACATTTGCCAAGCAAGCATATGTGCAACAAAGACAAGGTAGATAAAAGTGCTGTTGCCTCCATGGTTTAGACTCTTTCATTTTAGTGAAACTCACTGTTCACTCCAACATTTTCATCAGTAGTGGTCCATCTTTCAGTGCTGTCCACAATAGCTGAGATTCCTCTTCTCTGCAAGTTAATTTGTGCCTTTTGTGCTCCCCTCAAAATCCTCTCAAGACAATCTCTAATCATTTTCTTTATCAAATGGCAAAACTAGTATTTAACTCATCCTATTATTGTCTTCTCTTAAGCAGCAGTACTCTCACTTGGTGTCTGTAGATTGATCTTCTCCCAGTTAACCTCCTCCCTCCACAATTGCTCCTGTAGCAGAGCTCTGAAGGTGCTTATTCATCTTCTCCATGACCCAGCACTCAGCAGAAACTTTGCAGTCTTATTCGCTTTATGCTTTTTGCCTGTAAATAAGCCATATTGGTAAATAAAAAATCATCTACTGTCTCTAGGTCAGTGACCAACAGATTTATTACCCATCCATAGATGTCTCTCATTTAACTCGAACTAAATTAATAGTCTGTTGCACTGACATTTCCTCTTAGTACTTTAAGACTTTAAGCTTAAGTGCAACATGTCCATAGCAAAATCCTGCCTTTCTTCCCATTACCTTTAGCTTTAGCACTGTAGGAAGTGCCACAAAGACTTATGATTAGGAATCACCTTAGATTTGACCTCTTTATACTTGTCTACCTTGCAGTTCTCTCTGCATAACACTTCTTCACAGCTGAAACTTATAACCCCATCACTCACTATCTCATTACTTGATTCCCACAACATTCTTTTCTCTGGCTTTGACAAATACCATCTTGCGTGACTTCTAGCCTGCCAGATGCAAAGTTAGTTTTCTTAACTCATTGTTTTGACTATGCCATTCTTCTCCTTCTATTCCGTAACAACAAACAAAAGCTACTCAGAGTGCTTTCAAGGGTTTGTGGCTGATCTATCCTCTCTCATTTAGTGTATTTTCACACTTAAAGGTCAAGTAAACAACCTTACCTCAGATTCCCCACCTATATATATTCATTTCAAATATCCAGCAATATCTGCAGCCAGATTGCTAGCAACTGAACATCAAAACCCAGCTTGCTTGCTTGGTCTTTTCTGCAGACCGAAGTGTGGAATCATCTTTTCCACCTCAACTACAAGCCATGTGATAGCAGACTGGCCAAGCCAAAGGCTGTGATGAGGATTATTATTGAATGATATGAATGCTTCAGTAGGCCAGTCAATAGTATGAACTTGCTGATCTAATCTCAAAAAAAACAACATAGTCCTGATATTTCCAGCTGTGGTACATATTTTCTTGTTGTTGTCCAAAGATGAGTCAGACATATTCTTACCTGAGGAGCCTACTTTGTACCGTGTGAGTGAGTGAGAGTTTCACCATTGACCTCAATAGGACGACAACGGATTTATACATTTAAAACTTGGTTTAGAATTAAAATCTATACCCTAGAACACTGTGAAAGAAGAGGCAGTCTTTCTGCTGGAATCAGGACTTCCTGACAGTGACAAGTCTTCTCTTGATGACACTTTTACTGACATTTTCTATTGTATTACATGTAATAGCCATCACATTCAACTCCTTGGGGTATAGAGGTCCAGACCTCTCTCAGGGCCAATAACCATCAGATTGTCCCACACTTTAAGTCTTCTCTTATATTTTGTCTTCGTTGGAAAAAATTCATCCCAGTCATCAGAACTCCATTTCCCTCCTTCAGCTATCAGTCTTCAATATTTTCCCTGGTTTAAGCACATGGCGTTTTTCCAGTGATACAAATCAAGCTTTCCATTAACTCAGTGGGATGAGCTGTTTCTCTAGCTGATAATTACAAAACCAAATGGTGAATGCAAAAAAAAAAGTTAAAATAATCTTACATTAGATGGAAAAAAATAAGAAAAGCAAGAGCTCAGCTGAAAGAGGTTTCCTTATTAATAGGCATAGTTTTAAATAAAAATAAAGTAAGGAAGTTTTAATTTAAGGACTGTACAAAGATAGAAAGAAAGGACCAGCCAGGGCTAAATGCAATCAAAGAGAGATAGGAAAAAAATAAACTATAAGTATTGATGCTAAAAAAAAAACAAACAAAATTGCATAAGCCATCTCTTGCTTGCACCTACTCAGAGTTTGATTCATGGGCAGAGGTGCATTGAGGCAAATGCTGTCACCTTTCCTGTCTGTATCATGCTCTTCTAGAACATGAATTCTTCACTGTAGATTTTTTTATCTTTCATAGATTTTCTATCGTAGTTTTTGAGGGCCAGTGTAGCAGCTAGCAAAATCTGAATGCTATAAACTCATTCCAAAGCAAGATGTTTTACTCACTGATAAAATATTTCCTCTTTTGGTTTTGGTGTGTGTCTGTAGTCTGGCTGCAACATGTTGTTGTTCAAGTAATTATTTTCAGATAACATCCTGAATGACTCTTTAAACTGTCATTTATTATTTTTTCTTTACCAAAAGATAGAAAATATCTTCTTTTTTATTTCTCTCAACCCTCATACTCTGCCCAGATTGTTACTAACACTTCTCTTCTATCAGTTAGAAGGGAAAGCCCTTTTGGCTTCTTTCTGTGGCTCAGGATTCATGAGTTTGGCTCTTCCTAAGAATGCACACTGTGCACCCAGTTGACAACAGGTGTGTGGCCATGAAGATTGTACAGTCAGGGGGATCTAAACATGATTCTGGCATAGCACTCTGTCGTCACTACTGATTACAAAAACTGGCACACCAGATCAACAACTTTTCAATGGATGGGCGATTGACCTTATAATACTGTGGCACTTAAAATCTTCGCTTGAAATTTGGTCCCCAGCTGGGCTGATCTCTGTGATAATGTACAGAAGAGGACTGGACACATCAAAAGATTTTGCAGTCATAATAAATAGAGTGTTGGAGAGAAATAAGACACACAGAGATCAAAGGTGACATTATGACTTTTAGAGTATTCCTCAAAGATGAGATCAGGTGCACAGTTAAGCCCAAATGCATCATTACCCCAAAGTCACAGGTTACTATCATGTCTGGTCTCAGTTAAATGCCAATAAGGAGCCCCCAGTTATACTCCCAGCTTTTTACTGCTGGTCAGAGAATTTCACTAGCCATCACTGGCCCCAAGACGACTTTTCTTATTCTCCTTAATCTCATGGTAGACTGCCATGCAACATCTACGGGGATTTATCCTACTGCTCTTTAGATAACAGAAACATAATGTACTGGATAACTCAGCACTTTTTCAAGGTGTCCAGTGCCCCAGTTTTAAGATTTGTAACAAACTGGGGTAAGGAATGCTTTGCTATATGTCAGATGTATTGCTAAATAAAATTACAGATTAAAAGAAAGGTACTTGAGAAACATAGGGTTTCAGTCATGGAATAAAGTTACAAAAGACAGAATGACAATGGTATCATTAAGATTGCACTTAACAATACATGTTCTCCCTGACTGAATTCAAACAGCATCTGTGCTCTACCTCGTTTTCTCTTAGATTTAGTTGGAAACCTACCTGCCACTATTGGGTTAAGACGGGAGGATTTTGTCAAGATGGCTTCTGCGTCTGCCACAGGCCTTCCTTCCCCACACTCACACCCAATTGGGCATGAAAGAGCACAGAACAAAAGCTGAGAAACCCTTTCTAACTCATCTCAATATAGAACATCTCATCTCTGGCAGAAAGCTTTCCTCCTCATTGCTTGTGAGAGATGCCACACAATAGTGAGGAACAATGAATTATTTTACTCTCTCCCCACCTCTACTCCCTAAGATTCCATGATAAAGATTGCCACTGTATCTCTCAATTAACGCATCCAGCCTGCCTGTTTAAAAAACATCTTAAAATACATATGTAAACAAATGAATACAGGAAATATTATAGGTACATTTTCTTTTTAGATCTATTAGTCTTATTCTGTATGAATAAAAATAAGTAACAATTGAAGTAATGCAGATCCAGCTGCATGCTTTTGTTTTCATGGATTTTCTTCTGGCATATCAAGTTTTATTAGCATTGCTGTGTACAGTATGATGGTTAATGTATATGCATGAAAAAGAAGGATCAATGGGTGAAAAGGCTTCCTTCTCTAGACTACCCTATTGAATAGGAGTACTCTCAGTGGTTTCATGATTCCCTAATGGTTTAGTCAAACACAGAAATCCTGGTGAAATATCTTTACTTACTGTCTAGACCAAGCGAAGAACTACACCAGCTCAAGCCCCCAAAGGAGAGTATCATTTCCAAAGCTAGAGGAAACAGATAACAGTTTTGCCAGGAAGTAAGAAGGGAGTCAGGACTCTTTCCTGGCTGAGTTTGGGATGAAGCAATTGATGGGAATGACAGGCGCTTGTCTAACTCCAAAGAGTTAGACCTGATTGCAAAGTCCAGATCCACGCCTGGAATACAAAGAAGAAGTGGGACCTGAGACTTCTGGGGTTTGACAAAAGGCAAGTAGATCCCAGCCCTCAGCAAGGCTGGTTGTGAGTCTCCTGGCTGAAACGTGCAGGGTAAGGAAGAGTGTTAAAGTTAATCGAACTGACAGGTCAAATACTGGAACGGGCATCCTAGAGTGGTGGTTGATGCCCCAAGCCTGACAGTGTTTAAGAGGCATTTGGACAATGCCCTTAATACAATGCTTTAACTTTTGGCCCTGAAGCAGTCAGGCAGTTGAACTAGATGATTGTTGTATGTCCCTTCCAACTGAAATATTCTATTCTATTCTGTTCTATTCTATTCTACTCTATTCTATTCTATTCTATTCTATTCTATTCAGGTAAGTAAGGAGCTATTTCCTTGAACTTTTGTACACATGCATTTTTGTAAAGCTTCTTCCACTCTGTTGTCTAATGTTGACATATGTATAAAAATATCTCTGTTTATTTTAACTTGACTTAAAGGGTTTTAAAGGTAACTCTTTAATGGCAACACATTTTTCCCTCCAGCTTTGACATTCCTCAAAATCAGGATTCCAGAGAACTTTAGGGATGGTTTGAGAGCTGGTAATGAAAAAAACGTAGTTAAGAAAGCCCTGTAGCATACAACAAGGTAGAAGAGAGCATGCACAGACCCCTGGAGTCCTGAGACAGCACGTGGCACTCACACCTCAAGATCAGTAGCAGTGCTATGCAGTTGTGAGCTAGAGGACTAGTGGACTGCTCTGCCTGGTAATGAAGCAGTCCCGAACTTTCCATCATGTTGTGCAGTAAAGATACGGATTTCTGCACAGGTTTGGATTCTGATATCACCTGTATTTTGCTGTTTCTCTGTCAGACTGTAGGTAAATCATGAGCTGCTCTCAGCATCATTTTGCACTGTATCCTGAAACACGGAAAAAGGCAGTTCATGGCAGAGAATTCACTTTGAGGCACACAGAAGAGGGATGTGATGGGAACTGAAAAGAGCACTGCGGTTCCTGAATTTTTAGGTCTGTCCTTCAACAGTCCAGAAAACAATAACAGCACCTGAAAACCAAAAGTATTAAAAATCCTGTTTGACATCGTCTATCACATTTTCTGCAACTGTGGATGGGGTGGGAGGCTGCAGTTGTCATCATTTTTGCTTCTGAAACACTAAGGGCCAAATCATGTGAGTACTCTGATGAATTCCTACTCCCTTGGAAATTGGTTCTCCTAGGACTGACACTAACATGTTCTGAAAAGTATAGGATGATAATAATTCTTATTTCCCCAAAGGAAGAAGACTGGTGTCATTGTCTTCCTTAACAGAGGGGATCTAAGGCACAGAGTTACTCAGGGACACTTAGCAGGTCAAAACCAACCCAGTCTTTCTTCTGCTCCCACATCCACTTGAGAGTCCCTCTTGGGCAGCATGCTGCTACAGGGGCCCAGAGCATCCGAGGCGTGGGGCAGTGCCCATGAGAAGGGTGCTGTGGCAGGTGACGTGGACTTGGTGCAGGGAAGGAGCACTGGGAAATACAGCTTGGGCAACCACTGGGGCTAGCAAAGCCTCAAGTCTCCTTGTGAAGGTGGTAAAACATGGGGAGAAGAATGAAAATTATTTTCCCTGGGGCAGGAGGTCTCAGCAGTTATCACAGAATCACAGAATCACAGAATCACAGAATGTTAGGGATTGGAAGGGACCTCGAAAGATCATCTAGTCCAATCCCCCTGCCGGGGCAGGATTCCCTAGACCATATCACACAGGAACGCGTCCAGGAGGGTTTTGAATGTCTCCAGAGAAGGAGACTCCACAACCTCTCTGGGCAGCCTGTTCCAGTGTTCGGTCACCCTCACCGTAAAGAAGTTTTTCCTCAAATTTAAGTGGAACCTCCTGTGCTCCAGCTTGCACCCATTGCCCCTTGTCCTGTCAAGGGATGTCACTGAGAAGAGCCTGGCTCCATCCTCATGACACTTGCCCTTTACATATTTATAAACATTAATGAGGTCACCCCTCAGTCTCCTCTTCTCCAAGCTAAAGAGACCCAGCTCCCTCAGCCTCTCCTCATAAGGGAGATGTTCCACTCTCTTAATCATCTTCGTGGCTCTGCGCTGGACTCTCTCTAGCAGTTCCCTGTCCTTCTTGAACTGAGGGGCCCAGAACTGGACACAATATTCCAGATGCGGCCTCACCAGGGCAGAGTAGAGGGGGAGGAGAACCTCTCTCGACCTGCTAACCACACCCCTTCTAATACACCCCACGATGCCATTGGCCTTCTTGGCCACAAGGGCACACTGCTGGCTCATGGTCATCCTGTTGTCCACTAGGACCCCCAGGTCCCTTTCCCCTACGCTGGTCTCCAACAGGTCTGCCCCCAACTTGTACTGGTACATGGGGTTGTTCTTGCCCCGATGCAGGACTCTACACTTGCCCTTGTTATATTTCATTAAATTTCTCCCCGCCCAACTCTCCAGCCTGTCCAGGTCTCTCTGAATGGCTGCGCAGCCTTCCGGTGCGTCAGCCACTCCTCCCAGTTTTGTGTCATCAGTGAACTTGCTGACAGTGCACTCTAATCCCTCATCCAAGTCATTAATGAATATATTGAATAGAACTGGTCCCAGAACCGACCCTTGCGAGACTCCGCTAGACACAGACCTCCAACTGGACTCTGTCCCATTCACCACTACTCTCTGGCTTCTTTCCTTCAGCCAGTTCACAATCCAATGTTGAGAGATTGCCTCACACTGAATTTCAGCATTTCAAGGAAAAAATTAAATTCATGAAACTTCTTCTAATATGCAGTGAGGATGGGAAAACAAGCTGTTAAGCTGTTCACAGAAGTCAGGCAATAAAAATGTATTTGTCTATCTATTGTTTCTTTTGATCAAAACATCATGAAATAAGAGTCCAGAGGCTCAAACACATGGCTGGCACTTAACTCAAGCTGTCCTTCAGATGGGCACCCTGCCCTGCCTCTGCCAGATGCTGACTAAATGAAGGAAAAAGCATTTTTTTCTACCTTCCTTATTCCTGGGCTTCTCGCCAAGTCCTTTCCCAAATCCCTGTGCCTCTCTCTTGGGAAATGGGAACGGGTCGCACCTCTTCCCCAGCAGCAATGTGAGCCACCTCAGGCACCCCTGCTGACCTGAGATGGGCTGCCATGGCGGGGGGCAGGAGAGCAACCCCCCCTGTCCCCTATCCTGCCCCCATCAGCGTTCACAGGGCTTTCCTAGCCTTGCGTGGGGCTGCCTGGCTCTATGGGCCAGATCCTGAACTCCAGCAGTGCTGCCCAAGGCCGTGTGGACTTAGCAAAGTGAGCTGGCTGGCCGAGGAGTCATGTCATCCCCTCCATGGTGTGCAATGTGTAGCCCAAGCACAGCTGATTGACATGGAGTTCACTCCTGAAAGTCCACAGCTTTCTGGCCAGAGAGCTGACTGACTTACGGCTGTAATATCACTGTCTACCGGCAGCCAGGGCTCTAAAATCATCCCCAAATAGTGAATCTTGGTCACTAATGGAGCACATGTTCCCTCAGTCAAAGGGAGTTGTATTGCCTTCACCGCCTCCAGCAGCCTTTCATGCATTACATGAAAGTAAAATTGCAGTAATCTCAGATATTAAAGGAAATCAATACTTGCCAACATGAACTGCACAACAGTACTGAAAACCTGTACTTTTTTGCTAATCTAGTGGATAAGAGAAAGTGAAGTCTTGAGCTAAATGACTCTTCTAGCCCTGAAAGTTTTCCTTGTGACTTAGAAGAGCTCCTGTTGATAAAGGCAGGTTCCTCAGATAAAGAGCTGCTGCCACATTCAGGCAATCTTTTAGAGAAGATATCATTTTCCTTGCCAATATCGTTGCTCCTTTTTGCTATTCCTTTCTCAGAATTTTCAGTTTTGTAAGTCATTTTTATAGGAATACGTGAGATATTTGGAAAGGGAAGAGCACGAAGCTTAGGTTTGAAAAAAGTGGGTTTGAAAACAAACTTTTCAAACAACTGAAGAGAACACTTAGGAATGTTTTAAAAGGATTAAAAATCTCCACTTTTTTCTTCTCAAACTAATCTTCAGCTATACAAACCCCAGTGTTCCTCCTCTGCTTAGGAACAACTGCTCCATTAAATGCAATGGGAAACACTGTGTCACTCTTTCTACTATCTTTTTAAATGATGGGTTTTAATTCTTATCTTTTAAGCAGGTGTATTGTCTCTAGCCAATTCAAGGATTTAATCCACGTACATTACTCAGACAAAAATCCCCTATGTAAAGCAAGTTGAAAGACTGTGAAGAACCTCATTCTATTAAATGAACTAGTAACCATGTAGCTTGGAAAAAAGACTGGTGGAATCCCTTTAGGACCTTACCTCCAGCCTGATTAAAGGAACTGAATTATATCTGCTGACAAAACTCTGAGAATACTTTGTGCACTGCAACTGAAGTGTGACTGAAACCTGTCAGTCAGGCAGAAATCAATTTACTGTTCCTAAAGCAAAATGTAAAACTCCCAGTACTACTAGCTCTTATTTAATTGAAATAAAAACTGCAGTTTAAAAGACTAGTTGGGCAAGAGTATCTTACAGGTTGTTGACATCCAACTGTTTTCTGTGGGAGCTGAGTTATAGCAGTGCCAATTCATGAACTAGTGAGAAGGTCTGTGATTTAATTAAAGACAGAAGACATAAAATCCTTCCTTCATAAATGAAAGCTAATGCCCTCTAATTGTGTATAGATGAGGAAGAATAGAGAGAAGTGTGCATGAGCCTTCTTTCTTTATAATACCCTGGAGTCTCCAGATCTGGGAAACTGCAGGATGATTATTTTTTCAAATATTCAGTTCTTCTGTACATGTAAAGACCCACTTAATAAGCCAGAGCATCAGGAACTGGGCCCTCAGTTTTCAAAGCAGTCTACCAGCTCCAGAAATCTCTTTCATTGGATGCCCACTCTGAAAGACCCAAGGTGATGCTTCCTTTGAATACAGTCTTTATTGTACTATTCGGTGTCCATTTTTAGCTGCAACTTAACACCTAATAGAGGAGTCATGGCCTGGAAACTGGCAAAATAGCCAAGGGTCTTAATTCCTCTCCGCCTAATGCAGAAGCAGGGCAGGGTGGGCTGGGGAATCAGCATTCCTCAGTACCACTAGAGACAAGAAAAGTGTCAGAAATGCTTCCACAGGATTTTCAGGCAAAATGCAATCAGACGGAGCAAAACTGCTTTTAGAAATGTGTTGTTTCCTGTAATAACAGATGTACTTTGGATGTGCCTGCTTTCCCTTGCCTTGCTGTTGAGTTGTCCTTGTATGGTACAAAGAGGAAGACTCAACCATCATCTCAGCTATCTTGGTAGTTAGAGTGGAGGATTGTTTGTGTCCAAAAGAGGCTTCAGACACACCGTGATGGTACTCTTTGTTTTCATGAATATTTTCTAGTTCTACTATATAACTTCGGAGGCAGGTTTGACCTTCTCATAGTATGCAGGATACAGGACACAGGAATTTACAAGGTGAAACTATGCTGTCTTCTGCCTTGTTTTCTACATGCAGTCTTTTGTCTGCTCTTTTGACTGTGGTTGTTTTCACAGAACAGTGTCCCCAATGTGTCTAAAAGAAGTATTTTTGTGATTTTATTGTGCATTCATAGGCGGGATTATTTTTTGCTGTGTTGCATTCTTTTGCCCTTCTCAGCACCACTCCTCTTTGCTCACTGAGTGTCCAGCCTCTCTAGTGAAATGTTGAATAGTGTATGTCTCATACACATCTCTGGGACTTGGCTGTTGTCCAAGAGGAGTACGGTGCCTCTCCCCAAGGTTTCTGTGAGGCTCCGAATCACAGACTTTAGAGATCACCTCTTACTTTTATTTGAAGACAAGGAAGTTATCGGTCTCTGGGTTTAGTTGTATGTAAATACACTGCTTAGAAGTGTATTTAAGCATGTGAGTACATTGCCCAGGCACCAATACCTGTTCAGTGCCTTACTGGTAATCTCACAAGGAACTAATGGCAGCTCCTGCTAAAATTTTAGCCAAAGGACAAGCATATAAATGAAAGAGACCGATTAACTTATCATGATGAGTCCTTCAATCATCTTTTCCTTTAGTGTTGAATTCATCAAAGTGCAGAAAGATTGCACAAAGCCACTTCAGATCTAGTTGTGTGATATGTAAGACTTAAACTTGGGATATGCAAGATCTAGCACTGACCTGACATGCAAGGACCATTATTCTTGAAGGTCCCAAAACAGAGAATAGCTCTGAAATACTCGTTTGTGAGCTGTTGAAGATTGCTTAGTGGCCATCTAAATAATCATGCGTTGCCTGTGGTGTCTACACATTCATCCAGCATGAAGACTTCATAAGGGATTTTTTTTTATGCTCTTGCTATATTTCGGTAGGTAGTTTCTGACATTCTAATTAGTTCAGCCAATATTAGACACTTAGTCTTCTGACATCTGGAACAGTGGCTGCCAGCTATTTCCCTTCTCATTTTTTCTTGAAAGAGATGAAAAGTTTGGTTACATGTTAAAAAGCTCATCTGCACCCCTACAAAGGAGCACAGACACAATGGCAGGTGGGGGAAGCCAAATAATACCCTCTCTCAGCTCCTCCCAGACCCATCATGGAGGGGCCAAAGGGCCATAAAAGGCCCATCTCCACAAGCCCAGAAGAGCACAGGGGCACAACAACAGGTCTAGGGGACACAAATTAAGGACTCAGAGGAAAGTACAGCCTGTTTGGGTCCTTCCCAGAGTTATTCCAGGGAAGCCTCAGCCCCTGTGTCCAGGCATGAAACCCATCACGATGAGTCAACAGGAGCACCTTCAGACTGGGGGAGATTACTGCCTAGGGGTATGGGACACATTATGAGATGCAAGGGAAGAGCATTTGGGGGTAGCACAAGACTTACATTGGGATGTTTAGTGGAGGAACCAAAGGTGGGGAAAGGGAGGGCTGGAGGTCATTTGAGGAACAAGTTTAGGAACAAATGACTTGATGGAGTGATAAAGGGATAAAAGGGGCTGGCCCTGTGTAAACAGGGGCTGGCTGGTATGGTTGCCTAGCCATACCCTGTGCCTGATCAGTGCAGTCTATTGAGTCTTCTTATTAAACACTGTTTCTAACTCTTTTCCTGGGTGAGGGTCTCTATTTTGTGTGCACGCGTGCAGCTGGAGGTCTAAGAGCCAGCAACTGCAGTGGGATTGTGGGTGGGAGGGGCTGTGTGTATGTAGTGCAAAAACTGGACAGACCAGCATGAGTGAGTGCGTGATCACTCGCAAAGATTAAGCCAGAGTAGCCGGAAAGTAGGGGAAGCGCCCTGGGAGCTGTGTGTGTGTGCACGCGTGTGCCTCTGAAGGTGAGACCACAGGAGGAGCTGGCTACCAGAGGCACATGGGGAGTCCCAGCCAGCTGCCAGAGAGCTCTGTGTGTGTGTATGTGTCTAGGAGTGAGGCATCATGGAAGAGCAAGAATCCAGAGTGAGCTGCTGGATGGACTGGGCATCCAAGGCCAGCTAGTGTGGCATCCTTAATGGGTATATGTGCGTGCATGTGTGTGTGAATATGTGTGTGCGTGTGTGTGTGTGCACTTGATGGTCTGTACCAGCAGCTGGAGTGGGGCTACAGCACTGGGGGGCTCATATGTTCAGGTGCCAGCAACTGTGGACACTGGGATCCAGTGTCTGAGCCCAGCTGCTGGAGGGATCCACCTTGTACATTATATGTATATATGTGTGTATATATATATATATATATATTTTCTTACTAGTGGACCTCCATCCTGATTAGCCAGAGGGGTGAGCACTATGAGACCTTTGGTGCTGTTTGTGTTGGTGTGAGCACTGAGTGTGTCTCTCTGTGTTGATCTGTGTGGCTGGCAATATGTATATATGTGTTGCACATGTCTATGCATGGACCTGGGAATACATGCTAAGCCTCACTACTGGTTGGACCTGGGGCACGGTGCTGTGCAGCCTCACCTCTACCAGGCTACTGGATTCAGCTCCCCTAACACAGTCCTCCCAGTAGCTGGATCCACAGCCACATGGCTGTGCTGTGCCAGAGCTGCCCTGAGCCAGGGCCACCCAGCCGCAGTGGCCCATGGGGGCCCATGGGGGCCCATGGGGCCACTGGGCATGCAGGTTCCTTCACCATCTCTTACCTATAAACTGTTCCTGAAGCTCTCCCAGCTCTTCACTCTTTGTCAGATCCTTTGAATCTTTCTGGACTCAACTAAATGCAGATTTTTGGTATGTGCCTTGTGGGTTAGAGAGACCCATCCCAGTACAACCTTAACACTGATGCTTTCCTTCTGCTGCCAAATACCTGGCTGCTTTGTATGTCTGCGCTGGTTTATGGTCCAGCTTATGTCATATCTGTGTCCTTCAATTACACAGAAGATTTTTCTAGGAACCGAGTTCAGGGAAGGACAGCCTTCTCCTGTAGATAGGAAACAGGAACCTTGCCTGCTTTTGCACTAATTCTCTTAAATGTACTGAGCCTAATATTCCTTTTGAAAGCGATGTTTCTCATCATTTCAGGGACCGGATTTTAGAGGGCTGGGTCCAAATGAGATTCATATTCTAAACAGAACGTGCAGGTAGAAAAGAGCACAAAGTAATTGAAATTTGAAATCTACAGGAAAAAAAAGAGAGAATTAATTTGGAAAGTGTGTGCCTTAATATAAAAGCAGGTATGAAAGTATTAATAAATGTTAATGTGATCATATCTGGGAATATCAAGATTTTTAGAAATTATATTACAAAACTAATATTAGGATGGTGGGACCCCTGAGGTATCTGGACAGAAAGAAATAATTAATTTAATTTCCAGTTCTCTGAATTCTGGAAATGTATTTGTTATTTTTGCCCCATTCTACCCTAAACATGTTCCTGAAATCTAATGTAACCTCATTAATGCTGAAAATTTCCAGATCTTGTTTTTTCCTGTTATTCTAGTTTTTGCATCGATTCTGTATAAGGAAAGAAATGCCGAAAAGGGGTTACTTTACATAATCATTCCCTGTTCCCATCTTTCCTATTTTTCTATGACCATTCAGCCCAAAAGACAGAACATATGACTACTCAGTGAAAGCCCTGCAGCCACGAACTCTGTCTGTTTTTGTAGCCTTCAAAGTATTATTTGTATAAAGACAATAAAAAAAGTCTTGCTCCTTTATAACGATGACTGCAAGGCATGTGATCTCTGAGAAGAACAGCAAAGATTTTCTTTCTCCAGCTCTTGAAAATGACTCAGTAAGAGATTTTGATCTCTATATCGTAACTTTGATATCCTGTGGATCTCCTCTTCGCCTCACCAACTGAGTTGCCTGTTATATTACATCTTTCAAGCTTAATATGTGATTGACTAAAAAGCTTCATTTTCTGCTTGCTTTTCTATATGATCATTCTAAGCTTAAATATTTCATGCTCATTATTTTTATCAGCCAGACTCATTGCTGTAGGTGAGTTCACTTAAACTGCGTCTGTGTTTCGGTTTAGATACTAAATATTGGAATATGTAAAAAAACTCTTAATATGAACTACAAACCTTTCTGGCCTGATGTAGAGAGGTTTTTAAGGATATATTTCAAATATGTGTGGTGTCCCTAAAGACAAAAAGGTTGCTAACACACAAAACGAAGTTACAATCTACTTTATTGAATAAACACGCACCTGTAATTTTTCTACATGTCTCTGGGTATGATTCTTCTCCCTGAAGCTGTTTGCTCACCTGCCTGCTGGGGTCCCAAGTCCCAGGAGTAGTAGCCTTGGTTTTTTTTCCTTACACCCAGGTCAAGGCTTGGAGATTTTGGACAACTTCCTTGTCCTCTTTCTTTGCTACAGGCTCTCTTTGGTGGAGAAACCTTTTCTTCAATCTCTGCTACATGTCAATTTGAATGGGATATCACCATTTGAATCACAGAATCACAGAATGTTAGGGATTGGAAGGGACCTCGAAAGATCATCTAGTCCAATCCCCCTGCCGGAGCAGGATTCCCTAGACCTTATCACACAGGAACGCGTCCAGGAGGGTTTTGAATGTCTCCAGAGAAGGAGACTCCACAACCTCTCTGGGCAGCCTGTTCCAGTGTTCGGTCACCCTCACCGTAAAGAAGTTTTTCCTCATATTTATGTGGAACCTCCTGTGTTCCAGCTTGCACCCATTGCCCCTTGTCCTGTCAAGGGATGTCACTGAGAAGAGCCTGGCTTCATCCTCATGACACTTGCCCTTTACATAGTTATAAACATTAATGAGGTCACCCCTCAGTCTCCTCTTCTCTAAGCTAAAGAGACCCAGCTCCCTCAGCCTCTCCTCATAAGGGAGATGTTCCACTCCCTTAATCATCTTCGTGGCTCTGCGCTGGACTCTCTCTAGCAGTTCCCTGTCCTTCTTGAACTGAGGGGCCCAGAACTGGACACAATATTCCAGATGCGGCCTCACCAGGGCAGAGTAGAGGGGGAGGAGAACCTCTCTTGACCTGCTAACCACACCCCTTCTAATACAACCCAGGATGCCATTGGCCTTCTTGGCCACAAGGGCACACTGCTGGCTCATGGTCATCCTGTTGCCCACTAGGACCCCCAGGTCCCTTTCCCCTACGCTGGTCTCCAACAGGTCTGCCCCCAACTTGTACTGGTACATGGGGTTGTTCTTGCCCCGATGCAGGACTCTACACTTGCCCTTGTTATATTTCATTAAATTTCTCCCCGCCCAACTCTCTAGCCTGTCCAGGTCTCTCTGAATGGCTGCGCAGCCTTCTGTTGTGTCAGCCACTCCTCCCAGTTTTGTGTCATCAGCGAACTTGCTGACAGTGCACTCTATTCCCTCATCCAAGTCATTAATGAATATATTGAATAGAACTGGTCCCAGTACCGACCCTTGAGGGACTCCGCTAGACACAGGCCTCCAACTGGACTCTGTCCCATTCACCACCACTCTCTGGCTTCTTTCCTTCAGCCAGTTCACAATCCACCTCACTACCCGATCATCCAGACCACACTTCCTCAGTTTAGCTGCGAGGATGCTGTGGGAGAATACAGACTTGCTCTCAGCCACACTGCTCAGCCTTATTTGCTGCTGCAAATCACAGAATCACAGAATCACAGTATCAATCAGGTTGGAAGAGACCTCTGGGATCATCGAGTCCAACCATTGCCCTGACACCACCATGTCAACTAGACTATGGCACTAAGTGCCATGTCCATTCTTTTCTTAAACACATCCAGATATGGTGACTCCACCACCTCCCTGGGCAGCCCCTTCCAATGTCTAATGACCCTTTCTGAGAAGAAATGCTTCCTAATGTCCAACCTGAACCTCCCCTGGCGAAGCTTGAGGCTGTGTCCTCTTGTCCTATCGCTAGTTGCCTGGGAGAAGAGGCCGACTCCCACTCCGCTACAACCTCCCTTCACGTAGTTGTAGACTGCAATAAGGTCACCTCTGAGCCTCCTCTTCTCCAGACTAAACAACCCCAGCTCCTTCAGCCGTTCCTCATAGGTCAGACCCTCCAGACCCTCCACCAGCTTGCTCGCCCTCCTCTGGACTCACTCCAACACCTCAACATCTTTCTTGAAGTGCGGGGCCCAGAACTGGACACAGTATTCAAGGTGCGGCCTCACCAGTGCCGAGTACAGAGGGACGATCACTTCCCTAGACCGGCTCGCTACACTATTCCTAATAGAGGTCAGGATGCCATTGGCCTTCTTGGCCACCTGGGCACACTACTGGCTCATGTTTAGCTGGCTGTCGATCAGCACCCCCAGGTCTCTTTCCGCCGGGCCGCTTTTTAACCACTCTTCCCCCAGCCTGTAGCGCTGGGCAGCCAGTTTGTCTAGGAGGATGCTGTGGGAGACAGTGTCGAATGCCTTACTGAAGTCTAGATAGACTACATCCATTGCCCTGCCCTCATCTACTAAGCGGATCACTTTGTCATAGAAGGAGATCGCGTTGGTCAAGCAGGACCTGCCTTTCATGAATCCATGTTGGCTGGCCCCGATGCCCCGATTGTCCTGCATGTGCCATGTAATGGCACTCAGGATGATCTGTTCCATCACCTTGCCTGGCACCGAGGTCAGGCTGACAGGCCTATAGTTCCCTGGATCATCCTTCCGACCCTTCTTGTAGATGGGCGTTACATTTGCTAATTTCCAGTCAGCTGGAACTTCTCCAGTTAACCAGGACTGACGTTACATATTACAGAGTGGTTTGGCAAGTTCATTTGCCAGTTCCTTCATTACTCTGGGTTGAATCCCCAGATTCTCCAGTGTTACTACTACTTGTTTTTTTTCACTTTATTCCCTAAAATAATAGCTTTAGACTGACCTGGATTTTCAGGTAAAAGTGCTTACTTCTGACAATATCCAGTCCTTGACCAAGACAGCATGGGAGCACCAGCTGTGAATCAGAAAGCCATGGGAGTGCTCTGCTAATTGAAGGCAGATTGGTTTTTTTGCAGGCAGGGACAGAGGAGGTTGGAAATCGGCTGCTCCAAATGCAGTATTGACTGTCATCTCTACTCTACGTGGCTCTCCTGGAGGCTGAAGGCCAGGCCAGCTTCCTCAAATGCTGTGGTAGTGAATATGGTGTAAATGTCCAGAGAATCAGTTGAAATCCCTTTTGTCCCATGGACCCTTGGCATATTAGTCAAGGCAGTTTCTTTTCCTTATGCATGCAGAAGAGATGGAACTTTGTAGGCAGCTGTATGAAGGTTCATTGCAAGGGATTTCCCCTCTTAATTTCTATATTCTGCATCTGTGTTTTATTAATTGGAAGACTAAGAAATGCCTCTTAAGAAAAAATGAGGAATACTAGGAAAATAGTGCAGCTATGGGGCTGCAAACAGCTGCTCCTACAACTGCAGCTTTTCTTGAACATATAAGCAAGGGCATATCCCTTACCATGAAACGTGGGAAGCATGAGGTTTGCAAATGTGTGATCAACTTCAAACCTCAGTGCCCAGCAGAGATTTGTCTCAACAACATCATTTGACAATGTTTGAACCCAATGCAACAGATGATAGATAAATAGATAAGAGAAAGGCATGCTGCTTTTGTAATGAAAGACTGAATCAGCATGGGCTTAAACACCTTTGGAGTTTACCTGCAGGGTCCTGAAGAGGTTCCCAGGACAAAATAATGCTAAGAGGCAGGGTCCTCTGAGCCCCTTCCACAGGAGTACAGACATGGGGTGTATAGAAAGGACAGCCTCTCCTAATGAAAATTTCAGATGCTGCATCCTTCCAGAGGCAGAGCGCAAGTGACCAGGCACAGCAAGGGAGTGGAGAGGCAGGAGAGCAACATCCTCAGACCTCTCCAGAGTCAAAATTTTACTGCTGCATCCCTGAACCCTAACATCTTTTAAAAGCTAGGTTCATCCAGGACACTCTCCACCAGTCATAAAGAAGGAAATAGCTCACACAGGCCACCCTTCCTGTCCTAAAACACACTACATCAATCTTGGAATGTTTTACGTATTTGTATTTCCCAGCACTGAGTGATGTTTGCCCTGCATTTCTTCTCTTTCACTGCAAACAGATGCGTGTCCTCACTCAACCCGGGAACGGTTTTCTGAACTGGATGAGGCTGCTCAGCTAGTGCAAGACCTTTAACTAGCAGGTATCTCAGCAGGGCTCCAGTCAGCTGCTTCTCCTTTGGCCCCAAAAGCACAGCTTTCACATTGACTGTCTTCCCAACAGCGACTGTGGTTATCTGAAATGCTTGCTCGTGCATAAAGTTCAGAACCTCAGCATAAACTTGGAAGGATAATTTCTTGATGAATTAGCTTCACTGCTTCTCAGCAAAACCCTCACATCACAACAGGGAGCCAGGAGTATTTGCTGCCAGTTGCTGAAGATGGAGGTATACTCCAGCAGTGTGAGAACCGGGAAAGTCCAACTGCTGAACCTCGTGCTCTCCAAGTCACGTAACTTCGTAAAACTGACAGAAGACTCAACTCTCTGTGGAAATGCTGAAAATATTAATTTTACAGTCTCATTTTCCATTTTTTAGACATGTAAGAAGCCTAGTGATTTCACTGAGAAGTTGGGGTAAACAAAATTCGTTCTACAAGATTGGAAAATGACAAATGAGAATAGGTTAAGAATTGTTTGATGCTATTCTGCTTGCTTTTTTTCACCCCATGTATGCAAAAAAATTAAATTTAAAAGTAATAGAAGCACTTCAATCAAAAAAGCTAGTGTTTTAGAACATTCCTCTAATCACATTTGTCTTTAATAATTTAAAAGGGTACTTTCTAGAAGCATAGTATAGTAGTTCTCTTTTTTAGAGGTATGCAATTCTGAGGCAAGTCTTCTGGATTTCTTCAAATTACTGAAAATGTTTATTTTTCCACTTTCATTTGTATCTTGTATACTCCTTTCCTGCCCATGACCACATCTTCCTCTTTACAGTTAATGGGAGTTTCAAAGGCACAGAGTCAGGTTCTTTCTTTACTCTTCAATTAGGTAAATAAATCCTTATTACCTGAATGACTCTCTGAAGAACAACAGGTAGATAAATCATGTAAGATTTTTAACAGCCCCCATCTAGAATACATACATACAGTTTTAAAAGAACACTGATTACAGTATCCACCAAGTGCTAAAATAAGTTTTGTTTGCTTTTAATGGAAGAAAAATATTTGTAAAAAAAACACCTAAAATTTTAATCTGGGATTATATGAAAACAGTAAGAATTATACCTAACAGTATTAGTTAGGAGGAAAGCAAAGCTGCCTGTTAAAAATCTGACCACTGATAGAAGCTTACAATTTCAGCCTTCATCAATTGATTTCTTGAGTGACTCATCAAATCAGCATTACCTAAAAAGTCAATATTGAGAAACCAGGTAAACCAATAAATGCTCCTTTCAGTCGCACAATTGCTACCAAAGAATACTTGAGAACACAGTAAAGCATTTTATTGTTTATGCTCATTTTCATTTACACATAGAAGGAACAATCAATGCAGTTCTATCACAGCAGGTGGACCATATCCTGAAACTCTTAACTTTGACTGCTGAGTATGTGTAGACCTGTCTTAAGGTCTGATCAGGAAAATAAAAGAAAAAATAGGGGGTAAGTAGGGAGGAGAGTAATTTCACTAACATCAGTTAATTCATGATTCATGGGTATTTATTTTGCAGGTGATATAGCTCTTCTGAAAGAGCAAACTGCTTCACTTCTTTACAAAATACACTAAATAATGTAATTACTTAGAGAACTCTAAATTTCACAGTGGTTCATGCGGTAAGGGTGTGCAACTGACACAAAATGGAAAACATGGTTACAACATCAAACTGCTACTTCTATTCCTATCTGGTTTATGGAAAAGGTCGTTGGACTTCTTGTTTTCTGCTCTTGAGTTATAGAGTAGAAGCAAGAAGTATTTACTTTATAAAGGCAACTATGAGGACAGACTATGGACATGCAGTGCAGTTGAACAGGTCTACAACTCTTGTTTCTACAGCATTTGCATTTGCTATTGTTTTGAAATACAAATACAACTTTTGCACACTGTCACTTCTCACACATGTTCAGCTGAAGGAGTCATTTACAGAATTTACTGCGATGCTCCTATTTTAAATGCTGCTTTTTTTGTCCTCTTGGCCTCACAAGTGAAGGGAGCAACTCTTTCCACTGAAAGAAAGAAATTACAGGTGTGCAGAAGTACAACTATGCTACCAACACAGACAGAGACAACTGTGCTCTTGTGCACACCCTTACAACCGGCCGGAGAACAAATTAAGAAGTTAAGCCTGCAAAATAAATGGAGTTTACTCTCAAACTTTTTCTTCAGTCCAGATGAATTATAGACCTTGATTCGAGGCTACCCTCCTTTTTTTTTTTTTTTTTTTTTTGCAACTGATCTGCGTGACTATTGGAACAGCATCTCTGCCAGAGTCATTACACTGAAACGCAGAGCTGAGCAGTTTGGTGGCAGTATGTATTGACGTTTTTGCAGCATCATGAGTCTGGCAACTGGGCTTGGGGAAGTTTCAAGCAGTGGGTCTTTACAATAGCAACTTGATTCTGCAGACAAAAAGCAAAAGATTGGCAGAATTATTAAAGCATCACAATAAAGGCAAGTGTGTATTCTGCAGAACGTGGCGCTGACTTCAGCTGGCAGCCACTTTGGTCAGAGGCACAGCAAGGCACAGGTTTCCCGCGTGTGAAGAGAACCATAAAGGTGTCGAGCCTTTCACAGGGGCTAAAAGGCAGGTTTCCTTCCTACTCCCAGCCGGCTCCACTCCCAGCAGGAGCAGCCGGAGCCGTAAGGAGGCCAGAAAGTAGGCTGAACTTTACAAGCAGCCTTACTCTGGGGCCTGTCCTATCTTCCTTGCTTTCCAAAAAACACAGCCCGACGCTGGCACCGGGACTGTATCCGACTCCCTGCCAGCGGGGTTGCATCCCCGGCTGCCTAGAGATGCCTCCAGCTGCAGGCGGGGGCCGGGAGGCGGCACCAGGGAACCGGGGGGAGAAGGGGGCGGGGGGGGGGGGGGTTGCCCAGCCCTGCCGCTCCCCGGGGAGCTCGACAGCCGGGTTGGCAAGCAAATGCCGTTTAGCACTAATTGATCTCAACACAGGCATTAGCATACGAAATGGCGGCAGATTGGTTTAATCGGTGAAATAAAGAGTAGATTGCCGTGAGTCACTCCCTGCGAGCTGGGGGGGGGGCCGGGGGGTGACACACACACACACACACACACACACAGGGAAATGTCAGGAGCGCGCAGCACCGCCGCCGTGCGCCGCCGCTTGCAAAGGGGCTGAACACCAGCCAGGGCAGCGCCGTGCCGTCCCGACCCACGGCTCGTCTCGGCATGGCACGGCTCGGCACGGAGCCTTGCACGGCGCTCCCGCCTCCCGCCCGCGGGGCTCGCCCCCACTCCTCCGAGCGGGCTGAAAACCAGCCGGTCCTTCCCGAGACGGGATGGAAAAGCTATTTGTGGGGCCGTATCTCCTCCCCCCGTTCCCGATGTCCCCCCTAGCCCCGGCCTTCCCGCCCCGAGCATCGCCGCTCGCCGTGGCGGGGGCGCGGGGAGCGCACCTACCTGTGGCGTCGGGCTGGGGCGTGCATGGGGGCAGCCCCGGAGAACACATCGCCTTCAAAATTTTCAGCTTGTGCATCGGAAACGTATGAGTTTGTGGAAAGCTTGTTTGAAGTCTTCGTTAGACATAGTATAGATGATGGGGTTGATGAGGGAGTTGAGATATCCAAGCCACGTGAAAAAGTCAAAGATGGCCATGTGGAACCAGCAAGCGTCCTTGCAAATCGGCAACACCAGGCTGATGATGAAAAACGGCAGCCAACAGACGATGAAGGCTCCTAAAATAATCCCTAAAGTCTTTGTAGCTTTCCGCTCTCTAGCGGCCGTAAGCTTCTTTTTTTCCAGCAGGGCATCCGAAACCTTCACCTTCACCTGGTTCATGTACACTGGAGAGCCCGTTTCGCTGGATCCCTCCGGGGCCTTGGAGTTTATGGACGTGACGGAGGAGGACGACCCCGGGGAATCTGTGATTAACTGAGCCCGCGTTAGTCTTTTACCTGCTTTCTTTGGCGTCTGCTTCAAAATCCGCGATCTGGCTTCCACGTAGATCCTCCCGTAGAGGGCTATCAGCAGCAGAGTGGGGAAGTAGAAGGCTCCCACCGTGGAGTACACGGTGTAAAGGACGTGGTCCGTGTTCACCACACAGTGAGAGGCTTCCTCGGCCTTCGCCTGCCGCCAAAACAAAGGGGGCATGGAGATGCAGATGGAGAAGACCCACACCAGAGCGATCATGCCCGCTGCCCGCTTGGGAGTCCGTTTCGTGGAGTACTCGACGGCGTCGGTGATTGCCCAGTAGCGGTCCAGAGCGATGACACAGAGGTGCAGGATGGACGCCGTGCAACAGGTGATGTCCGAGGACAGCCAGATATCGCAGACGATCTGGCCCAGCGTCCACTTGCCGGTCACAGTGTACATGGTGCTGATGGGCATGACGAGGATGGAGACGAGGAGGTCGGTGACGGCCAGCGAGGCGATGAGATAGTTAGCCGGCGTGTGGAGTTTCCTTGTCTGGTAGACCGTGGCGATGACAAAGGCGTTAGAGAGCACCGTGGCCAGGGTGACGAGCGCCAGGACGACGGCGAGCACGATCTTCCAGGAGAGGGGGGTGGAATCTTGGTAGATCACTTCCTCGGCGGTGCAGTTTCGGCCGTGGTAAGAGTCGTTGGCGGGGAGCAGCGGCACCTGGCAGGGGCCGGCCGGCTCCATCCCTCCGCGGCCGCCGCCCCTGAAGACGGCGGGGCTCGGCGCGGCGCGGCGGGGCCGCTACCCCGGCAGGAGCCCGTCGGCGCCGGGGGAGGGCTGCAGCATCCCCGCGCCGGCACCACCTCCCTCCCGCCCGCCCTTCCGGGAGCACCGAGCGGGCTCCGCGGAGCCTCACTCCCCGCGGGCGAGGGAGCAGGGCAAACTGGGGGCCAGCCGTGCCCTCTCGCCCCGCCAGCTCATTGCCCCGCCGCCTCCCCGCGGAGCACGGCGAGCCCCGGGCATGGGGCTCCCGCCCCGGCCGCCCCTAGGCGCAGCCCCGCCGCCCGCGGCTCCGCACCGCGTCTCGACGGGCGCAGCGGCAGCGGCGGCGCCGCATGCCCACGGGCGGCTGCCTTGCCCCCGGGCCTACGGGCGCGACGGCGCGACCGCGGGGGCTGCGAGGGCAGCGGAGCCGCCCCGCCGGACCCTGCCTTCACACGCGGCCCGCCGCAGCAAGTTTGCCACCGCGGGTGCGGGAGGAGCAGGAGGAAGATGAGGAAGAGGAGGGTCCGCGGGAGGCAGGGGGAGAGACCACCTCCCATGGCGCCCCGCCGCGGGCCATGCTGTCGGGGCCCGGCCTCGGCCCAGCGCCGGCAGCCGCGAGCAGCGGCCGGTGTGAAGGAACCGCGAGCAGCCGCCGCCCCTTATATAGCGGGCGACGCGGCGCGGCGCGGCTCCGCCGGCACCAAGCAACCGGTGCCGCTCCCGGGCGGGCTGCCCGCCTGCCCGCGGAGGAGGAGCCGCCTCCTTCCCTCCGCCCTCCCTCCCGCACCCCCCGCCGTCCGACGGGGGTGGCTCGGCTCGCCCTGGCCCCGCGCACCGCCCTACCGCCGTCCCCCCGCCCCTGCCCCCGCAGCCGTCGGGGGGAGCGTGGGCTCGCCCCAGCCCCGCCGCAGCGCAGCTGGAGAGCAGTCACCCCTCCGCAGCCCGACGGGCGGTGCCACGGCGCTGGGGGATGCGGATCCCTCCTGGCCCTTCGTCTGGACCCATCCCTCCTTCCACCGTGCCCGCCGCGCCGCGGGGCTGGGCGATGCCTGGCTCCCCACGGAGCCCTCCGGCCGTGCGGGGGTGGCTGCCCCGCCGCCCTCTCCGACGCCGGCGTTGCAGGTGCCGCTCGGTGCCGGAGCTCAGCGTGCGGGGAAGGGCAGGGGCGCAGCCGGAGCGGGCGGGCAGCTCGGGTCCGCCCGCCCTGCTCGGCGGGCAAGGGGCTCTGCAGCGCAGCGCGGCGGGTCCCACAGCTGCGGGGGCTGCACGTCCCACCGGGGCACATCGCCTGCTTTACACTTAAGCTTTTAGCAATCCAGCGCCTCCTGGGCTCAGGCTTTCTTACCCTTTTTTTTTCCTTTTATGTCTTTTTCTTTCTTTTTTCTTCTGGTGTGCTTGGAAATGCACATCCGTGATTGAACAGCCCTGACGTGCCCTGCAGGATCCTTCAGTGCTGGGGGGGCAAGAGGTGCACCGGGAGCACACATTTGCCCAGGTCCCGCAGCTCCTGCCGGCATTTGTTCTCTGCAACCGCAGGGAAGTTTTGCACGCAAAGGGATGTGCAAGCTTGCTTTTTGCTGGGTGAGGGTAATTCCAAGCTTAGTGAAATGTCTGTGCTCCAGCCCTCGAGTAAATGTCCCACAGATGCCACGACAAACTCAGTAAAGAGGAGGCAAGGGTTTAAGGCTGCAGGTATGTTTGTGCACACCTACACATGCTGATACCTGCCTAAGCTCCCTGCAAATTCTCAGCGCTCCCCTCTCAGATGTCTCCTCCTGGCTGTGTTCCTCGGTGGTGGGAAGGCAAACTGTTCCCCTGTGTCCCTGTCCTTCCTGGGCCATGCTCAGCATCACGTAGGGATAGGCACTGCATTGTACTGCCTGGGACATTGAGTTTATGGGCAGAGTGAAAAACCTCAGCACCCCGTTGAGAGGTGGCACACTTGAGAGGATGCAGGTTAAGCAAGGACAACAAGAGGAGGCTGGAGAGGATCCATCGTGGCCCAGAGGGGTGAGGAAACTCTAGGAAGAGAAGCATTGAACTGAGGTAGAACCAGGGCTAAAAAGCAGTGTGGGAAAGCCAGAGCCTAGAACAACCTAGGATAGCCTAGGAAAGGACAACGCTTTTCCTCCCTATTTCAGTACTGTGGAAGGTGCCCTGATCTTGGGATGCGCTAAGCCCCCACAGTGACGGTGCTTGAGAGTTTGTAAAATCAGTCCCAGATCAGCTCTTTAGTTAGGTTCTCTCAAGAAGTGAGGTAGCAAGAGGGTTGCCTTGGATTAATCAAAGCATGGTGGTCAAGGTTTGCCTACATTCACAGAACTGATAGGAAGATAAAATGTCAATAAGTCTTTCTGTTTTCCCAAAAGGGCTTGGGATAGGGTTTGGTCTCTTTCCATGTTTTTATTTTGTTGTGCCTCCTTGTGCTCAGCGGAGCCTGGTAATTGGTTGGAGCCTCTAAGCTTTACTACATTTAAAATAATAATATAGAGCTATCTACATTCTTCTGGTCTCTTTGATAGGCAGAGATTTTATAATCCTTGTTTCTAATATAGTGTGCTATGCTTCCACTTCTGCTCAACAATTCTGGCTGAATTTAGTTGTGCTTAAGTTGGCAGCTGCCCTTGAGCCTCCGTAGCTCAACATTCTTCCCAAATAGGGCTATGTATCTGAGACTGATTTAATTTAAAGAAAACCCCAATAATAACAAGAGCAAAACCTAGTCACTTCATTCAGCTTTGAAACAGCTTTCCGCTTGTGGTAAGGCTTTTGTGATGAAATTATAGAGCCTCCAAGGGTAATGTTCTAGCCCTAGCCGCTACCATCAGCTATGTCATGTAACGCAGACAAGTACTGGAGTCTTGAAGTACCAGTCAGAAACATATTGTGAATCATATGTATTATCACATGAATGATCATATCTCACTGCTGTGCTTGCATGTCATTGTTTACCTTCCCCTCTCCTAACTGGATCTGAAAGGATGCTTATGAGAAGAGATCCTATTTCCTGAAGCTTTTGGCTTCTGTGCAGAGGCAGGCATAAAATTAATTTCTTTGTGCTGTCATAAGACTGTTACTACTTCTTATATCCAGCTTTTCATGTACTAAAATACCCAAATACAGGAACTCCAATGAAAACTGAGCCTATTACTAGTGTATTGCATCACAGACTGCCCATGTATGGCATAAATGCCATCAATGACTTATAAATAAATTAGACAGAGAAGACAGACACATAAAACCAAACCTAAGTACTGGAAAGGAAAAGTCCTCATCCTACAGTCATGTCTATCCTGGCCGCAGATAATGTGTGGGTTTTGGCTTTTGGATCTTTTACGTACATTTGAACACAGGGCTCAGTGCGCTATATAAACTTCACCTCTGCCCTTGACTCAGGTGGCAGGTTGTGTGCAATGCCATCTGTAGCTTCCTGCACTGTGATGAGATTCATCCTCATATCTTAAGTAATGAAATTCTGAGTCCTTCTGTTAGCAAAGATAACCTTCACTATGTAAATCAACTCAGTGTATTTTGTTGAGTTTGCCAACAGACAAATAACGCTAATAAATGTGTGAAGTTTCTCAATGTTAACTTTGAAATATAGCTGAGGCCATTTAAATGCCAACACTTTTAAGTCACTAGTCAGAGTAAAAACACCCAGCTTGAATTACTGGAATTTAATTATAAGGAGCAGCTGGGCCTGGTATTGATTTTGACTCTAAGGACCCAGAAAAAGAAACAAGCACATGGCCTTAACAGGCACACGTATACACAGAGTTTCTTGACCCAAGGGAATAAAGCCAGATCAAGTTATCTCCTTATTCTTCATACTGGTCAGGTACAGTTGCTGAAAAATGCACTCAAATACCTTCTGAAGAGTATTCATATTCAACTACTCTTTAAGTAGGCAACTGAGGTCAAGCAAAAAGAAACTCCAGTCTTTCCTTATACTGTCTCTTCCATTTCATCTGCAGACACTGCACCTATCCTGACACATTTCAGTTCATGGAGGCAGCAGCTGAGGTTGGTGACTGTTCCTCATTCATCTGCAAGGGGTTTGCTCTTTAATGATGTTCCTGGAGATGCTCCACAGGAGACCACTTCAATCCTGCCCCATCTTCTCTCCTTCCATGCTGCCCGTTATTCTTCTGCTTCATTACAAAGCAGAAGAAACAACTGCTTGTGTGAAAACGGATGTTGCCTCCTTATTATTGTGGTTTCCATCTGAGGCTATTGGAGCCTCTAATTCAAAGTCAAATCAGTGCGAATGCCTGTTTTGCTGCCAGAGGATCTGGCTGAACAATCATCACTACAGTTCAGGCTGCCTCCAGTTGTACACCTGAAGGGATTTTAATCCACTGGGATCTGTCTGCAATGAAATACATGCAGATCCACTGGGGAATGAACCGTGGGAAATAGCTGTGACAGTATGACATAAAGGTACATCTCTCTACCATGACTGAAAGTTGATGGTATAACCTTTAACTCCTGCCTGTCATGTAAGAAAAAAAAAAAAAGAAGAGCACCTGTTCAGCATGAAGGCAAAGGACCCTGCGTTTAGACTGTAGGGATTCAAATGAAAAAAGTCTCATGTTCTGTACTCAGACATGGCAGAAGGTAACTCCTCCACTTTCAGATATAGACCTATATCAGGTTTAAAGCTTTGGCCTACTTCAGTACATTCAGATCTTTCTGCCTGAGAGGTTGAAATCTGTAAGGGTTTCATTTCAGGACCCAGAGTTGATTTCAAATGGGTCCCAAATACCAGGTTTTCAGAAATGAAACATTGAATTCTGTGTTTAAAAAAAAAAGCCTGCACGCATTTTAAAGCAACAAGCTACTAATGCAGAAAGCTTGGTGGAAACTTGTGCAATGCAGCGGATCACAGCAAAGAAGTAAAATTGCTGAAAATAAAGAATCAAATTTTTTCCTTGTGAAATCAGCATGTCGACATTGATTTAAGGGGAGCTACAAAGATTTCTTCCTACTAAGGATCTGGTTCTTCTGCATGGCTAATTAATATTTATCTAGGAAAGAAGGTAATGTGTGCTAAGCCCACTGCCACTATTTATAAGAATGCTCTAGTCGTCTTTGTTCCCGGAGGGAACTAGGAGCTAGGAGCTTTTGCTGGCATGCAGATTTGGGCTGCTAATTTAACAAAACGCATTATACATTAATTTGAGCCCTTTTAGGATGTCAGTGTTTACTAGTCGACAGTTTCCTCTGCAGTATGAGACTTAATTGCAAAATTTAGTTGTCTGTTCTGCTTAGGAAGAGGCTTAGAGAGAGACACTTAGCAACATGCTGACATTCAGGAAAGGAAGAAATTTTGAAGACCACAAAGATCTTGTAGGCCTGCTGTCATCAGCAGAGTGGGGCAGCAAGACTAAAGCAGTAGCAAATGGCTACGGCATCGTCCAAAAGCCTGAGCTTTGCAAGGTCAGGGGGCCCTTTGAGGGATTCGGGATATGTGCAGTTACTCTCAACAGCACTTTGCAAGGTAGAACACAGCTGAAGATCTCATTCGGATGACAAAAGAGAGTTTCTGTAAAATAATTAAATCCAATATAACCTAGTCTTGGAGTGAGGCTGTTATGAAACTGTTGGTCTAGATGCTGCAAAGTGTGAAATCCACTCTACCAAAGAATAATCCAGCCAGCAAAGGCCATCAATATTACCACTTCTCTATGTGTAGCTCGCTCTTTGATGAAGAAAACAACGACTCTGAGAAGCAAAAGGCTTAGAAGAGGTAAATAAATAAAATTGTGTCACTTCAAGCTTCTGCCAAATACGAGCCAGTGGTACGTCCCACTGGCTGGAAGCAGAACTGTATCTCATCTGACTTTGAAAAAAGTAACCAAGTAAAACTACAGAGTCAGATCAGCATCGACCCAATGATTTAAGGAAGCTGTAGCCAATGCCATGAAAGATGTGGCCTGTTAGTATTTTCCAATCTTTTCATTATCCAAAGATTGTTTAATTGACAGGTCTATTAAAGCCTATAAAACTGTATTTCTTTATGTCTAGTGTATATGTGTGTTTATTGGGGAAGGGAATACTTAACTGTAAAACATAGATGTGATGTCTATTTAGAAAAGTACAATTTATTTTTCATTATAAGAAGAAGTCAGTCTTAAAGGATTCAGGTCTCAGGTAGAGCTTGCCCAGGCAGAGGTTTTGAGCTTATCTTAAAAATACCTCGCTTCTGGGTGTAGCCTTTAAAAAATTGAGATGTGGTCTTGTCCTCATTTGCAAGGTCATGTCTGTATTTATAGAAGCAGAATCAGACCATTTTATTTTGTAGCTTTTATATTTCAATTGTGAATTTCATGGGTTTCCCTTTCCTGCCTTGGGAAAATCATTACTCCCCTTCCTCAATCCTTGCTCTCCTCGTAGTTCTGTCTTTACACTCCAGGAGGTCTGCAAAGGCACATTGAATGTACAGTTTACCTTTTTAAGAGCAAGCCAAGGCTTCTAAACCCAAGCAGTGTTGTTCTTACTAAGAACAAGAAAAATATGCATCTATTTTTTTTTTTTTTAAAAAAAAGGAGCAACCTGCAACTCTCTCTGGGTTTTCCCTGGCTTTCTCATCACTCTTGAGCATTCCCTGGACTTGGCCCAGGTCTGTCCCCACATCCCCTTAGTTCATGACTTTTCATCCTAGTCATGAACTTTCTCCCCCTCACTTCCAAGCTGCCTTCTCCACTTCTTGCTTCTGCAGCTGGGCACACCTCTGCACGGGAGCCCAACCTTCTGTTCCCTCACCCTGCTTACACTCCTGTCACTGGGAAGGGGGTGGGACACCATCTTTGCATATATCTCCAAGACTCACAGCCTCTCTCATGTTTAAAACAGAGCACTAAATCATGGGGGATTTCTATACTCCAAAATCCTAAGCCCCATGTAAGATGCTGGAAAAACCTCAGGTGAAATTATCTCACTGCCCAAGCTGCCTCTGCTTAAGAGTGAAGCTAGGGAGGCTTAGTAGCTAAAACTACTGGCCTGTTTTCTATCATGTTTAATTTACTTTTTTCTAGCCTTGGAAGCTGCACCAATGTACCCAAATGCTACATATCCACACATTTCCATAGCCTGCTGTCGTGGCCATGAACCCCTTCTCTCTTCATCCATTCTTTGTGCATCTCTTCCCTTATCTCACTCCTCCACTAATATCTCACTAACAAGCAAATTTTCTTTACATGACTTTCAAAGCCTCTGGTAGTTGGTATCCTCTTCTCATCACGTATTCAGGTCAACTATTGTCTCCCACTAGCCTCTGATGCTGGCCCCTCCCAGAGCCTTATTTGATTTCAGTCAGACATCTTCATGCCTTCCCAGGCTCGAGAGAAGCTTCCTGTAACAGGCACAGATATCCTCATTATCTTACCTAAAAATCCTCCTTTCCTGTGATGCCTACAAAACACACTTGACAAGAGTCAGGCTGTTGATTAAGCTATGACTGCTACCCATTATTCTTCCTGGTAGTATTTTGTTTGCTGATGTTCTCCCACCTGTGTGATTCTGCTAGCGCTAATCTTAGTGAGTGTTTGCAGAGCCTTGGAAATAGCTTTGAGGGTCCTAATCCTGGGCTTTGAGTGGCTTGCTATAAACTGCTTTTATATCAATAGTTACTATTAACATCTTCTCTTTTGTTGTTTTTCTTCTGTACAGTTCAGAAATCACTGTTAGTGATCCAGGAACGATACAAGGCATACCTTTAGCACCAAATGACTGATGTGGCTGATCCACATAAACTGACATGATCAGTGCAGCAGAGAGTTCAAAATCAGATCAGCCAGAAGCTACAAAATATAAAAATTCCTCATTTTGTGTTTGAGGAAAACTGGAATGTTTTGCTATTTGGAAAAGATAAGAAGAACTGTCCCTTATTTCCCTTACACAACTAGCCAGAAATAAAAGAAAGTAAAAGAGCATGCATCTGGTTGTTTGCTTCTATCACACCTCTAAATTTTGAGCTGTAGACAGAAAAGGTGTCCTGGTTTGGACTACAACAGAACCAATTTTCCTTTCAGAGATTTTTCCTTTCAGTTAAATTTCTTCTAAGTAACTGCACTTTCTGAAGCTAACTACATGTTTTTCAGACTGTCCACTTCTAGGATTGATAATGCTCGAAGTTTATAGTTATCACTGAGGCACCGGTAGGGATGTTATGCAGAAAAGCTCTTGCTGTACTTATTCTTAGAGAAACCAACGTCACTGCTAAATTCACAGAATCACAGAACCACAGAATCAATCAGGTTGGAAGAGACCTCTGGGATCATCGAGTCCAACCATTGCCCTGACACCACCATGTCACTAAGTGCCATGTCCAGTCTTTTCTTAAACACATCCAGAGATGGTGACTCCACCACCTCCCTGGGCAGCCCGTTCTAATGTCTAATGACCCTTTCTGAGAAGAAATGCTTCCTAATGTCCAATCTGAACCTCCCTTGGCGAAGCTTGAGGCTATGTCCTCTTGTCCTATCGCTAGTTGCCTGAGAGAAGAGGCCGACTCCCACTCCGCTACAACCTCCCTTCAGGTAGTTGTAGACTGCAATAAGGTCACCTCTGAGCCTCCTCTTCTCCAGGCTAAACAACCCCAGCTGCCTCAGCCGTTCCTCATAGGTCAGACCCTCCAGACCCTTCACCAGCTTGGTCACCCTCCTCTGGACTCGCTCCAAGACCTCAACATCTTTCTTGAAGTGCGGGGCCCAGAACTGGACACAGTATTCAAGGTGCGGACTCACTAGTTCCGAGTACAGAGGGACGATCACTTCCCTGGACCGGCTGGCTACACTATTCCTAATAGAGGCCAGGATGCCATTGGCCACCTTGGCCACCTGGGCACACTACTGGCTCATGTTTAGCTGGCTGTCGATCAGCACCCCCAGGTCTCTTTCTGCTGGGCCGCTTTCTAACCACTCTTCCCCCAGCCTGTAACACTGCATGGGGTAGTTGTGGCCAAAGTGTAAGACCTGGCACTTGTTCTTGTTGAACCTCATGCCGTTGGTCTCGGCCCATCTATCTAACCTGTCCAGATCCCTCTGTAGGGCCTTCCTACCCTCCAGCAGATCAACACTCCCACCCAGCTTGGTGTCATCTGCAAATTTACTGAGGGTGCACTCAATCCCTACGTCTAGATCATCTATAAAGATACTGAACAGCACTGGCGCCAGAACTGAGTCCTGGGGAACACTGCTAGTGACCGGCCACCAATTGGACTTTGCTCATTCATCATGATCCAGAAGTGAAAGGTCGTAGAAGAGTGTCACCTCTGGTGTCCGAAGAGGACTGTCCATTTTTCTCCTGCCTTTGATTCCAATCCATGCGTTCCTGAATTCAGTTCCTGTCCATCGCTGAGTCCAGTCAGGGCTTCCCAGAGCCTGCCCTGCAGTGCCGGTGGTGATGTGATTGTCATTGGAGCAGTTTGATCTTGGTTTTGTATATATTTATATATATTTAATTATTTCCATTATTATTCTTATACTCTTTTTCATTGTTATTTTTTTTTAAAACTGTTTTAACTTTCCAACCCATAAATCTCTCTCCCTTTTCTCTTTTCCTTCCCCTTCTACGGGGAGGAAAGCGTTAATAGAGAGTGTCTGCCATCAGTTTAATAGCCAGCCCAGCTTCAAACCTTGAGAAAAGTCAAAAAAAAACCCCAAGCCTGCTAGGAAAGATGTTCCCAAAGACGGGGGGTTTGGGAAGCAGAGAGCATGATTATCCTTTCCCTTCTGCATCTGCTTCTTATCTGTGCTATGAGATCAAGTTCTCCAAAGTCTCCCCACATGAGAACTTCCAACTTAAAATTCGATTATAAGAACAGGGGGTTTCGTCCTAAGTGATCCTGCCTAACCTCTGCCTAAAGTGGATACACTTAAAATAAAACTTCAGGCACCTGGGCATGGCAGACAGGATCTCTAATCTCAGTGACCTTCCAGGCCTCTTCCTCTCTTCTTTGACTGTGGTGCAAATATTAGTATTTATTCTAGGAAATCTCTTTCATTAGGGGATGTTCCTTGCCTCAGCAAGGCAGACTTTCTTACTGGATAAGTACTATATGTAACATTAGATATTAACCTACTCTTGTCTTCCACTGTGCTGGCCTGGAAACGGCCTTTGGACCAGCGGTGGCAAATCCAGTAATGCAGGTTGCTTTTCTACTTGATTCAATATGAATCTGGTAAGATCTCATCAGTGTTCATTTCCTACGTCAGGGACAGTTTGTCAGTTCCCACAAAAAGTGTTTTTAGTTTCACGTTCTCAAAGAGAGTTGTAAGATTTCAGTAGTTCCCTTTTCAAAAACCAGCGTTTTGATAGCATTGTTCAGTCTTTGCCATTTTGATTGCCATTAAGTACATGAAGTCCTCTGAGACATCGTCCTCTGAGCAGCAGTGAAACATGGGTCAATCAGATGTTGACAGACTAATATTATCTGACTGAAACAGTACGAGGAGAGATGTACTTGGGAGCTGATGATCCTGTGTGCTTGTTTTCTTGGATTTGTTACACAAAAATTATCAGAGCATGTTTAGATATCCTCCTTTCCTTCACGAAGGGAGTCCTTTAAGCTTGTTTTGGAGATTTTAATCATATTTTAAAACCACCTGCTGTCTTCTCGGTACTTGAGTCCTTTTTCTGGACCCAATCCTGCTTTCATTTATAAGGGACAGACTGCTGCTTTTCAACCCCTTTGACTTTCATTGATGTATCAGCAGTTTCCATTGAATTACCTATCAATCAGATTTACCAAAGACACAAAACCAGAGAAATGAAGAAACTAATTACTTGGATGTCTAATCATAATCATGCTTAATGTGATCTTGAAAATGGAGGACTGGACGAAATGGTTCTAGGGCCCTTTTGGTGAAGTTACTACATTTTGATATATTTGAAGCTTAAAGGGCACAATTTTACCCTCTGTAATTCAAAGAACACTTGGTGGCACAGCCAGATTCAAGGAAAGCAATAGAGAATTCAGCTGTTTTAGATAATTTAAGTTCTTGCATCTTGACAATAGTAGATTACACAAGCAGCAGCCTCACTAAATTATACAATATTCAGATGGAGGTGATTTGCAAATGGATGTATCTCTGCAGGAAAAGTTTGTGTGGGTTACTGTGAAAGCCAAGAATGTGAAAGTACAGAAAATGAACAGCAAATTATCTCAGGGACCAAAAACCAATTTTGACAAAATAAGGACCAAACCTCATTATTATTTAAGTAATAAAACTATGCACATTTGCAGTTAAATTCCACCTGCACTACTTACATACTGGATAGCATTTTTTTTAATATTTGAAACTTGAATATTTGAGCATCCACCTATTGCAAGCAGAAAAAAGTTTGAGATAATAGCGATATCTTGACAGACAATTTTTTTAGGCTGGAGTCAAACTGAACTTGGCACGACGTGGGATGAGATTGTTAGGAACTGATGTAACTACTGTGGAAAAAAAAGGACTAATACTGGAGGTCATACATAACTAGGCTAGTGGAAATTATGCTTGTAGAGGTTTGGATACAAAGTCCTTGGCTAACATATCTAACATTTATCCATAAACATAATTCATACACAGGAGAAAGAAAATGGTTAGGTACTCCTGTGATACCATCCCTCCCTATTTATCCATGATCAAAGACGAGAGAGTACAGGGACTGCTAGGGATATAAGTTCCTTCACTCTGATAATATGAAGGTCACGTTTAAAGGTCAAGGTTAAATGTTGTCGTAAGTATATAGCAGAAATCAAAAGCACAAGCAAACGTGATTCTTCAAGGAGGGAATCCTTCTCTTGATTGTAAAATATTCAGAGATTGATGCAGACAATATTAATAAAGTAAGCATTAAATGTAATACGTTGAGAAGTGAACAATCATAGTGGCAAAGAGTCCTGGGGAAAGCAATATAAAGCTAATGTAGTGGGATGATGTAACAGAATGGCAGACAGAGTGTATCTGTCTACAACCTGTTCCAAGAAATAGGAGCTGTCTATATACAGAAACAATATAGAAGTTGCGGAAATGCATCTACCTGTTTGAGGCTTCTTGCAAGCCACGGTCAAGTAATAGATTTTTAAAGACCCAAGGAGTATTAGGGGTTTCTGTCATAACCACAGGCCACATAATTTCACCAGCCCTACTATTACTCAAGAGTTTGTGACTGGAGTGAGAATCAGGCCATGGAGGAGAGAGACAGGCAATATATTTTATCAGCCCAGCTGAGATAGCTGGAAGAAAAGCAGAAGAATCCTCAGGGACACAAGAGAGAGGTGCTGATCCATCCCAACTCATTCTCCCACATCCCTTTTTAATTTACTCCACTGGTAAATTGCTTCCTCTAATAAAAAATTCCATCTTCTTTTTAACATGAACTTGGGTGACTTCAGTGTTCAGCAGTTGGTCCTTGCATGTTTTTGTCTGTTCAGTTAAAGAGTACCTGGCATCAAATTAATTCTGCAAATATAGTTCTCTGTAGCCTGCAATCAAATAGCCTGCAATCAAGCTTCCTTCTTAACCTCTTTCTACAGGTGAAACAGACTTGCTGTCTTCAACTCTTTACATCCCCATTCCTGCTTTTTGTGATATATGACTTCATGGTCTCATTAGTTTTTCCTATACCATTCTCCTAAGTTGTTTGCCTTACATTTATTGAAGTTAGTGTAAGAAGACTGAAAAATACAGATATAGATCGATATCAGATATATATGATATACACATATACCATTATATATAGATTTTATATATATTGATATATATATAATAGAACTATATATATCATAATATGTATATATGTATATGTATATATGTGTATGTGTGATATATAAATATATGTGAAAGGCAATCAGAAAAAGGAAGGGAAGAATCTATTTTTCATGATTATGGTGGTTAGTATAAGAAGCAAAGGGAAATTGCAGTCAGAAAGTTTCTTACAACACATTTGGAAAACTCTTTAGTTTACCTTGAGAATAGGGAAGCTCTCAAGCTGTCTCACTTCTAGGAGAAACACAAAACAGAACTAGTATAAAATCAGAGCTGCACATTTTATTTTAAAATATACATATGTGACATAGCTGTTCACTAGTAAATTGCAGAAGTACTCTACCTTTTAATAAACTAATCAGTGGAAGCAAGGTAGCGGGCAATTTGAAAGAGGAGCTGCCTCTACCTCTGCTGCGTTGGCGAGGCAAAGCCACAGGCTGACCTGATCCAGTGCTGACACAGGTCTGCTCCCCAGGGGAGGTCAGGCTGGATGATTGCCAGAGGATCCTTCTCCAGCCAGCAGTTGTATGTTTCTTTTCATTAATGCAGCAGGACTTCTGGACATAGCCACGAGGAATTAATAAATAGTAATGACCGAATTTTGGAAAGGTAGCTTTAGCTATCAAGGCAATGAAGACTTTTTTGGCCGTGACAGATAGGCTTGCCACTTTAAGTATTGTACATGGGTGAGAGTGGGGAGAATCACCATTTGGGTTAAAATCCCAGCAGGATTTGCATCCTACCTTGTTGTGCCTCTGGCCAGCACCATGTGTTAATAAAATCAGGGTGACCCGATTCTGGCAGTGTGCTGTTTGGCTTTCAGAATGAATTGCTGTAAAATGTGGAAGAGCCCAGTGGAGAACAGGGAACAGCAGCATTTCAATGGTCTGAGTGTGGTTAAAGGGGGGATACAATGTGCTAGAAAGCAAAACTGATGGACTAAAGTAAATCCGTTTAAATTATTGATCACAGCAAAGTTTTGCCTTACCACATATGAAAGCAAAGTGTTACAATTCTGTTACTATTATTGTTGTTCCTATCAGTTATTCAGTACAACTCGATAAAAATTGCTTTAGTGCCAGGCAAAACCTGTGGATCCTATGATCTTCATAAGAGTTTTCATTTAGCAGGAACACTCAATGGCTTCTTTTCTGACTTTTGTTTCATGCTAATAGAGTATTTGTATGACAGGACAGCTCTTATTAATCTAAGGCTTTAATAAGAGGTTCAATTGCAGAGGCGTTTTTCTGAAAAGCAGATGGCTATTTATTCACTCCTCAAATAGCCATGAGGAATGTTAAATGAAGAGGTTTGTAGTTTGAGATTAATATTGGGTTTAAAGGACACCTGACCACTTCAGTAGAAGTGGGTTTGTAACAATCAGAGCAATGAAGTAAAGAATAAGGAATTACTTTATTTGCTGCAGACAGTCAGAAATTCGAGTCTTCGGTAAGCTTGGAAATTAGCCTGTAGTAACACATTTGAGTTCAACTTCTGTCTGATAACCACCTCTCTGATGGGTGACGTGACAGTACAGTGAAAAATGTGTTTTTGTGGTATGGGAGTCTCAGTGAAATCCCAAACCTGTTCACCCTGACTGGTCCCTCATTAGTGAGAGTAAAAGACTCACAGTCTCTGATAAAAGGAATTTGGGGGTCAGCATTCAGCCATCAATACATGCGGAGAACCTGGTCTGTGCTGATGAGTGCTATTAAAAGCATTACAGCCTGCGGCAGGGCAGGATAGAGGATTTGGTGCTACACGTGTCTCTCTGCTGCAGAAAAAAACAGGGAGGCTGCCTTAGCCTAGTTGCCTCTGCAACTAAATGTTTGCAGCATACGTTAGATTTTCCCTCTTTTGCCAGGATGGTAGAAAGGATCCTAATGTAAATGAGATTCAAACCCATATTGCACACTACAGTAATGCTAATTTGTTACAAAAGGAACGCTGCTGTTCAACGCTGTGTTAATGAAATGATGAGACATATCCATCTTGAAAGCACTGTGGGGAAAGGATGCTAAAGCAATTGATTAGGAAACAAGGAAAATTGAAAATATATACATTTTTTAGACCAGTGTTAAATATGGGCGGTAGGCTTTGGTTGCAGCTCTACAAAATTCAGATTTACTCCTCATTAAGGAAAAGGATATATTCTTTATTTGTTTTCACCTAAACTGACAGCAGAAGAGTCATTTAATGAATCATAATTAGGTTTTCCTAGATGTAAACTGGAAAGGAAAACAAAACTGCAGAATCTCACTAGTCTGGGCCATAGAAACACGACATTTTACCCTGAAGATTCTCAAGATTTTGTTTTGTTTGCCATTTGTCATTCTGTTCTCTGTTGGTTTTGCAATACCAGTTGCAAAATCCAGCCTTATTTTTATTTAATGTAATACTTTTATTGGGCAATGGCAATCATGAATGCTATGTAGTCAGAACCACGGCTGTAAGACCAGTCAAAAGTAGGAAGTCATATTGCACAGCACTTGAGATTTATCTAGCCAATAATAACATGGTTACTTGTAAAACAGTGAATGGAAATAAAGGTATTTCTTACTGTGTTTTGTTTTGTTTTGTTTTTCTTATACCAGGAAGTTCCGTGATAAAGCCAGCTACCAATAAGGCAGTCGCAGCTTCGAGAATCTGGATATTTCTATTACTTTGAAACAGTCAGAAAATATTTCAACTCTTAAAAATCAGAATTCCTCTTATAAGAAAAATTGTGGGCATTATAAATCAGTGCTTTTCTTAATCAAACTATTAATTTGTTTATTTTGAAACTTTTTTTACAAAAAAGGAACTGACACACAGCTCAGATGTCTAGTGTTTTGTCAATGTGCTGCCTTGGGTCCTTGTCTCTCAGAACGGAAAACTGAGCAGATTTCTTTCCACATGATTAGGAACTTCTGCAAATCTGCACCCTCTTCTCCTTTATCTCCTCCACTTAACCATGTGCTGTTTTGTTGAAAACCCCTCTCTCTCCCAGTTTCCTCTGAGCTACAATCTCCTTGTTTCACCTTTCTGCTGTATCTTTTATTCTTTTCCTCTCTGTTTTTTTCAGTCACTCTATTGCTTTTGTGAAAGGTCTCCTTGGCACACGCCTATGATATTCCTGAACTTTGCATCCTCTCCTATCACTGCATCGTTTCTCTCCCTATTCTTCCATCCACACACTCAGAAATCAATCGCACTGATTATCCGCTACATCTAGGGTGGGGGGGGGGGGGGGGGCAGGGGGTGGGGCAGAGCTGCAGTTCTGAAAGAAAAATTGTGGAGGAATTCAGACTTCAAAGGGGGTCTCATTCTGTTGGATCAATTTGGATTGAGAACATTGGAGTAACTTACTGTTCTGTGCAATGAATGCTCCCACCAGTCGATAGCTGAATAACTCAGATCTTGCAGAACACATTTCGTTTCAAACCAGTAAAATGCCTACTTTGTCCTCTCTGGGAAAAACTAAATGGTAACAACAAAAGCAGGGGAGGGATGTTGTTAGTTTAATTATTGTTACTGCTGGCAAATAAAGTGCTGGAGAAATCTAAAGGTTTGTTTTCACAATCTGGCATACTCAAATAATGCAGATGCTATCACAGAAAATTATTTAAATGCCTAATCAGCCTATAGCCACGAAATAATAAGATGTTAAGCCAAGGAATCTTTGGGGTCACATTGATTTATTCAACAGTTGATGCATTTCATATGATCACAGCAAGCAAACAGAATTGATTTAGAGCTGCTATTTATGGAGAGCAGCTCAACAGGAGTTGCAACTATTCAGTTTCCTGGAAGACTGTCTCACACTGTATTACTAACGTTCAATGCAGACTGCCAGTCTTCTGTGATTATTTACACTGTTCATGGCACCAACAGATCAGTACCATGACGCCTTTCTGGTAAACTTTATGATCCTGTTTCTTTGCTCACTGTCATGAAGAGTTTCTTCCTGTGGGGAGTCCAGCTTGATTGAGGAGAAATCAAAATGCATGGGTGAGGGGACTGAGGAAAGCAAAGTTTGAGAAGAATGAAAATTAAAGTCTGGAGGAGGTGAAAGCAGAGCACCGGAGCGTGGTGTTTTCACCACATACTTAATGCTTAGGAACTCACCTATCATTAATAGGAGGCATATTTAAAAAGCAAATCAAACTTCTAGCACTTGGTTCTCTCAGGTAAGTTTGGAGGTTTCTTGAAAGTTTAGAAATTAACTTGTCATTAAAACACACAAATCTGAAAAAATATTCTACAAACAACAAAAAAGGCATGCTTAGTATACTGTATTATGTTGCCTTTGAAATGTAGCCACAGGGGAGATGTAATGGGATGTGCTGCTTGTCTAGCTTGGGAAAAGGGTAATGTAGGCTTGTTCTTGTAAGTTCTGTGCAGCACCAGAAAATGTTATAATATCTAGTAGAAGCATTTAAAAATGCATTCTTTGAATTGCAGTTTGCAAAAACAACAGTTGGTGGCACTTTGAAACAATTTTTATTTCTAAATGTACATTTGCTGATTGTAGGTGTGTAGAGGAATACATTAAAATCTTAAATCACTAGTCTACCATGACTCAAATTACCGTAACGATACAGAACTTATCAACTGTCTTCTTCATGGTGCACAGAGAGCTTGCTTAAACAGAATCTGAAGATCTGCATTTGTAAAAACAAGGGAAGGTGCTCAGGGAGATGAATTCTTCTTAAAGAATGTCAGAGAGAGATTACCATAAAAGACAGTAATGACAAAGGCAGGAGGGGAAGTCACTGCAAACTGCGTAGTTTACTCCTGTGCTCAGAGGCACCAAGGCCTGCAGTGGCATGGCACGTTTCTGTGGACAGCTTACCTTCACCGAGTTTGCACTTTGAAGTTTTTCTTTTTTCTGTTGGGGCACTGATGTACATGGTATGTAACATGCATACAGAGGTTTCTTTTTTTTACCAGCATCAGCTAGGTAAGCAGATGCTTCCCAGGATTTTAATCCCAAGAAATGTGAAGGAGAAGAACAGAGAGACTGCCATGGCCATTCCAGAAGAATCAAGCCTTCATCCATGGTGTTTCTATCAGTTGTGTGCAATTACACCACCTGCGCAGGAACTGCAGTGTGTCTGCTCTCTCTGAGGGAAACCTGGGCATTACTGGAGAAAATTGGTGGTTTGAAAGATGCTCTCTCTGTTATCACATACCTTGTCTGAATATATTGCATTTAAAGTAGCTGACAAGAAAAAACGCTTTCCTTAGAGATTACATATGATCCTTTTTCCCACAGGCCAGTTTCTTTTGGGCCATTTCATTTCCAGAAGGAACACATCACCACTTGGTCACAGAGAAAGCCCTGAACATCAGGACAACTTGCTGCATTAGCCGCAGCCATTTGTTCAAAGGACTGGAAAACCAGACCACAGCTCGTGCTTGGCAATCTTTACAGCTTGGACAAAGGAGCTTCAGCGCCTTCTGTTCTGTCTCTAATTCTTGCATATTGGAAAAGAGAAGTCTATGTCAACAGAGGATAATAAATCTGGAACTACTGCTAGGCTCTGCCGCTCCCCATCATCCTGCAGATCAGTTGCAAATGATTCCTGTTTGCCATGTTGGCCCTGAAGATGTTGGTCTTGACAGTATAATCCATAAGTGCTTCTTATTTACCTTTCTAAATGGCATGGTTTGCAGTTATTAATAGTTCTTTATATTGGCCTGTTTGGCTTCTGTGGCAAAATGTTTCCCTCAGCTTCAAACGTTGCTTGATGCATTTACAAGTATGGTCTTGCCTGGGAATATTTTGCTGCTTTCCCGTTTGATTCCACACGTCTGTTTGCACTGAGGGGAGAGCTTGACATATCCAGTATGATAAGGCAAACCTCCTTGTTGTGAACAGTAATGCTGCCTGGCATTCTAGATTTTCCATAATGTACTGTTAGATCTGGTGTAACTGTGAGCTAAATACTGATTTGAAGTGTGCTGGCTTTCATATACTTCCACGTACCTCAACTGCTATAATGTTTTTGCTTCAGCTACATTCACGTGATGCTTCGGCATCCCAGCAATGCCTACAAGTTTCATGCCTTACTATCTTTCTGAACGATTAATACCCCTGCACGCCCCTCCCTGCAGCAGAATACTTCTTTTAGTCTGAGAGCACAGCTTCTGCTTCAGTTTGAGATGATGTTTTGGAGCTTTTCGAGACAGTTCTCTCCAGTGTCTAATTCAGCAATTTGTACCTGCACCCACAAGAGATGGTTTGCTGATGCTAATGTTGTTCTCTTGCATGCCTGACCTTGTGCTTGCAGAGGGCTCAGGAATCCTTTGTTTAGGCATTTTGTATGCCTGCCTGGATGGTGAATCAATTCTCACACACTGGTGCTTTCAGTTCAGGTGTGGATGCCGAAATACCTATTTCCTACCTGACTTTTACCTTGCCTGCACGTAGACTTATGACCCACCCTTCATACTGGCTGCCAGCCAAGTTAGTCATTTCTGACTCAGCAGATACTATCCTTCATTACATTTCTGACCTGCAGGCTTGATTTTTTTTATCATGCTAGATGTAATTCTTTTGATCATACTCTCTGAGCAGCTGTATCTGTTGTACAACTGGGTACCTGCTCCCAGTGTGGCTGGCAATGTTGTTGCTTCAGCTGGAAGCTTGGGACTGCAACTTGGGACTCCCCAACTCTGATCTGTCTTGGTTTTTTGTTTTCTTTTTTTCTTTTTCCCCACAGCATCATCATTCTTGTCTCACAGTCCTAATTGTAACTGTCTTTACCAACAATTTCTGACCTACTAACCACTCCCATAGACTGGTTGTTTTGAAAAATTTAGCCTGTTTTAATACAGGCTCTGAAGTGCCTGTTCTGAGTAGGTGCAAATGAGTGTCCTCTCCAATGCTTTCTTGCAACTCTGGTCTGGGACCCAATTCCCCCCCAACAAGTCAAGTTTTGTGACCCTTCAACAGTATGCTCTGCTCCAGTGGGTGCCCATTCTCAGAAGAACATCAGGTGGACCATACTCCAAGTGAGTGAAAGTATCCAATATTTTCCACTATCTCTTTGTACTCTCTGAGAAAGAGAGGCAATTCATTTTAGTGGGCTTCATCACTCCCTGAGAACACCAAAGTCCCCTATACTGTCAATGAAGAGAAAGAGATGCCTCTGTTTGGTGGATGAGAATGCCCTCTGTAGCGCTTGAAAAGCATGTCTCTCTTTCCACTGAATATAAAGCTCCCTTTATATGGAATATATGACATTCTGTTAAGTGGACTGAATCACACTTACTTGCATTTATTCCTTCTTTCTCTTTGTCCCTTCCCTTTCTTTTGTTACTTCCTCCCTAGGCCAGGTGCCAAAAATGCTGGTGAGGCAGTATCATCTCAGCTATCAGCTTAAATTGTCAAACTGTCTTCCACCTCTTTCATTTCAGAGAGCACTGCAATTGAAATTCCTCTTATTTTAGGCTGTGGTAGTATTTTAAACTCAGAACTATGTAAAGAATTGGCAATAATGCTGAACTGCTTAGCAGGGAAGGGGTGGTTACAGACCAAGTGAGGAAATGTTTGCATGAATCCTATGTAGGCAGATTCTCACCTACAAAAAGCCTGTGTTTCTGCCAAAATATTCAGATTCTCTCTGTCATTCACCACAAGACAATTGTCAGAGTTGACTGGTCCAGCAGGGAAGGGCTTTTGCTTTCATTTCTGTGTGTTTGGTGCCAGCGTATTTCCCTGACAGTGTTGTGAGGTGACCGGATGAGTTCATTGACCGTGGAGATGCCTACGCAGGGAACCTCTTCCCTTCTTCTTCAGCAGAGGTGAGTGGAAGCTTGCAGTTGCTCCCAAGGAGGATGGGTTGCCAGTGTGCTCAGTTTTTTTAAAGTTCCCAGGTTGCATAGGCTGGTGCTGCTTAAGCACTGCAGGTGGCAGGATGGGCGAGTGCAGGCTTCACTCGAGCCAGGGGTCTGAGATGAGAAACCTGGGAGGTATCCCGGCTGGGGAGGCTCAGCTTGAACTATGCCTTGTGCCGTATTTATCTTTTTTTTTTTTTTTTTATTATCATCATCAAGGCTAAAAATCAGGGGTTTCAGGGCCACAAGAGTCCCAAATTCCTGTTTAACATTTTGGTAACTAGGTGATAAGTAAAACAACTCTGCATTTACTAAAACAGAGAAACTTGATTAACTTGCTGTTCACTTCTGTTGTGCCTATTTTGTAGAGCGTTAGGGGGTAACAGAAGGAGAGGAGAGAGAATATAGATTATGCTATTTCTATATGGACCTGGCTGTGCATATTTGTGGCTTACTTCCAGGCATTTGAATGTTCGAATAATAGCTGGTTCCTATAGATACCCATTTAAAAACTAAAAAGCTTCTTCCAAAACAGAAAACTGTATTTTTAGTGTGTAGACCTAGCCTTAAAAAATGTACTCACAGGTCCTGTTGTCTCATCTGCAAAGTATTTCCTACCTGGCGGAGCGGTGGCCCTGTCATTGAGGGTTGCTCACACAAGGGTTGTGTAATATCCAATTGTCTCTTGTCTATACAAAATTAAAACAAGCAAGCAAACAAACAAGTTATTTGTATAGAAGAAGGCTCTTTTGAAAAAACAGTTGAACAATATAATGGTATCTGTTAACCCTGTTCAGGCCGAAAGGTCAGCATAAAAACTAAAAAAGCTTTTGATGTCTCTGAGTAGGCACAGGCTTTTGCAGACACTGTCAGATTTTTTACTTCACTTGTCTTCCTGGGTGAGACAGTCACTCAAAAGTGGAATCAATGACTTTGATCAATACCTCACCCAATATCGTGAAAGGTCATATATCATTGTCTCCCCGCGCTAGGGTAATTTGCAAACAGGCACTGCTTGTATTGGAGTCATGCCTAGAGGATTCGAGCGGGAAGGGAATGCCACTCTGCTGGGCAGGCAAAAAATAAAATAGTCCACCCTTACCGTTGAAATAGGAACGAGCTGTGACAGCAGTAAAAGACAGGCAGCAAAGGCTTGTGAGGGAAGGGGTAAGTGAAAATAATGGCAGAGGAATGGCAGAGTAAGGCAGTGCCTTTGAGACGCTGTTCCCTGAGGCTGAGAAATGTCTGTAAGGGGCAGCTCATTAGAAGAGTGCAGCTGTTTCTAGCACCTAAAGCAATAAGTAGATTTTTCAGAGGAGCTGGTGCCTGAATATTTCTGAAAATTTCCCTTAGCATGACTGCGGTAGCCACGAGCTACTGACTGCTACTGAAACTTGGCTTTTGCTTAGCTGTTGACATGGAAGCTAAATCTATCCAAAAGTCTGTGTTTCAGTGTGGCTGCTTGCAGCGTGAGTCAGTGCGCATTCCTCCCCCGTGTCCATTACCAGACCCTGTTGTGTCCTAGATGTGGGAATTACTGATGTCATCAAAGGTTAATAGCTAAAGAAATAATTTCATTTGTAAGTACCCCCAGCTGACAAGCTGTTAATCCATCCCAGGAGAGCTTGCCAGCTCGCATTTTTGAAGATGCAAGGAAATAACGTTATTGCCCAGTATTTGTTTTACAGCACTGTGTAATGAGAGTAGGCGTCTTGCTATTTTATATAGCGCCCAGATATGAAATGTAGCAGTGCCTGTCTTGAAGTGTTACTCTGTTTTGGTACACTTTTTCAGGAAAATAGCATGCATTTATTATACTCCATATATACAGAAAGCTCTGATCTTTGATTAGGTTATTAAATTGACTCACGCTCAAAGGGAAAACAAAATATTTATTTGCAAGTGAAGATAAAAAATTAAATTAAATTGAGCTTCACAGAATGGGATGGATTTCAGGGGCTGTGAAATCAGAGCTCAAAAGGAAACATTGCATCCTAAATATTTTATTAATAATTATAATTGCTTTAAGTATAGCATAACCAGGCTAGTGGTATTTGTTGTTTTGCTTCAGGAACACATTTAATTTCTCAATTGCCTACTGACAAACATTGCTTTCAGTGAAGTCAACATGAGAATAGCATCAGGAAGGAATCTAAAATAATACAATCCCTTTCATCAAGTGCCATGAAATGTTTATTAACTGTTTCAGCCACTGTGTGTTAGTACATTCATCTGACTGTCACTGGGATGTAGATATACCACAGGATAGATAATGAAACTGTTTGGGTTGCCCTATTTTCAAATTCCTCAGTAAACATTTCTTCTCGAAAACTGGAGAAGTCTTCTGTGATGCACTTTCTGTGATGGTACCATGATCCAAATTCAGAATATACAATTATGAATTATTGACCATTCTTGACCATTCTGAATATTGAAAGATACTTCATAAGCATACGCATGACCAATTTTCTTCAATTAGTATGAGATGCTGTCAAAGCAACACCAACTCTTCTGCACAGATTGCAAGAATTATATCTTTCTTTACATTCATTGTGGGTAAATAGAGCCGTAATATCCTGCAAATAAAGAATTACAGTGGCAAATCCATCAACTGAATCCTTGGCTCACAGGCAAAACTATATTCCAACAATAATATAAGATGAGCTGGACTTATTTCTACTTGCAAGTTACAAATGAAAAATAGATGTGAAAGAAAGCAGATATTGGAAACGGGTTTTGGGTTTTTTACAGCTTTTTCAAGTTGAGTATTGCACCATTGAAATAATCTAAATAACCCTAATTCAAATCATATTCATATTTTTGAGACCAAAACCCTTGACATGGCTAAGTCTTACGCAGTACAAATTTTACATTAAAAGCCAATCTGAGAAAATGATACTAGATTATACTAGACTAGATTGATTCCTATATTCACATGAAGTATCGCTTTCTTCCTAAATGAAACTTCATTGGATTCACTCTGTTATTTGAAGAGCAAAGTACTTCTTAATGCAATAACAGCCAACCTGAGTGACACTGTGAAGATCCTGACCCACCTGAAGATGGAACAGTACCAGGTTTGCTATTCCAGAGAAACTCTTCTTCACTGTTCATGTGTTCTGCTGCCTCTAAAGGTGCTATTACCACATAAACACACAAACCGGACCTTGACAATATTCAGATGATCGAGAAGAAGAAAAATGTCAGTGACTGTAGTGTCTAAATGCACAGTTTTTTTCCTAAGAAATGACCTGACCTCATCTTATGCCAAATGGTTCGTATTTTTATATGGCACCTAAGAGGTCTTGAAATTCCCCATTGTCCTCCAAAATACAAGTTCTTTACAATGCAGCTATTATTAAAGCCTTTAGCAAAGGTCTTGATTTCAAAATAAATGAATGGAAGCCTGAATCTACATCCCAGTCCTAGTCCAAGATGCCAACTCAAGTGAACATTTTGAATCTCTGATTTTGTCAATATGCACCTTCTAAAACGTGAAGATCAATTTTGCAAATAAAAATCCAGTTGTCTCCAAAACTGAATAAGTAATCCCAAAGTGATGCTTGAATAATTCAGCAACTTTAAAAAGAAACTTATCAAATATTTCCAGCTATGGAAAATCCTTATGTACCATAAATCTAAATCCCCTAAACAAATTTGCCACAAATATGATACCATATATCTCTCGAGAGAATTCTTCACCGTTGCACCAACATGTTATCCAAGGGGATTTTGTTTGAGGAGGTTAGAGGTAACAACTTTTTATTTAATCATGAAAATTTATTGCAATCTTAACTACAAAGAGCCCACTCCTACTCCATAACCAGTAAAATGCAGGAAGTCAGCTATTCAATAATGCAGAATTGTTGTGTATTAAAAATTTAAATCTATAAATATTAATAGAACGCAGGTCAGTCTCTTAACCAACAGAGGTAGTTGTACGCACAGCTATCGTTGTAAGCCTTAAGGGCTGTGCATTTGTTATGGCATAGAGCAAAACAGACATGATAAAAGGCAGTTGTCTGATAAAGGAAATTTTGATCCTTTTTTCAGATGAAGTATAAGGACAAGAAATCCTGTATTAATCTAGGAGTCTATGGTTGTCTTTTGGGAAGGAAAAGTTCCTATTTCCGTCTAACAAGTCAATCTGCTAGAGTCTGCTTTACAAGGCATGGCATAAAGGTGTTTATAAGTAAGAGCAGCCAAAGTTACCTTCTGCAGCCTTGCTCCTTTACACCATTTTGACAGTATCAAGAGGTCAGAAACATGATACTGCTTTTCAGTCCCTTGGTCTGAAAAGACCCAGCCAGTGTATGCCAAATGTATTTAATATCGACAAAGAGATGATTGCCATGCGGGAGATGAGAAGGAAGCTCCTGGGTTATTGCAGTCTGGGTATTTGCCATCCCCAGGAAAGGGGAAGCTGAGCAGGTTGTGAGAAGGCATTAAGTGATGGTCATCAGCATAAAGCAAACCTGAAGTATTGGAAAGCTACAGCTAGCTCCTCAGCAGCAATTCCTCATAGAAGTGTCAGCAGTTTCTGGATACAGGTAGCATCAGCCTTACTTCTGGCTAGGAAAAAACAGACTGTTCATTGTAGAAGTATGTGGCCCTTTGCAGCCTGAACCAAATTCACATCCCTTGAGCACTCTCCAGCTGAACCAGAGTAGTTAGTTAGCTGCATCCATGAGTGGTGGCCTACGTGAAAGACATACACGTGACTTGACAGATGAGAGGAGCTTGGACAGCATGCATAGCACAGGTCCGTCAGAGCTGTGTCTAGAGAAATGTGTTTCTTTCTTCACTCACTGCTCTCTCAGTTAGCTGCACTGGGAAACCACTGGAACATGGCCATGCTGTTATACAGCCTTATTTATGTTTGCCACACTGATAGCTGGTTAACCATGGCTTACAAATGCTGTGTAATACTGCAGATGGAGGCAGAAACAGATGTCTGCTGTGCTCAGCCGAAGGGTGAGTAGTGGGTGCCTGGCTGTCCTCTCCAGCTCCCTGGGACATGTCTGCTGCCAAAGGCATGGGGGGGACGCGTGTGCGTGCCTGCAGTGCACGTCTCTTAGGGCACCTGCCGGGGTTGTATGGTTGGAAACGATGTGACAGCTGTTTACGCTGTATTTTCCACTTCTGCAGAATTGGTTATGCTCATTTAGAAGAAGCATTTATTGAAAAAGGGCTGGGGGTAGAACAGGATGTGTCACTGTCATGGTGTCAGGTGGGAATTTATGGTACATTCTGAGGTCAGAGACACTGGGAACCCCACCAGGCCCCTGTGCCCATGTCTGTGCCACGACATTTTGCTTGTAATTTTGAATTTCACTCCCCTTGAGGTAACAGTGATCTCAAGACTGTCTGTTACTTGGATTAGGAGTATGTGGAGGTGCCCCTGAGCATACACAGGAATGGACTGCAGAAAAGCGTTTGATCTCATGCTCTTCTTAGACAACCTTTCCTGTTGCCACTGTCAGAAACAGAAATAGGAATAGGCAGACTACTGGCCTGTCGAAGGAGGGCATCTCTTATGTTCCTATGACTATTTCCGTCCCTGGCCTGTTCCAAGATATTCCTTCCCCGGCTTTGTGAGAATACAAATGCAAAAATGGGAGCATCTAGCTGCAGTCTTAAGTGGCTTATTTGGGAAATGTTTCCTTGGTATCCACTCTCTGCCTGTCTTTCTCAGAAAGTCCACTAACAGAATTACCTCTGAGTGAAAACACTGAAAGAAGATAAAGGAAAGGAAAGAATTAAGGCAGCTTTGCCACAGCCATAGGAAGCCTTCAGAAGACCTGAGGGTCTATCCACATTTGGTGGTATTGTTTGGGACAATCAGGAAAGCACATATGTTTTCACCATTTCTCAGAACGACAGTGTTGAATACCTTCCCAAACCGCTCCTCAGGGTGCTCCTCCAGCAGTGCTCCCTGAGGAAGCCATCAGCACCTGGGGTCAGAAGACCCACACCATGGCCTCTCTGCACCCTCTGAGAAATGCACTAGGCAGAGTCACCTCATCCATATTCAGCAACATTCATTGTGCTGAGACTGTTTTCTAGTACACTGATAGCTCACGTGAGGCTTTCAAATCTCCAGGATTTGAGAAACACTCTCTGATGTTTGCCCTGCTGGAATTTACTGAAGTGGCTTGAAACAAGCCTGGTCCATTTAATATGTTTAGGAATAACTCTAAAACAGCTGAATGGAATTTTCTCACTGCTGTTTTCCTGGCTTGTGTCTCCTTTTAAAACTGTCTGTCTTCCTCATCAGTGCCTATAGCTGGTGTTCTGTATAGAGGCATCTTCTCCACATCTGCTGAAAGCTCAAATTTTGTTGGAAAAATAGGAGAAAAATGCAAGGGAAAAGGTTTTTGGTTGGTTTGTTTGTTGGAGTTTTTGTCTGTTTGTTTGTTTTTTCATTCTTACAAGGTCCAATGCTGGTTCCAAACAGTTAGAGAGAAGCTAGCCCATACAGGAATAAAAGAAGAATGCTAGGGTATCTTCAGGAAAGTCACCACAGATTCCTCAACTAGCTGTGCAGGTAAGCAGCAAATAATGTTGACAATGAACAGTTAGATGTGTCTTCCATTCACTGCAAAGCTTTCATTCCAAAGTGAGAAGCCCTTATGTGATCCATCCGTGTGCTTCAAAGCATGATTTGATGTTAGGGCTTAATTTAATTTTAGACTAATGGAAGTCATAAATAGTTTCACAGGGCCAGTGGAATGAGGAAAATACAAACTCAATGGAGACAACATTCAGTTAATTAAATGTTTTGAAATTAGAAACATTGGTTTGAAATTGAATGTTTGTTAGGCAATCTGGGCCTGTTTAGAAAGATCGTATTTAGTTATCCGAGTCTGAAAATGAAAAGCAATTTCATAGGTGTGTGTTTGTCCTGAACTCCTTCGTCTGCGTTTCTAAGGGCTCTTTGTGGAATGCTCCCTGCTTTTAACGGTGTGACAGCTCTGCAAAAGATTGATGGCTGCTATTAACACAGCAGAGAACACATAGGTCCCATCTGCATATCCAAGTGTGTTTCAGAATAGAAGCCACAGCCAGTGTCAGATCTCTGGTCTCCTGAAATTTTGCCCCTCTTAGGATGACCATTTTTATTCCATTGTGGTATGTTTCCCATTCCTGATTACAGTTTTTTGAACTCCGAAACACTGAAGCCAAACATGGCACATGAGTTGATCTAACTTGGACCTTGTCAGGAGGAGAAAGTCAGGATGTAGCAGCAGTTAATAATTTTTAAGTACGAGGTTAAGTAGTCTGAGGCTAGAGAGGAAAAGATCAGCAAAGCACTTCTAATTGATTTGATGCGGACAAGCCAACTGTATTCATTTGTAACCAGCAACTGTGCAATAAAAGGTATTAAAACAACAGCAAAACCTGCTTTTTTTTGTATGTTTTACCAGCCCAGCATTCCTCACACGGGTCCTGCAGGACTTCTCAGTTTGTTCCACTTTACTAATAGTTTTCACTCACTCAGGTTTGTACAATCTCACATAGCTGCAGATGATTAACACCACTGACGTTTTTTACTTTTTTGTCATCTCTTTAATTTACTGCTAGAATTTTTGTTCTTTGATCCGCTAATTAATCCTTTCTTTTTTTCTCAATTTACAGTCTGATCTTTTAGAAACACTGAACCTGACCTTTCCTTATGCCCAGCTCCTTGCTCTCGCTTTCTTTATTATTCCTTTCCTTCCTTCTTCTCCTGCTCATGACACATTGTGGTTTTTACAGATTAAGAATTTTGTCATACATCTATTTTTGGACAATTATCATTAATAAATTAAACTGTATCAATCTGTATGCCCTCACAGGAGTGTGGGCCTGGAAGCAAGGATGATGTGGATTTCTGTTTATGGGTGCCACTTTATGTGTCAGTGCCAGAGATTCCCTCATCTCTGGAAAGAAGACAGGTATGTTTAGTGTTGTCTCTTCTAGAAGTATTTGGGGAACGAAATTCCAACGGGATTGCTCCAGGGCAAAATGTGACCTAGTGTCTGTGTGGTATTTCAGGAGTGCACATTTTTGCATCCTCTCTTAGTATTGTTCCTTTCAGAAGAGTACAGGGTATCTAACAAATACCAGGCTATCAGTCTGTTGGGGCTAGTTGATGGCTTATGTGCTGAAAGTACAAAACTTGTGATGGATCTGAGTTTTATTCTTTTATCCCTTATGGGAGCCTCTGCTTAATTGAGCTATTTTGTCTTCTAGCTAAGGACAAAGAAATTTCTTAGAGTATGCCAACACCAAAATACAGCCTAACACAAAGAACATTTAGCAGAGATAGCAGTTCAGTCTCCAAATCTATGTAGACTTGTTAGCAAGGGCCACACACTGTAGTGACACTTCTGTGTGGTTTTTGCTTCTGAGCTGGCATGGTCTCTCCTCAGCATCTGCCCTGTCTTTGCAGAGTAGCTGGGCATAGTTAAACCATGCCTTTATTTTAATAAGCTCCAGTTATGTATTTCACTAGAAAGCAAAATCTTCACAAAGAAGACTGACTTTACAGTGACAAAAAGATGCAAAATGAACACACATTGTGTATTATATAGGGTTATAAATACTGAGACATTTTGTTTGGAAGAAGACAAAAGAAGAATGTGTTTACATACATGTCCTAGATATAAAGGCATAAATGCTGAAACTTTTGCATTTGAACATGTATCACAGCAACAAAGTAGACATTCTGTGTAAGGAATATCAGTAGGTTTACTGTATAATAGCTTTTATTTAAAATTTATCTGCAGTCTTCCATAGCATTCACAGTGATTTACAGGATTCCATTTATATGCTTTTTGCAATTTACACTATTTGCTGTAAGCACTGGAAGTTGACTGGAAACTATGAACACCTATTTATCAGTGTTATATGCAGAAGTCTTGCGACTCAAACTGCATCTAATGCTTTTGGAAGAGTTTTGTAAAGACAAAAATCTCTCCTGTGTTTCAGGATTAATGAAGGACAGAAGGAAGGAAAATAGAGTTACTATAGCATCTATATACATAGTAGTTCCTTGAGCAATATTCAGAGTCAATTCAAACAAGAGAGAGAAGTAAATTCTTCTCTTTGCTGTTTACCAGAAGAGTCAATTGCATAAGATGCAGCTACTGAGGCATAATAAGAGAGGATGGCTGAGATGTATCCAAAAATGGAATTTGACCAGCACTGGTAATATAGATAAACATGAGAAGGAAAGAAAGAATCCAGGTTGACACCTATGCGGAAAGGCATTTTTTAATGGTCAAATATAAAGCCCTCTGAACAATTGTGGCATTAGAAGACATCCCAAGAAGCCAGCGAGAAAAAAATAAAAGATGTCACAGAAGAAAAAGTAATGCAAAACCTGACAAAAACAGATTGCTCCTTCCCTTCAATAT